>NW_027185712.1:5439850-5554039 GCF_028583685.1 Petaurus breviceps papuanus
ATGCTCTTTGTTTCCTATACAGGTCAAGTATATATATATATATATATGTGTGTGTGTGTGTGTGTGTGTGTGTGTGTGTATATACATATATATGTGTATATATATATATATATATATATATATATATATGGCACTTTTCCTGATCCATCAAATTCCTATCACCCTTCCTTTAAAATTATCTTGTAGTTAACAACCTTGGATTATTTTTGGGGGGTGGAGTTGTATTTTTTTTCTTGGCACTTATTTTATATGTACTTTATTTCATATGTATTATATATATATATATATATTCGTTACCACTGCTACAATATAAACTCCTTATGAATAGGTGTTGTTTCAATCCTTGCATTTTTATTATAATAGGTGCTTAACAGTTTGTTACTGAAAAATAATTGGTTGAACAACTGGTCATAGAGAATGTGGAATAATGGATTAAGATCAACTTACATGGAGATATCTGATGGGCAGATATACAGTTATACCTTGGTCCTACCTTATTCAATATCAATGACTTAGATAGAAAGGCTTATAAAATTTGTAAATTACCTAAATCTGAAAGGTATAGATAAATTTTGATTGAATCAGGACCTGAAAAGATACTAAAATTTTACGAAGGGAAAAATGTAATAACAAGAAATTTCACAATGTTAAATATAAATACTACTTTTAATGTCAAATTAGCTATACAAAGATAGCATGAACATCTGGCTAATTAGGCATTCTTGTCACAATATAAGTAAATCATATGATATAGAAGCCAAATTATCTGAAGAGTTCTGAGAATTCATTACCAAAAGTATAGAATACAAAATGAAGGAGTTTATACTGCTCCTGTATTTTATTTCATCTGATCATTTCTAGAATAGCATATTCAGTTCCATTACCATATATTATCAAGGTCATTAACAAACTATAGAATATCGAGAAGAGAGCAAACATGGTGGTTAGCAGTCTGTGTTTCACATGATGTGAGGTTTCATTCCAGGATCTGAGTATGTCTGGAACAGAGAAAAGACTTGCTAGGGTTGGTTTTTGTGGAGGATAATAGCTGTCTTCTAAAATTGGAAGAATTGTCGCATAGAAGGGGACCAAAGTTTATTTACTTTCATATAGGCAACAGAAACAAGAACAACTGAAGGTATAGAGGCAGATTTCAGTTTGATATAGAGACAGTTTCCTAGAATATGGAACTGTCCAAAAGTGGTATGATTTTCCTTAACAATCAGTGAATTACTTGTCATGAAAGGTGATTAAATGGAGGCCTCATGATCATGTTTTATAGATAATTATTATTCATTTTTTAGTTAAGCTAGATGATGTTTGAATTGACATTCTCAGTAGAATGTAAAGTCCATGAAGAAAAAGGAACTCTTCCATTTTATCTTTATATCCCATATGCTTGATTTAATATCTTGAATTTGGAAAATCTTTATTAAATATTTCTTGATTTCCTTAAATTTCTTTAATAGAATGTCTATGCAGCTGCGAAATATCAGTCATAGATTTGTGGGTACTCAACAGTGCATAAAAGAGGCACTTATGCAGTTCATACTGGTTAAGTTACTTTATAGTTATTGTTTTCTAGGCCTAATTCAGTTCCCTTTTTCTTTATAGAAAAATTCCATTCCCAGGTACACAGTCCCTCCTTTAGTCTACTTGAAAAATGTGATCTGCTTCACCAGCATACCCTCCCAACATATAGACCTTATTTTTCAAAATAATCTAAACTGAGTCTGTTCAATCCCAAACTTACTCAAACAAAAAAAAAATCTCTTATAAGTTATGGCTATTTCCAAGTCCCTGCTGGCAAATTATATAACCCCCTTCCTCTATACAAGAAGAGAATAAAAAAAAAAAAAAGAGAAAGAACTCATATTAGATTTGAAAAGGAAAACTTACTATCATTTATTGTCATAGAAAACATCTAGTAGCCACCCAAACCTAAAATATAGGGCTGGTATAAATGATTGACCCAATACATGACCCCCCAAAAAAGTCTACTTATATTGGAAGGTCACAATTTTTAAACACAAGGAAATGGTGCATGTTGGTAGTTGGGACTGAGCATCTGCCCTATGGTATCCTTTGTCCTTTTATAGTGATAAAAGCAGAAGCAGTGGTATATCACAATCTGTGCCTAGTGAAGGAGTCATAAGATAAGAGGAGGCACAAGCACGTCTTTTCTATGCTTAATAGCAAAGCAGGTAACATATTAGCAGTGAAAACTTGTTTTTCATGAAACAAAGAAACCTTTGTGCTTAAACTACCTACAAAACTGAGCGGCCCATCAGCAGCATATCCTACTTCTTGTGTGATTTGTTGTTCTATCTATCCCACTTCCTAGAGACTCTCTCCTTGAAATTTCTTCAGTGATCCTGAACCTGTTCAAATCCAGGAAATGTACCCTAAAATACTTGCCCATTACCTAGAAGGAACAAAAGCCTAACGATTCATTCACTCCCTAAATTCATAATTCCTTCTTCACATCCCCTATCCTCTTCCCCAAAAGCCCTATTAATTACCTGGTTGTGGTAATATGCCGTAATAATTTAGTCTGAGTGAAGACCAAAACATGACTCTCAGGACATTTCCTGAAATGTTAAACTGTGATAGAATTAGATTTTTCTCTCCCCTGTGCTAGCTACAAAGGTTTCTTTTTATTGGTTTACAATATGTGAATCTTTTAGTGAAGAAAGGATGTAGTTCAATACTGATAATTATTCATACTATGCCTTCAGACATATAGTTCAGATTTTATTTTAAAATCCAATTTTTTGTTTTTGTAAGAAATCTTTTAGGCTCCATATATACCATTACATTTACAGTAGAACTTCTGTCATAGAAAAGGGCTAGAAACAAAGTCAATGACTATTGAATGGGTGGTAGTGGCAGCTAATACATTACAATATATGAATATAATAGAATATTAGTGTTGTCAGAAGCAACCAATATGATGACTGCAGAGAAATGTGTAACCTGATTCTGATTCTGGCTTGTCTTTCAGGGCCAGACTTGCAACATTTTACTCCCTCAGGGTACTCTGAAAGGGTTAGGTATATTTTTTCTCTACCATTGGCTCAAGCACCCAAAAGCTGTTTCTCCACTTTCTAACAATTTCATCTCAATTTCATTTAACTTCTTAACCTTGCATTAACTCTCCACCACCTGCCCAAGAATTTTTACTTCAAAATTATAGCAAGAAAAAAATATGTAAACATTTTCCCAGTACCTATTATCATATATCACTCCCTACCCCACCTCAGTCTCCTGGGAAGAAGGGAGGGATTATGATCACAGTTTAGCTAAATTTCTACCTGGCTTTTAATGTAGGAGTCATTTCATTATCATATATAATGCTGTAAAAGTTCTGAACATTGCTCAGTCACTCAGTTTTAAAGATGCAGAAAATTTTAAATATGCAGAAAAACATGGGAAAAACAAATAAACAAACATATAGTCATGCACCAATGGGGAAAGTCCGTTTATGCACTAGTTCTCTAGCCTCCTAACAGCAGGATACTTAGCATTGCCCATGTTGGTTGACACTCTCTTAGGTGGTTTAGGTATATATTACATTGAGGAGGATTTATATTTGTTTTTTGTTCAGTTCTTTCAGTCATGTCTGACTCATTATGACCTTACTTGAGGTTTTCTTGGCAAAGATACAGGTGTGGTTTATCATTTCTTTCTGTGGTTCATTTTACAAATGGGGAGATTGAGTTAATTTCCTTGCCCAGGGTCACATAGATAATAAGTGCCTGAGGCCAGATTTAAACTCTGGAAGATGAGTCTACTCTATCCACCTAGATGACTTAAACCAATATAATCACTAACTGCAATAATAAATGAAATCAGTCACTAAACAATCAAAAATAAATTTTGCAAAATTAACAGAATTATTTTGACCTAAAGAAGGGATATTAAAAGACAACTCTCTCAAATCCTTTAGAAAGGTGTGGGATCTACAAATGTGGAATATTGCATAAAATGTCAGATTTTTTGATGTATTGAATCAGTTTTACAGATCTTTTTTTTTTCCTTTTCTTCTCTTCTTTTTGAATTCTTTGTTTTAAGAAATGTCTCTTTGGTAGAGGAGACTGAGATTTTTTTTAAAAAAAGATAATATATTTTAATAGAACTTTTAAAGAATTATTAACAAGTTCTTCTTTTGAATTTAACCAGTTTAATGGAATTGAGATTTATGTCTCTGACATCATCTGAGTGTCCATATAACATTCAGCTATGCCATCTACCCTTGTGACAAATTCTTTGATTAATACAACCAGCATCAATAAATGACATATATCTATATATCTATTTCTATCTATATCTATGGCTATCTATATATGTATACACACATAATGTTTTAAAATTTGTGAAGCAATTTACACTTAATATACCTGGGTCTTATTTTATCTTCTATAATATGAACGGGTTGGGCTACAGGGCTTCTAAGATCCCTTTCAAGTCTAAATCTAACTTCTAGGACATATATTACCCACATTTTTGCTGATGAAGAAGCTAAGGTTTATCTAATTTGATGCATTTCATTGTAATCATCAGGCTCTACCTTCCCCTCAGCTTCCCTATTCCCCATAGCTGCTGGATATTTCCATTCCCACATTTGCACATACCTGTATATGTTAGGCCGATCAATCTTGGCAATTAGATCTAGTTGATAATAGCAGGAAGGTGGGACAAGTTTTTCTTTGTTTATTTTGTTTTCCCTCAATAGCAGAGTCTCTCCATTGTCATTTCCTAGCTGGGTTGTCTCAGATATTTTAATTTGACTGCTTTACCTGCTCTTATGTTTCTTGTGGATCTCTTGGTCCCCAACTGTCAACCTGGTCTTGTCATTTAAAAAAATATTAGATATTTTCCTCTTGGCTCCTATCTAGTAAATGATATAAAAATGTAAGGTATTATTATTCTATTCACCACTAACTTAGGCTAATAGCAGCTTAACTTTTTAACTATAGAATTCTGGGAACTTTGTCTGACCTTTTCCATTCACATGCATGGCATCACAGTCCCAGTGCAGATAGGCCTGACACACGTGTCTGCCATCACTTAGTGGAAATTCTTGCCTTGAAGAACAATGAGGAAAATGACATTAGGAATCCAAGGAATTATAACGAAACTGACAGCAGGGACACATATGAGTGGATGAGAATAAAATCCACATTAACCCACAGAGCACTTGATCATGGCAAATTGTGAGAAATTTTTGTCAGACTTCCTATCACACTGCTTTCTGTGGTATCCATCACCTGAAGCCTCATTCTGATTCTTAACTTAATAGCCCTTAGAGATTGTTGTCATCCTGACTTTGAAGAGGATTCCTCATCAGACACTGTTTGATGCTTTATATTCTCATTGCACATCCCTTGTACTCAGTCACTGGTCTTTATTTCTGCATATAAAATTCTTCTCCCAGCCTGCTCAACAGCTTCCTGTCTGTGCTAGAATATCTTGTTATACATGTACTGAAGCAAGTTAGCAAATTTCCACATCTCTGTGGATCAATTTAGCCTGTTTATTAAGAGTGATCTTGTTGGATGCCTCTAATCATTTATAAAGTCCAGTTCATCTACTGCAAAAATGCCATTTTGGGGAAAGAAAAACATGTGTTAGCATCGTTTTAGAAAAATAACTCTCCACACTCAAAATTCACTGGCTGCTGGCAAATCACTAGTATAGTCTTATTTTATTGACTAAGATTTTTCAAAGGAGATTTGGAAAGTACTTTTATAACTAGAGGATTTCTTCTCAAGTTTCCAAAGGAGACCCACTCAAATCTTGAGATAATGGCTATGCCATATATAGAGCCAACAGTGGGTAAAATTAAGTTTGTGGTGAGTCATCTTTCTGTGCCTCCCTCCCCTCTTATTCAAGACCTTTCTTAAGTACTCAGTTCTTTTCCTTCTGTTTTATCTCTTTTTACCACTTATCTAATGCATTTTCTTCCATTAAAGTGTCAGGAATGAATGTTTCAGTAGCAAGCATGGTGAAGTATTGAATATAAAGTCAGGGATGTGATTTTGAATCCCAGTTCCAACACTAGCTGTGTAGCCTTAGGCAAGTCATCTAACTTCCCTAAGACAGTATCTTCATTTGTCAAGTGGGAGGAAAAACACTCACCCTAACTTACAATAATGCTTTTAGAGAAAGCTCTTATGAGCTCTAAACCTGGATATGAATATCAACTTGTATTATTCTTCCTGGAGTTATTTGCATTATAAAAATAAAAGATAATTCTTACCTCAGTTGGAATATATCCCTAATGTTTATATATCAGAAATTGGTTTAAGAGATCAGAGCCATTGCCCCATCCATACCTATTAGCCTCACTTAGCCTCAAGCTTGCCTTCCCATTCCTTCCAACCCTGGGGGTCAGGCTGGACTGAAGCCCTAGTAATTACTAAAGTTTACCAGGTGGTCTTTCATTTGGTTGTTCTAAAGTGGCTTCTACCTGTGCTAAAGTTGGACACAGCATTGTCAAATGAAATCATTAGCTCACTACTAAATGTAAGACAATAAAATCTGTGAGTAACTAAGCTAATTTTCAAGGGAATGCACCTTCAATATTGGGTTAGATATCATAAAATGATTGAAGTTCAGTCCCCTAAGCAATCAGTCACACATTTATGATAAATCAGAGTAGCTGATTTCTTGTACTGAACTTTATGTGTTTAGGTAGGTGTTTTGTTTATTTTCTAAATTACTTCAGTGCTAGGAAACAACTCCCTGGAGTCTCATCAGGTACTTCAGTTCACTATAACTTTGTACAAAAAAAAAGAAAATTTAATAAATCAATCTTTTTTAATTAAATTTTTAAAGTTCTGGAATTAAGCTCAGCTTGGTTTCTTTACATTGGTTCTGCCTCTGGGGAAGGTTGGGGAAGGTCAGGAGATTGGAGAAAGAGGAACTTTTTTTTTTTTTCCAATAGAAGATGAGCTTCAGGTTTCCATTTAGGCAGAAGCTGCAGTCACTAAATCCATTTCAGCTGTCTATGAAAAACTGTACCAGAAAATCCAGGACCAATTTATGTCTAAGGATTTTTACTATGACTCCATGTTTAGAGAGGCCATATCTGTCACCATTTAAAATGCTTACCTGCATACATCTTTAGCGCTTCCCAAATTCTATAAGACTCTTCTGTTTCTACTGTCTCTGAACTCACAATTATCAATGAACTGTGCAGCTCCTTCCAGGCCATATAATCCTAGATTCATATCCCTCGATGACCTCAGAGATCACCTAGTCCAACCTCTTCATTTTATGTATGAAGAAATTGACACATAGAGATATTAAATAACTTGCTCAAGATCTTTCATATAAGTGACACTCAGGATTTGACCCTAGGTCCTCTGACTGCAAACCCAGTGCTGTATGTATTGATATATGTGAACACATTCGTATATGCTTAGTTGCATGTGCATATCTTTATATGCAAGTACACACATATAATACATTATGCATATATATGGGTACATACTATGATATATGTGTATACATATGCACACATATGTGTGTATAGATAGATGATATAATGTACCCATATGCATATATGTACACACTGTCTTATAGTTTCTAATAATTTCATTATATCTTTGTCTTGGTATAGCATATTGTTTTATTTTTCTCCAAGTAAAAAATTAAGACTCCAATGTAGCTGTAACATAATAGATAATAAGCTGACCTCAGAGTTAAAAAAGGCCAAGTCCTTCTTCTAAAATTTACAGGCTATGGCCCTAGGCAAGTCATTTAAAGTTTCAATGCTCTAGGGAACTCCCTAAAACTCTAGATTATAGAGAAAGATGTCTGCCTACATTAGTTCAGGGAGTTTCATTATCTGGGAGTTAGTTTCATATAGTAATGTAATCACAGATCTGGTTTCTGTCCCTTATCCCTTGAAGAAAAAAATTGGGTTCCACATTTGCCATATAGATCTCTTTCAGTATATCATAATCTTCATTACAAATCAGAATAAACATTTAGGATATAACTGGCAGAACCTGACTTTTTCATTTGTGACCATGGAATAGAAGAAAGCTTATATAATATGAATTCATTGATAACTGAGTAGTCTTAGGCTACAGGTCAGTACTAGAACTTAAAGGTTCTTAATTTCACTTTTTTTTAAACCAATGAAGATCAGCCTTCCATCACAACCCCCAATTTACAGTTTTGGACAGTTGCCTAGAACAATGAGAAGTAAAATGACTTGCCCTAGGTCACACAGATAGTAGATATCAGATAAAAGTTTTGTACACATAATTTCTTGTCAATATCATATCATAAAATATATATGTGAATATGTAGTCTAGACACTACAGTTTGCCTACTCTGTATCAGTAGGCTCCAAGAAGATTATCTTTTCTCTATTTCCTTTCACTTTCAATCTCCTTTGCTTAAAATGCCAGAATATTTTCTTCTTAAAAAAAATTCTTTTTTTAACCCATATTCTAATCATGTCATTCTTCTGCTCAAACATCTTCAATGACTCCCTATCATCTAGTGAATGAAAATCAGTCTTTGTCTGATATTTACATCTTTTCCTAAGCAGGGATCTGTATTTCTTTCTATCCTTATCCCATATTATTCTATTCCATGAACTCTGTTTTCTGTAGACAGATAAGAAGAATCTTAGGGTTATATTAAAACAGACAAAACTATAATACAAGTTGAATTTTAAGATCTCTGACATTTAACTGCTTTTCCCATGGATACAGAGGCAGTGCAGAAGCATTTCTCCCTTCTCTTCCTAGTTATTCGTGTACACACAACACTTAACAACAACATACAAACAAAAAGACCACTATAGGGTGAGACTTTTCAATCCTAGATGCTTAAATGTACATGTACACACACAACATACATATTTCAACCCCTCCTCTACAACTTCCTTCTAAAAGTAATAATTGCTAACATCTATATAAGGTTTTGAAGTTTGCAAATCACTTTACATACACTTCCTCACAATAACCTTGTAAGGTGGATTATATTATCATTACTTGGCAATTGAAGAAACTTACTCTGAGAGTGGCTGCTCATTGACCTTACCTAGGGTCATATTCTTAAATATAGAGGGCAGGATTTGAATTCAGTGCCTTTCTCCAGTTCCAGCACTGTATGCAGTATACTACCTAGCTGCCTAGGGTTACACTTAAGTTGTAACTAGGAATTGCTCATGTTACACAAGAATTCAACTACTGAACATTATTTAAACTTCTCTTAAATAAGGCAGAAGACATGCCTATCTGAAGCCATTGAATCCTTTAAAATGATGTTTTAATGTAAGTAGACAACAAGAGGATTTATAAAAGTTACTATTGTTTCCTCTCTGCCCAACTACCATATTAATCTAAGACCTTACTTGTCAGAACATATGTTCTTTTCCAAATAAGTGACACTATATATAAAATTAAACATTGTTGAGCTCTTTAAAGTCTCTTTCCTTTAGTAAAGCAGATCAAAGTAATAGCAGTAATCTTGGGTATGCTAGGGTGCTTACTGTTCCATTAGGTAACTAAAATGGCTTGAGTTATCATATTAAATACAGCCACCCTACATATTTATTGCTTCAGGTGTATGTCTGACTATTTAAGAAAGATTCAGCATGACTAAAATAATAATAGTAAATTGAGAATCTTGTCAATTTAAGCATTCCACTTTTTCTGAGCCTCAGTTTACCCTATATGAAAATGACAGTAATTTCCCCAAAACATAAGGATGGATTGATTTAATATTTGTTTTATAGTGTTTTTGTATGGTGGCTAAATACAGTGGAGTGTGTAGTAGCATCCTTTCAGTCCTGCACAGCATTTAGAAATGCCTGTGGCTTTTTGAGTGTTTTCATTCCTTAAGTACTTCTTTTATACAAGACTTTATGGAGAATGCATTGAATAAGACAAGGCCCTGCTCTTGCATTGTATAGTATAGCAGAAAAAAATGAGGCATGTGAGTATGTTGGTGTTACAGTGGAAAAAGTACTGGACTTGGAGTCAGGATAAAACAAAGTTCAAATCCTGCATCAGATACTTACTGTATAACCCCAGGCAATTCATGTAACCTCTGTCTGTCTCAGTTTTCTCATTTGTAACTTGATGATGATGAGGAGGAGGAGGATAGCACCTACTCACAAGAATTACTGAAAGGATACAATTATTTAATGTAGATAAAAGCATGTTGAAATGTTTAAATTTCCATGTAAATGTTAGCTAGACAGCTATAAATCTAGGCTCAGTGGATAGAGCTCTTAGCCTGAAGTCAGAAGACCTGAATTAAAATCCTATCTGAAGATGCTTACTAGCTGTGTTACCCTGGACAAGTCACTTAACCCCTGTTTTTCTAAATCCACTGGAGAAGAAAATGACAAAACACTCCAACGTCTGTGGTATGAAATTGCTGTGGCCAATGTGGCCTAGAGGATCCTAAGGAGTTGGATACAACTGAACAACAACAAAAGCATTCTATGTTTTAGCCCACAGAGAAACCAAATACAGCACGTGTTCTTCCTTCAATTTTTTTTATCTTGTGTTCCTTTGTTCATTTCCCTCCCTTATGCCTGTAATATTTCTCTCTCTTTGATGTGTTTCTATATAACTTTCAAAACTCAAATGTCACTACTTTCTTCAAGCCTAACTTAATCCTTTCCTGTTACCACCTCTACCCCATCCCCCAATCAGTGACAAATATATATCCAATGCGAGAGAAAAATATTCTAGCTATGAGGAATTGAGAAAATGAAACCAAGAAAGGAGGGATTTGCAGAATATGTTTAGGAGATAGTGATATTCCCATTATATTAATCACTGGTCAGAACAAAGCTCGAGTGTTATGCTTAGTTTTGGGTAACATATTACTGAAAGTATATTAACAATCTGGAGAGTGAGTGTTCAGAGGCCATTTGACATAGGGCTACTTGTCCATCTCTCTTTCACAGTGTTCATAATTATGATTGTGAATAATAATCATGAGTCCAAGGATAATAAAAAAAGGTTATAACCTCATAGAATTTTGAATTATAGTAGACCTATGAAAGCATCTAGTCAAATCTGTTCTTTTTACATGTGAAGAAACTAAGGCCCAGGGACATGTCATGACTTTTCCAAAGTTGAACAGCTACTTAGGCAGAACCAGGACTCAGATTCCATCATCCTGACAATTTTCTGTCAACTAACCCTTACTATCTAGCTTAAATATTACTGACAAGTCTAAGAGTATTTGTTTCATTTGCTGGTAATGATGGAAGCATGTTTTTACTTCTCCCAGATTTCACTTATGCTTCTCCAAAGACATTTGCTGATGAATCATATGGCACAATTTGGAAACTGAATAATTACACCCTGTAAATTTTTACCAATGTTTTTGGCCCTTTGTTACATCTTATTAACAGATTCATTTATGTATTCTCTTTCTCTGTCTCTGTCTCTCACTGTCTCTCTCTTTCTATTTCTAGCAATGACAATGCAGTTTATCAGTCACCGATTTCCTGATTATCATGATCCCACCATAGGTGAGTGGAAAAAAACAGTTATTTGACCATTTATCTCAACCAGAAGGATTTTTCTAGTGTAACAATTAAAGCTGGATGTTTATTTTATTGTATGGTTTCTATTATCATGTTTTGAGTATGATCAGAGCTTTGTAGGACCACGAGACTATAAAGTTAAAATAATCATTTATAACTTATAGTTATAGTGAAGTGACTTGTCCTTGTCTATAACTGGTAGAGCAAGGACCAGCATCCAATACTCCTTACCTCCAATCTGGCTCACTTCCCCTTAAAATTAATGGCAGAAATACCAAAATATCATGATTTAATATGTTAACATACTGTTTTTATATGGACCCCCCATTTTGTGGCTCTGAATTCCTATCTTTAAGAAAACTGAAATTATATTTTGGGACTATTTTTTTTTTGTTTTCCACAAAATCATTAAATTTATCATTAAAGAAAGGTGACTGAGTCAAGTATTTGCTATGTAAAAAATGATATAGAAGTCTGGCCTCCTGTTTCCTTAAAGAATTTTTTCTGAGGTTATATAGCTAGGTCTGTTACTAGAACTCTGGTCTCCTTACTGGTCCAGTGAAATTTATTAAAATAGAGTTCTTAACCCTACAGATATCTTCTCAGAGTAATTTTTTTTAAATGTAATGAAATGAAATACATAGAATTTTGACGGAAACAATTATTTTTATATTACTGTCATTTTCCTCATTCAAGATCATAAACCCAATAGGAGAATTATGTATGTACTTCAGGATAAAAACCTCCTCAGTAAAAATAATTTTCTTAAGATCCTCCACTAAAAAATCTAA
Source organism: Petaurus breviceps papuanus (assembly GCF_028583685.1). Taxonomy (NCBI): domain Eukaryota; kingdom Metazoa; phylum Chordata; class Mammalia; order Diprotodontia; family Petauridae; genus Petaurus; species Petaurus breviceps. The sequence goes on from NW_027185712.1 coordinate 5,452,178, forward strand.
TGTTAACCCAGTGAGCACTTGACAATATACATCATTCAAAAAATGTTCAATTTTTCAGATGTTTCATTAGTTCATGCTACTTTCCCTATTCTACTTAGTCTGAAGTAGTGCAATTTGACATTCTAGAGACTTTATTTGAAATGTCAAATTGTTTTTATTTTCTAAATTGACATGAATTTCTTCTTTTCAGTTACCTTTATAGCCAATAGTAACATTCTCTGTAACATTTCCCAAATGAATAAATACACAAAATATATAAACACCAGATTAGACACTGATCCAGTGATAGAACCATAAGAAATCCTTGTCTTTAAATAATTGTATTCATGAAAATAGTATAAAATTAGGTTATTAAAACTAGAAGACCATATATCTTGGAATATTATATTTTCAAAAACAAAGGAGCATCCAAGAATAACTTATCCTGCAAAGTTGAGGATAATCCTGAATGAAAAAAAAAAAGTATTCTACATTTGATGAACTGAAAGACTTTCAAGTATTTGTAACAAACAGACAAGAACTCAAGGGAAAAATTGATACAAAAGATCCAGAAGAAATATAAGGAAATCATTAAAGACAAAAGGCACTAAGGTCAAACTGTTTACTTATGATATATGAAAATATTAATATTAGTAAGTATTAGTTATTGTTTTATTATTATATTACTGTTATCATTACTAAGGTAATTTGAAAGGAAGGTTCGGGCTGAGTTGTATATGATGAAGATATTCTAAAAAAATAAATTGGGTAGGAAAAAGGGAACTTACATAAAAATAGCACATGAAAGGAAGAACTAATACTGAAGAAGGAAGTAGGAATGGAGGGCTCATAAACTGGAACATTAGTCTCATCTGGATTGAAGAGGAAAAAAACATATCTGAAGAGGTTTAGAAATCTGAAATTCTAGAGGTAAGAAAACTGAATAGGGTAGGTACGGACTTTTAGAATGGGGTATTGATCAAGATTAATAGAGTGGCATAAGTAGATAAGGGAAGGACTTTTAGAGGGGAGGTGTACCAGCAAGCACCCCAGCATCCCCAGGGTGGCTGCCAACAGTTTCTTAGATCTGCTTTTCTAAAGGAAAGCAACTCAAAATGGGTTAACAGTCTTGCTTTAATCAATCAAACCAATTATTTTAATCAAATCATTTACCTAGTTCAGGGGAAAAAGTCAGCACCCCAAACTTAAGAGTTACAGACAGGTTGCAAGCAGAAGTCACAAGAAAACAGAGAAACATTTCAGCAGACAAGCCTCCAAATGTCTGACCATTACATCCATACCTAGTCAGTTACCAGAGAGGGAAGCACCAACTGGGTTTTCAAAGCCAGGGGTCTCTCAACAGCTGCCCAGAATCTTGTCTGGTCAAATCAACATCTCTTCTTAAAGTGAGCCCCAAAACAAAGCCTCACATCAGGGTTTATATAGCCTTCTCCTGGTTCAGAGAATGTAACACTCTTGACCCACAACCCAATAAAAAAGCATTCCTGAAAACCAAACCTCCCACCACAGGCTGCAGGTGCACTTAAGCCTATCAAAGGGCCTAGGGTCAGGGAAGATCTTAAATTCCCATTCTGTGAACATTTGGCCCCAAGACTTTCTTGCCCATAGCATAGGCAATTTACATTTAAATTAGCATTAACATCTCTTAGGTACAACTTAATCCTCACAAAATAGAGACACCTCATTTACAAGATAACTCTTACCAAAGTGGCCACAGGGCCTTAAACAAACACAAAGTACATTCAGGTGCATCTCTTCAATCCAAAACAAAAATGTCCAAATAAAGTTCTTTTGGGGGGAGGAGGGGGCAATTGCCTTCCCCCCACACTGCCCTTGTAGGCTTAGCAACAGGGTGGGGTCCTTGGGGGTCCATGACACTTTACCCCACCCACCATAGACACAAGTCCATCCTTCCCCTGGGTCCCAAACTGTGGGATGCAGCAAGAAAACACTCCTGCCTAGCCACACAATGCTTATCTTGTCCTATGGCTGAATTCTGAACTCCTGGATTTCTTCTCCTCCTACCTGAGGCATCCACTCCTGGCTTTTGCCCCAGTCCTGATGCAGGCAGCTCACAATTCCTGCTCTCAATTCATCAAAGTCAGCATACATGCCATTCTTCTCTCCTGTACCATGGCTCCACAGAGTCACAGCTACCACAACTGGGAAACAATTATACCAGCCCCCATACTTTCCTTCAGATCCAGTTCATGATGCCATTTGTAGAAGCAAACACTTCAAACACAGCCACCCACGGTGGCTGCTAACCTAAGTTCTCAGATCTGCTTTTCTAAAGGAAAGCAACTCAAAATGGGTTAACAATCTTACTTTAATCAATCAAACATATCATTTACCAAGTTCAGGGGGAAAAGGTCAGTTTCCCGAACTTCAGAGTATACAGAGGTTACAAGAAGACAACAATTACAGAGCAACATATCAGCAGAGAGGCCTCCAACTCTCTTACCATTGAAGAGGTTACCCATAAAGAGTATTAGGGTTCCTCTGGAAACGCCAAAATACCAACATGCCTGGTACTGCGAAATGAATTTGACTCATGTCTTCTCCCAGCCAAAGAAAAGTAAAGTTTATTAAAAGTTTGCTTGTATTAGACACAGAGTAAGTCTGTGCTAGGTCATTCTATGGTGCTTTCACTATTCTATGGAGCTCTCACAAACATGAAGAAAGGATGGGGTCTTATATGCAGAAAGTAGTGGGAGGAATCTAGGGGCAGTCTAGAGGAGGAATTTGGGGAGGGTGTTCAGGAGAGGTTAATGAGGTCAAGGAATGATTAAGGAGGGGAAGTTGCTGGAGGCCAACAGGGGACAACAAACAATGGTGGGCTAAGCCAGCTCAAGGGTGGATCAACACTTTGATTGGGAAGTCTAATATCTGAGGGTGGGAAGTCTAGTAACAAAGGCTAGGGCTCAGCCACAATGTAAGGCTTATTGCCTCATGCAAATGCCTTGATCAAATGGGATGATTTAATCAAGAGTCCAAGGGAGGTTCCCAAAGCCTGTACCTCAAGGAGTCAAGGAGAGCTAGGGGGGGCTCCCAGAGCTCATACCTCATCAACCATTACATCCATACCTAGTCAGTTACCAGAGAGGGAAACATCAACATCTGGGTTTTTCAAAGCCAGGGGGGGCTCAACGGCTGCCCAGAGATTCATCTGGTCAAATCACACAACACTTCTCAAAGTGAGCCCCAAAACAAAATCCCACATCAGGGTATATTTAGCCTTTTCTCGGTTCAGAGAATGTAACAACACTCTTGACTCACTGCCCAATCACAGAGCACCAAGGTGTGGGCATTCCTGAAAACCAAGCCTCCCATCACAGGCTCCAGGTGCTCTTAAACCTATCAAAGTACCTAGGGGCAGGGAAGATCTTAAATTCCCATTCCCATAACAGGAGGGTAAAATAAGGTATAAGAGAGTAAAAGGAGAAGATAAGGTAATAGAGATAAGGTGAAAAGAGAGGCTGAGAAGGGGAAAAAAAGTGAATAATATCAATATCAATATAAAAAATAAGATTGAAGGAAATTCACAAATAGCAAATATAACTCTGAATGTGAGGGATGAACTCATCCATAAAATGGAAATGGATAGCAGAATGAATTAAAAATTAGAATCTAACTATATGTTGTTTACAAGAAGCATTTAAAAATGAGAGATACAGATACACACTCAGTTAAAATTGATGGTTGAAGTAGAATTTGTTATGCTCCAGCTGATGCAAAAAAAAAAAGCAGGGGTAGCAATTACAATCTCAGACAAATCTATAATCTCAGACATTTAAGTGGAAACTGGGGCCAAGAAATATTAAGAGCCTTATGCAAGATAACAGAGTGATGGGGCTAATACTCAAATTCACACCTTCTGACTTCAAACCAAATACTCAACTGCTTCTAAGCATCTATTTACTACATTTTAGAAGTGATGATCTAACCCTTATTTTAAAATTCTGGATCCCTGTTTTCCAAATATGTATTTCAATGGCATTACTTCCCCTGACTTAAAGATAGGGAGAATGGGGGGGGGGGGTAGCAGGTTATCCTTCAAATCAAGGTTAGTTAGTTGTTGTTGTTGTTGTTTTACCCAAAGCAAAACAACAACAACAAAAAAAAAAACCCACATACATTAGGACAATGTAATCATTTAGGACAACACATATCCATTCTATGTTCACATCACTCTTTGCAATTATTTAAACTATCTACGTATTGGTGATTCAGGAGCCTGCCTCTCTTGATGCCCTATTAGTCTTAATGGCTTGAATAGGGAAGGAGACAGATATAAATCAAACATGGCACCTTCAAGAGGAAGAAATTAGCACTCGATAATGATGACTCCTTCAAATATCCACAGGGTATATCCATCATTCAATATTAAGCTAACTGGACATTCTGTATTAACATATAGCTGAAATCATACATTTATTTGGCTATAAATAAAATAGACTCTGAGGTAGAAGTTTGGAAGGAGAGACGTAGAGGGCCTTATTATTCTCTATTCAATTTCCCTGTTATTTCATTTTTCTGTTTCTCTAATGTGGATATCAGTTAACAATCATCCATTTGCTATGCTCTTCAGGGAAAGGGAAAGTCCCAAATAATTTACTTTTCACTAGCTCAGATTGCAAAAATATAACACTATTGCAGTTACATAAAGGGCCCCTAAAGGGGAAGTCATATTGGAATATTTGAAAAATCATACAAATTATAGATGAATAACACCCATCGAGAAACTTTTTTCCCCCATTCCTAGGGGAAGAACCATAGATCTTTGCTCTCTGTCCTTTCCTCTTTCATGTAAACCTACTAATGGGGGCTAGACTCATTTGTCTCAGAAATCTTTGAAAAACATTAAGACTAGTATCATGTTTCCTTTTCCCTTAACATTCAGACTTGAATTTACCTTTTCTCAGTCTTGTCACACAGTTTTGAAACCTTAGATTCCATTTACTGTTAAAGAGGGAAAAGAATTTTGTGGTATCTCCATATTCCCCAAAGTGCAAGGATTATTATTTTCATGAGTTTCTTGGGCACATTTTCAGAGCAAGCAACATATGAATTCCTGGTTTGGGAATTAGCAGTATTGAACTGCATGTCTGCATCTGAGGCCTCTTGATACTACTACTCCTTTAACAGGCAGATTTTAGCCTTTCAATAGACATTCCTGAATGAGTGTCTCTAAATTGAAACAACAGAAGTTGAATTTTATATTTGATAAAATTGGATGAGAAACATTATTATCAGTAATTACCTCTCTAAAAAAGATTATAATATCCAACTTTTCATAGAAATATTCATAGATGGAATATTCAATAAACTATAAATTATATACCTGGCAATATGATTTTAGAATATTATTTTCTAAAATGTAGGTAAATCAGTGTGATATGGTAATCAATCACATGAAAATGTTACTAAAGTATGTGACATTCTAGAATCTGTTAAAAAGTGACTGTGTGATTCTTTCCTTTCTATAGTTCAAAAATTATCATGTGTATTTTTATGCATAATTTATAATCTCATTTGACTGACGTCTTTAATTTTTACCTTCATTTCCAAATATTTCCCTACTAAAAGTCAATCCTTGTCACAAATATTTTATTTTTTAAAAATCAGTTGAGCGAAATCAATTGGTTATATTGACCATGTCTGAGATACACAATATTGCAGACCTCTTATTCTCTACCTCTGCGAAGAAGAGAATGAAAAACTTTTTTTTTTACCTTTGTGAAAACAAATTAAAAAATCAAGTAATACCTTTACAGAGTGACAAACTACAAAGTATTGCTTTATTGAGACTTTTAGCAAAATCTTTGAGGATATTTGTGAGGGAAGTGAAGAGGGGTGCCTGAGAAACAAGTATCAGATCCTATTTATAAAGCACTTTAAGGTTCACAAAACTTTCCTTGAAACAACTTGGTCAGTCAGATTGGACAAGTATTATTATACTCATTATCAAGATGAGAAAAGTAAGCTTCAGGGAGGTTCATTTTCTTGCACTTGGTCACAAAGTTAGGGAGTGCTAGCTCAAGTCTCCTGAGCTGAAGCCACTTTTTCTTTCTGTAGTAACTAATTTGTAGGGATGCTGTGAGACTCAGATGAAGCAATGTTTGTAAAGCACTTTGAAAGCTAAAGTGCTATAAAAATTCCAGCTGATGTTATTTCCATTCCTTTGAGGATATTGATCCTGCTGATGCTTTTTATCACTATAAAATTCCTTTTCATTAATTTCAGACATTAGAGATCAATGCCCCAGGATGTTTGTTGTATTACCTCCAAATTATCTGGTGGCATGTTTGTAAAATGAAAAAGTAAGTACATCAGGAAGATACCTGTGATTGGCCAGAAGCTGTTAATTGAAGAATATGTTTCTTTTCTTTTCTCCATTGTGGATAAAGATGCTGGCTAACATTTCTGGTCCACTTTCATTTAACCAATTCATTTTGATGATTCCTGCTAGAAGTACAGATTGAGATCTAATACTAATAGATGCAGTGGCATGCTGAGCCAGCTCTGTCTAGTTTGTGGGAATCAATGGTTCAATTTTCAATGTAAGCGTTTAGACCTATGAAAATGTTATATATCAGATCTGAATTTGTTGTTTTGTTGATTATCTAGAATTAAGTATTAGTAATTTATAATAAACTTCAAAGTGTAAGTTTACTATTTTGCCTCCAGAAAGCCACATTATTAAACATTTCCCAGAATACCTCCTTATTGTTTTATAAACATTATTTCATGTGAGCAGAAGAGCAGTAGAAGTTTCCAGATGTGAGGCCTGGTGAATACAGGCTAATTAGGAAGCTAACAATAAAGATAACTGGCATTTATATTGTGTTTTATGAAGTATTTTATTCATTTGAATCTCACAGAACACCTGAGTAGACCACATTCTTCTATTTTTTTCCTTATTATTCTTGAGATTCTTATCATTTTGTTCTTCAATATGAAATTCAACATTATTTTTCTAGTTCCAGAAAATGTTTCTTTGATAGGTACAACACTAAAAATAAGATAGTAAGTATTACATGTTATAGCTACTCATGAGCAAATAATGTTTCGCTAACTGTTTACATGGCTGTATTTCTTCAAAATATTTTATAGTTGAATTCATAGAATTCCTTAGTGACTTTTGGTAGATATACTCCCAAGTATTTTAGAGGTATCTTTCTATCTCTGTGTTCTTGTTTTCATTGGTAATACATAGAAAGGCCAGGGAAAAAAGTTTATTTTATATAAAAAAACTTTGTTGGTTATTATTTCAAATAATATTAGTTATCTGTCTAGAGTTCTTTAAGTACATTATCATGCCATATACAAAAAGGGATCATTTTATTTTATCTTGGCTCATGTTTATTCCCTCAGCTTCTTATTATTATTGCTATAGTGAGCAATCAGCAAGTGCTGGTTCTGTGTTAAATAGTTGTAATGATAATGGGTATTCTCTATTACATGTAATGTTTACTCTTGTCCTTTGATAAATATTATTTACTCTATGAAGAAAAAACCTTATCATTCATTCCTATGATTTCTGGAATTTTACTGAAAATAAGCATTGGATTTTTCCAAAAGTCTTTTTTATATCATCTATTGATAGAATTATGTTGTGTTTTAAATTAATTATGTTACTAATATGACATAATATATTTATAGTCTAACATATGTTGAACAAAGTCTATATTCCTGGTATAAACTCAAGATAATTCAAATGTATATTTTTTTCTTAAATCCCTTTGAAGCCAAGTTGAAAATATCATATTTAAATTTTTGCATCAATGTTCATTAGGAATATTGGTCTGTAGTTTTCTTTGCTTTGTTTATCCTTGGTATAGGTGTCAATGTAATATTAATATTGAAGAAATAATTGCATGTATGTCTTTTTATTATTGCAGATAACTTTATATTATACTGCAATTAATTGTTCCTTTAATTTTTCATAGAATTCACTTTTAAATAAATCTGATCCAGGAGTTTTATCCTCCTCCCCACCATATTGTCATCTTAGGAATTCATTTAAGACTTGTTCAATTTCTTTTTTTGTTAATGGGTTTTTTGAATCATCTTTTGTCTTCTTTTGCTAGTCTAGGTTTTTCTATATTCCGTATTTTTTAGCATATTCATCAATTTCCTCTAAGTGATAAGGTTTTTTTAAAGAATATAATCTGACAAAATGGTTTCTGATATTACTTTTAATTTATAGAAGAGGAGAATCAGGGTGAGGGAGATAGAATAATGTTATGATTTTCATTATTTCAATTTTCTGTAGAATAAAATGATGCTTACAGAAAGTGAGTTACTTATTTGCCCAGGGTCATATACTTAGTAAGTGTCAGAGCCAATATTTGGTATTTAAGTTGTCTTGGCTGCATACTCAGGACTCTTCTACTATATTTAACTAAGTAATCATTGTCTCATATTACTTCACTTTATGAATTGTATATATCAGCCAAACTGAATGCTACTGCCCCTGATCTCGTTCTGTCCTTTTCCATATCTATTCCTTCACTATCCTTGAAATGGACTCTCCCCCAGTATCTCAATTTAAATTGTTTTCTTCCTTCAGTAGACAACTTGGGAGCCAGATATTCACTTGATAGTCACCCAAAAGATCATTTCTCTTCCAGTGAAGGTGTTCTCTCCTTCAGACTTACTACATCACATTTCCTGGATCATTTATTTGTATTTATCAATTTCCATTTGTTAAATAAAAATGGTAAATAACTTGGGAGTTTGAAGTATGCTAACTACTGTTTCTACTGTGTATTCCTTCAACTGATGCTTTATTTTGGTCTGAAGATGTTCTACACAGTTTTCTTGCCTCCCACTTCCCTGGATTATGGTATTCATTTTTGATGATGCATCTATTTTCTGAGAGAACAATGATTTTTATCTCATCTCTTGATGTGCTATCACCAAAGTCAGTTAATCTTGTATAGAATTTGGTATTCTTTTTTAAAAAGTATTTTTGTTTTCTATTTCTTATATCATCATAGTTATCCCCAGTATCCCTCCCCCTCCTGCTCCCAGAAAACCTTTACTTATAATAAGGAAAGGAAAAAAAAGAAGGAAAAATTAAAAACAAAGGAAAAATAAATCAGCATAATTGATGCATATGCTGAATTTTTTTTTAATGCAACCTGTGGACACCACTCCCCACCTTCTTTAGGGAGTGAGCTTAGGGTATCCTCTCATATCTCTTCATTTGAGTCAAGCTTGTTCTTTATAGTTTTTACATTTGCTTTTGATTTTTTGGTGTGTGGTTGTTTCCATTTGCATTATCATAGACATCATTTATTTTGTTTTCTTTGATCTGATTACTTAGCTCTGCATTAGTTCATACAGAGCTTTCTGTTTCTCTTTATTTATCACACAAATTATTTCTTGCAGCCTAGTAATATCCCATTTCATTCATGTACCAGAATTTGTTTAGACATTCCACTGTTGATGGGTATTTATCTATTTTGTTTCTAATTCCCTCATATCATTAAAAGTGCTGCTGTAACTATTTTAGTATATAAGGGGACTTATTGATATCTTCCTTCATGTTTAAGCATAATAAAGGAGTTTTTTCTAGTTAATAGTTTTACTTTTTTGTCACTTTAATTTCACTATTACAAATCACTTACCAAAATGTATATAATAAGTCAAAGCTCTACTAACAATATATTAGTGTGTCTATTATTGCACATAATCAATACTAACTATTGTTATTTTTATCATCTTTGATAATTAGATTATTGTGAGGTGAAGCATTACTCCATGTGGTTCTAAATGTTTTGTATTTTCTCAATGATTCTTTTGAGAACTGTTTATTCCTTTAACCATTTATCTACTGGTGAATGACTATTAATTTTATATGCTTATAACTATATATATATACATGTATATATACATCTATATATGTGTATATAATATACATATATATATATATCTTAAACACCAAAACCATACAGAGAAATTTATTATTAATATTTTATTTTCCCATTCTGCTTTCCTTCTTATTCTAGTTGTATTAATTTGTCTAAGAAGAAACTTTCAGTTTCATGTTATCAAAGTTATCTACTTTTCCTTTGCAATTATCTCTGTATCTTGTTTGGTTCACGACACATCTTCCACCCAGAGCTGTGAGAGGTATATTATCTGCTTCTCTTCAAAATAGTCTTAACATTAATATAAAGGTTATATATTTATTTACAATGTATTGTCAAATATAGTTTAAGGTCTAAGTGTAATTTCTGCAAGGCTGCTTTCCAGTTTTCCAAAGAGTTTTTAAGAAATAGAGATCCCACCCCCCACATAATATATGATTTTCACTTTAGTAAATAGGAGGCTATTGCATTCCATTGTTTCTGAATCTCCTTTATCTAGTTCTATATCTTGATTTTTTTAATTTTGTCTCTTTATTGTATTCCCTATCACTCACACTTTTTCTCCTTCCCTACTCTTTTGTGGACCTTAAAACTGAACTGAAGGTCAACTTCAGTCTCACTTCTGGAGATATATTGGTTCTCGGCCCAGGATTCTATCTTAGTAACTTTTGGAGAGAGGTGACTAACTTCATCTGAGTTCCTAGTCCATTCCTTTTCAGGAAGGGAATTTTCCTTCTCATTACATCCATTTTACATTTCAGAAAATTCAGGCTGACTGATTTTAAGTGATTTGTTCAGGCTTACACAGCTGAGAAGTGTTGGGGGGCAGAAATGAACTAAGATCTTCCTGATGCCAACTCCAACGCTCAATCCTTTACACCACTTACTTATTCCTGGTTATCCCCATACACAAGACTGCAACTTTTTTAAGAGCAGGATTATAATGACATTATCTTTTTTATATTCTGTATATTGTCAAGTGACATTGTACATAGTATAAATCCAAGGTACCTAAGATTATAGATTTAGAGTTGGAAAGAATCTTAAGATCATCTTGTCTCATCTCCCTTATGGGCTTTACATTCTTGTGGCTTCCCACCCACTTCACCCCTGGTTGCACTTCAATATTCCCTTGACAATAACCCATTTAAGGAGTCTATTATTATTTCTTCCCCATTTGCCTTTTCATAAACTGATAAGCTTGTGCCCTTTATGATATGTTTCCCTTTTTTTCACTTACCTCTGAGGTTCAGAACCATTAGTTAATATTTTTCACTACCCTGTCTTTTGTCTTCTCTGTCTCTGGTCTCTTGACATTTTGGATTTTCTCTCTGTTGTTTTTTTCACCTCTTCTTCACTTATTCAAGTCCCCAAATACTGAGGTTTTTTTCTGCTTTTTTTGGAGGGGGGGAAGAGTGGGCAATAGGGGTTAAGTGACTTACCCAAGGTCACATGACTAGTAAGTGTTAAGTGTGTGAGGCTGCATTTGAACTCAGGTCCTCCTAAGTCCAGGGCCAATGTTCTATTCACTGTGCCACCAAGCTGCTCTCTCCCTCTCCCCATACTAGTGTGAGTTTGTGTGTGTGTGCATGTGTGTGTATGAATATATATAAATTATATCATTGTTGTGAATGATTCCTTAAGAATAGATTAGCAGATTTTTTGTTTTGTTTTATTTTTGAACCTAAAAAATATCTCATAAGTCTCTGTAGGAAAAAAGTTTGAAGTAGTAATAAGTGGTAATAGTAATAATTATTAATAATGCATATTTGTGTGGTATTTTCTTTACAGAAACCTTGAAGAAGTTAGTAAAATTGTCAGTATCTGTATTTGACAAATGAGGATTCTGATGTGTGTGTATGTGTATGTGTGTATGTGTATGTGTATGTGCATGTGTGTGTAGTATAAGACCACAAAGCTGGTAAATGACAAAGCCAGGACTCCAAAGCATTTTCTGACTCCAAGTCTAAAGCATTTTTCTACTATACCCATGCTCCAGGGGACCTATTAGTGGACTGTCTTTTTAATGTGCTAGGTATTCCTTTACTGATTAAAAATAATTAAGAGATGCAAAAGGATGATGGTGGAGGTAGAGGTGGGGGTGGTGGTGATGATGATGATTAATACCTGCTAGCTCAGCTTCTGGAATTGCTCCAAGCATCTCTGAAACTAACATACTCTAGAGAAAATGTTAATATTAGTGTTGATCTTTTTTTTATTTTTAAAATTAAATTTGTTTGGGGCACTCTTTTTAAATTGATAAAAATAAAGCTAGTCTGAAGACTCTTATAATTTTTCTGTGGGTTTGATTTTCCTTTATAAGGAAATCAGTCCTCTAATGAATTCAATGGCCAAATGTGACAACTTCCATGTTCCACTTGTCCATATAGCTCACTTCCTGCAGTGGGCATAAATCCACAGAACCGATGAGTTCCAAATTGTGCTAACAGATCCTCTTTCCATGGGACACAACTGTATATTTCTTTTTAATCAACTTCACTGAAAAAGTGCTACCTGAGAGCTTTGAACCTCCAGTTCCACTTACTCTCCATGAATACTGCATAATACACTCCACTGAAAGATTTATGCTTTTAATGTATAATTAGTAAGAAATGAAATAGCTCCTCAGGAAAGAGATAAAAAGAACAGAACAGTAAGTCTTGGTGAAGAATTTTGAAGATGGGTAGGGGGGGAAATACAAAATTAAAAAAAAAAAGCAAAACAACACTAATAAAAAAACAAAGACCTCACACAAATTAGTGACAATGTACATCCACCAAACAGGTTAGTTGCCATCTGATTTCATTATCATCAATTAGATTTATTGTAACTGAGGCTACTTGGAAAACATAAATGTGATTAAAATAACCTGGAAATTCACACATGTATTAGGAAAATATACTATATTAAGGAAATATTCCACTTTCTCAAATGGGATAGATCATCTCAAAGCTACAGTTTTTCAAACAAATAGATAAATGCATACACCATGTTAAGCTAAAATTCACATAATTAGTTTTGCCTTTGAGTTAAGGTACTGTGAATTGAGGAGTCCCAATGAAAATACAAGGGACATTAGGTCACAATAGAGCATTAATCAATGAAACCACTTGTCACATGACAAACAGATCCGCCCTAAAGTGGCAAGTAAACTGAATTTGTAATCAGAAGTCCTGGGCTTGAGTTCCTGCTATATCAATCACTGTCTGTGAGAACTTGGTCAAGTCATTTAACCCAACTTCAGTTTTGATCTTTGTAAAATGGGGAAAAGAGTACTTCTACTTTTGCTATTTGGCTTAGAGCATTGTTTAAAGGAGAAAATTAGTTTATGTAGAGTGTTTTGTAAACTGTAAAACACTATATAAACATCAATTATTATTATTTGTCTGGGCAGAAGATATTAGAATCCTGGACAGTGGGAATGCAAGATAAGAAACATGCTATTCGAAAGGAGGAAAAACTCTTGAATATTAGGTGTATCATTGTATAGAGACTTTGCTAAGCCAGAGACTATTGTGAAAATCATGAACACCTCTAGGAGTGAGGAGAGATGGGTTAAATGAGCTAGATATGAGGTAACTATGAAGAAAAGGGATGAATTATGAAAAGAAAATGGATTTTTTTAATATCAAACTTTTCTACAATCTGAATCTATATGAAGCAAGGGATGTTACCAAAATTCTCAGCTTGTCCCTGTTAATGTTAATCTTTAGCTATTTTCAAGGGTGCCCCAGTGAAAAATACTTTATTTTCTATGGCTAAAGAAGCTCTTTTCATTAGTCCATAACTTATTTTGTGTCTTCTGATCTTGAGATTCTACTGAAAAATGAATCACATTCTCATCTTTGGATCATAGATTTAGAGCAAACCTACACAATTTGCAACCCACCAAAGGATTTCCTCTACATACAAAGAATGTTTTCCCTGGCCACCAGAAATCATTTGGCAAGCTGCAAGCAGCCCACAAGCTGTGTAGGTCTGATTTAGAGTCAAGAAACCATAAAGATTATCAATTCCAATCCTCTAATTTAAGAGCTAAGGAAACTCAGGGTCAAGGAAAAGTAACTTATCCAAGGCAATTAGCAGAGCAAGAATTTAGGCCTTAGGCTTCCTTATTTCAAATATTAAAGTCCTTACATAATGCTATGTACCTTTATTTTATATTGTCTTTTCATCTAAGATGTTTAAATCTATGATTCTGAAATTCTAGTTATCAGCTTAATCTCCACATTATCTTTAGTATACATTATACATAGAGAGAAGAATGCCAAAACAAACAGGAGACCTGAGTTTATCCCTTATGAGGTTTTGGGCAAGTTACAACTCCCAAATTTCAGTTCACTCACAGATATTTTAGCAACTTCAAATGATTTATAATTTCACTATAGTGTATATTTCCATTTACTGCCATAGATTCCAAGTACTTCATGGAGAATAGACAGTTTTATGTTTGTACAGCCAGCCCTCTGGTAGGAAAAGGTTTCCTTGAAATCACCTAGTGATAGAAAGGATCTCAGAGGCCATCTAGTCTAACCGCCTCATTTTACATATGAAGAAATTGAGGTCCAAGGGATATTAACTGACTTGCCAAGGAAAACATAGGTGAGGTAAAATTTGAAACCAGATTTTCTGCTTCTAGCACCAGTATTGTTTCCACTGTGCTGATTTAATTAATTATTTATGGCTTAAATTTCTTCACTTGAAAATGTCGTGTTGTGTGTGTGTGTAGAAAGGATGCGTAATATGTATATGCATATATGTACAAATACATGTGTATATTTATATATACATTGTGCTTGTGTGTATCTACAAAACACCCATACATACTATGCATGCATACATATATATTCATGTATATTTATGTATGTATGACCACACTGGATTTGTAACAGAAAATCTAGGAGTATTTAACATCATGAAAACATTGAGCACACACATGGAACTGAAGAAACATTTATTAAATGCTTAATATTTACTATATGTCAAACACTGTGTTAACTTCTAGGAAGTTAAGAAGGGGAAATACTGTTTCTCCTATCACTGAATTAATATTTTAATTAGGGAGACAAGACAGATGATGAAAGTTCAGCTTTAGGGCAAATAGAAAGACTTTCATCATCCTTTTTTTTGTTATTGGTTAATTTATTATTTTTTCTTTTTCTGTTTTGTTTTATTTTTTCTTTCTCATTATTTTTTTTTCCATTTTCAAATGCTTTATTAACTTCTGATTTACATCATTCATTTCCACCAGATTTTGAGTTACAAATTTTCTCCCCATTTTTCCCCTACCCACCATCCCAAAATAGCAGTCCCACAAGATATCCCCTCCTCCAATCTGCTCTCTCCCATATCTTCTCCCATACCCCTTTCGACTTTTCCAGTAGGGCATGGTGGATCTCTATGC
This sequence comes from Petaurus breviceps papuanus, assembly GCF_028583685.1. Classification (NCBI taxonomy): domain Eukaryota; kingdom Metazoa; phylum Chordata; class Mammalia; order Diprotodontia; family Petauridae; genus Petaurus; species Petaurus breviceps. Next base: position 5,467,463 of record NW_027185712.1, read on the forward strand.
CCCAGTGCCTGTATAACTTATTTCCCAATTACATGTAAAATAGTATTAATAATAATAATAATAAATATATGTTTTAAACATTTGATTTTAAAACTTTGAATTCCAGATTTATTCCCTTCCTCCCTTGTCACCCACCCCTACTGGGAAGATAAGCAATTCAGTATATATTGTACATGTGTAGCTAATGCAAAACATTACCATAGTAGATATATTGTAAAATACTGACGATATTTCCCTCCCTCCTATCCTACCTCCCACTTGTTCTATTCTCTACTTTGATCCTATCCCTTTTCAAAAGTGGGTCCTTCCAACTTCCCTCCCCCCACCCCCTGCCTGCCCTCCCTTTCACCTTCAACATCCTTAAAGGGCAAAATCAAGGTAGATGATAAACCTGCAAAAGTCCTTTGCATACAAAAGTAGGTCAGATGGTAACTCATGGGGGTTTCATGGATGTAGTGATATGTTGGACAATAAGACCTTGTGTTCTACCATCTTATTGAAAATATTAAGTGATTTTATATGCATACACAAATAACTAATCATTACTATATATGTTTAGTCTATCTCTTTCTATGTCTCTGTATCATAGTCTCTCTTTTTCTGTTTCTCTTACTACACACACACATATACACGTACACATGTAAACATATACATAAAATCCCATGTCAAAATATCTTAGGGAGGAGGGTCTCTTTTCATGTATATTGATGGAAACTTTATAATCTTAGGGTGTTGCCTGGTGCAGTAGTAGTTATATAAATTACCCAAGATTACATCCAGTATATATAAGCCTTTAACTTAGTCCTTTTAAACTTCAAAGTCAACTCTCTGCTCACTGTGTCATGACTGCTTCTCAAGACATATTATAAAAAAATATTATTGCCTAAGACTATCTAATATATAAATCCTAGGAAGTGCTGTAATTCAGTGAGAAGGATTAACAAACAGAAATATCATAATTAAAATATAGAACCAGTATATGCTTAAATGTTGGTAATTATCAAAATCGGTACTGAATAAGAAATTGAAAGCAGATCAGTGGAACATATGTCAGATACGCAAGAATTAGAAGCAAATGACTCTAACAGTATAATATTAGATAAATGAAAGATCACAAATTAGTGATAAAGGAACTAATTAATTCACCAAATCTCCTAGGACTATGGGATAGTAATATGGCAGAAACTGAGTTTGACCAGCAATTTAGAATATAGAGAACAATAAATTATAAATAAATTAGTGTCCTAACTATATAATGTGATACTAATAAATTTTTAGGCAATTAAATAAAGGAAAGGGAAAAGCTATATCTATATACCAGTTCATAGTGGGAGACATTAAAAATAAATAATATACAATATTCCCCAAATTCTTAGTGTATTTTAAGCTGCTAAAGCTTTAGCAATTTATTATAGGTGACATTTTTGAGAAGAAACTTAAAAAAATATGTCCCAAAATCAAAATGCATAATTTCCTTTCCCTATCCTTTTTTAAGTCAACCATAATGCTTTAAGTAGTATAAATTAGAACAAGTGTTCTTAACTCTGTGTGTGTGTGTCATAGACACTTTTAGAAGTCTTGTGACATGTATGAATGCTTTCTTAAAATAATGTTTTTTAATATATATATAGTATTAAAGCAGAAAGTAATGATATAAAAACATTTTATCTTTTTTTAAAAAGTTCATTGAACTCGTACTAATAATATTATTCTTAGCAGGTAAGAATTTAGTATGTATTATTTCCTTGATATTGTGTTTAGCATGACACTGTATACAATGAATAGAGTGCTCAATAAATAGTCTTCCATCATGTTTTTTATAACTAAATAGTATACTCCAATGGTCACCCATTTATTGTATATATGGAAACTAGCCACTTCATCCTGATATATAAAGAGTTGTGTCACATCAGGAATCCACAGTCCTGTGTTGACATTTCTGCTTATTTGGTTTTCTGAGTCAAGTTCCTCTTAGAGGTTATTTTAACATTCAAATCAAATTTGCTAAACCTTACAAGTTGATAAAGCATGCTTCTTTTTTCGTTCATTCGTGATGCTACTTATTGTTTGTTATACTATATTCCATGTTCTTATAGTTCCCCATGAGAACAATTAAATATCAGGGAAAAATTTTTTATATAATATTTTGAGATAATTTTGCTATGGTTTCTTGGTATGTTGCTGAAAGTCACAGTATTATAAAAACCTAAATTCTGCAATATGTTTCTTTCTTCCTCTTTAGTGTTCATCTGAAGCAAGGAAAGTTTTCCTCAGAAAAGGGGGACTTATTGGGGGAAAAATGACTTCATTGTGCCAACAAGAGTGACTAAGAAGCTTAGTTTTCCTAGAGGAATTAGAAACACTATCTCTGTCTGGCTATTCTGACGACTTTTCTTTGGACCTCCACATAACCTTGAGATTATTTCACAGGAACAGGACTGCCTAGCTTTGTGAAAGGCTCCTTACGTTATAGTACAATATTTATCTTCCTGGCTTCAAGAAAGATCACTCTGGTTAATCTGATCAGAGAAAACTGCCAAACTGAAGCCCATGGGTCAGTGAGTGCCCTTTGGGGCCTGACATTCACTCAGATAGCTTCTATCAATCAAGTTAACCAGATTGTCACCAAAGTGCCCCTTCCCTTTATGATGTGCATTCACAGCCACACTGAATGTCCAAAGGGCCACCTGGATATGTCAAGTTCCACATTGACCCATGTTCTTCTGATGGACTGTCTTCTTTAATCAAATTCACCAGAATGCTCATTCTCACAATCAGAAAGACAAATATTTCACTAGAACATGAAAAGCCTCTTACAAAGTTAGTCATATGTAGCTAATATTTATGAGTCTTCTAAATAATAAAACTCCAAAACACTCTCCCTGTCTTTGTCTATTTCTCTCTCTGTGTAAACACACACACACACACACACACACACACACACACACACACACACACATGACAGTGCAGTCTAGTAGAAAGAGGACTGGTTTCTTAGTTAGAAGAACTGAATTCTAGCCTCAGCTGTGCCATTAGATGACTGTATGACCTCAGATATGTAGCTTAACGATTTGATCTATAGTTTCTTCACCTGTAAAATGAAGTCATTAGCCTGAGTTCCTTTTATGATCCTGAGGTCCCTATCAAATGAGAAAACACATGAAAACTTCTTTACAAAGTTTAAAGTGCTAAATACATTCTAGCTGTTAGCTAAAGGATTCTATCACTATGATTCTAATCTCAATTTCTATTTTTTAATGTAATTCTACATAATAGAAAAGACAATAGACTGAGAGGTATGAGACCTGAGAACTTACCTTAGCTTGAAGACTGACTAAGTGTATGACACGAGGAAGTCATTTGTCCTACTAAGTCTTATTTGACACATTTTGCAAACAGAGAAAACAGGTATCTAGTCTACTCCTCATTCTACTTGTTTTGAGGATAAAATGAATTACTGTCACAGATCACAGAAATTATAGTGAGAAAGGTCCTCAGAGGTCATTTATTTCAACTCATTTTAACTTATTTAATATTTTTATTTTATTATTAACATCCTTTTTTTTAATTTGGTAGTTCTCAATTCTCTCCCTCCCTCCTCCTTCTCTTCCAGATCACTGAGAATGCAAGCAATATGATATCAATAATACCTGTGAAATCATAAAAAATGTTTTTCCATATTAGCTATTTTGCAAAATATTGAAGAAAAATTAATAAATGAAAAATATGCTTAAATTTTCTAAATAAAAATTATACTTTTATTTATAATTCAATCTATTCTCTCTCTGGAGTTGGAAAGCATTTTTCATTATGAGTTCTTCAGAATTATCTTGGATCATTGTATTATTCAGATTAGTCAAGTCTTTCAGTGTTGATCATCATTATAATATTACTGTTACTGTGTATAATGATCTGACTCTACTTCATGCAATATTAATTCATATAGTTCTTCAGAGATTTTCTGAAAACATCTGGCTTGTCATTTTCTGTAGCATAAGAGTATTCCATGACAATCATATACCACAACTTGTTCAAGCATTCCATAACTGATGGACATCACCTCTTCCCCATATTTCCAATTCTTTGCCACCACAAAAAAAATATGTATAAATATCTTTGTACATGTAGGTAGTTTTTATTTTTCTTTTATTTCTTTGAGATACAGACCTAGTAGTGGTTTTTATGGGTCAAAGGGTATGCAAAATTTTATAGTGGTTTGGGAAGAGTTCCAAATTATTCTCCAGAATGGTTGGATCAATTCACACTACCACAAAAATACATTACTGTTCCCAACTTTCCACATCCCTCCAATGTTTTTCATTTTCTGTCATAGTAGCCAGTCTGATATTGATTGTTAGGTGTTACCTCAGAGTTGTTTTAACTTACATTTCTTTAATCGATAGTGATTTAGAGTATTTTTTTATATGATGAGAGATAGTTTTGATTTTTTCTTCTAAAAATTTCCCATTCATATAATTTATCCAATTATCAGTTGCAGGGTAGCACGTATTTTGTAAATTTGACTCAGGTCTCAATATATTTCAAAAATGAAGCCTTTATCAAAGAAATATGCTAAATGAACCCCTTCCCCAGTTTCCGGCTTTCTTTCCAATCTTGGTTTCACTGAATTTGCTGTGCAAAATCTTTAAGTTAAAATTATCCATTTTATATTTCCTTATCTTCTCTCTATCTTCTTTGGTCATAAATTCTCCCCTTATCCATAGATATAACAGGGTAAAATTTTCCATGGTCCCCTAATTGGTTGTGGTATCACTCCTTATGTCTAAATCATATAGCAATTTGGCCTCATTTTTTACTCCTTTCTGTCTTGGATCTTAGACTAGGGCACCTGCTCCTTTTCAAGTGATGACAAGATTTCTTCAAGCTAGAACTATGACCATGACCTAGCTATAGGTGATTTTAAGAATGTCCCAAATCTAATGCCAGTAAATGGTCCCCTAAAATCACTTTTTTTACTACTTATATATCCCTCTTTCCTTCACTGGGCTGAAAGCTCCTGAAGCTGTTGCTATTGCTGTTGCAGCTGCCCCCATAGCCTGCTGCTAGTGTTACCATGGAGTGCACTGAACCCTGGACCCACCATCACCCTGGGTCATAGACCTCTCCTGTTGATTCCCTAAGTTGTCTTGGACTGGAAAAAATGTGTAACCCCATTCTTTTGTTGGCTCTTTCATTCTGGAATATGATTTGTGGTCTTCTTTTAAAGTTTTTGGAGGTAGATGTTGTGATATTTCAGCTGTGTTGCTGCATGTATTCTGCCATCTTGGCTTCCTGTCACACTTTTGATATCTAATTAATATCTGTTCTTCTGACACTTCCATATATTATTTTTCCTTCTGACCTCTACAACCAAGCTGAATGTGTCAAACCCTGATTTAATATGACACTTCTTCAAATGCTTAAAGTGAACTTTTATGTTGTCTTAATTTCTTGAAACTAAACATCCCTATTGTCTTTAGCTGGCTGTTATATGATACAGTATGACATAGTCCCTATTCGATTTACAATCCTTGGTTGTAAAGAATGACATGCTGTTCATCAACATAGTCTGTGAAATGAAATGCCTAGTAATTACAATAATAATCTAGAAATGGTGCAATGTACAGTAAGACTGTCTTAATGTACCCCAAGAATATATTACCTTTTGATGTGAAATATTACACTATTTATCTAAATAAAACTTACAAACTCACTAAAACCCTCAAATCTGTATCATTTGAATTATTATTGATCTATACTCCTTCCAATAAGTTCTTATGAAGTTGATCTTCTACAATTCAAATATCATACTTTGTTGTTATCTATACTGAATTTCATCTGACTAGATTGGGTCTTTCATTGTAACCCATTCACATCTTTTTGGACCCTAATTTAATCACCTAATATCTCAGTTAATTCTCTTAGCTTTCTGACATCTTAAAATGTAACAGACAAATCATTGGATTTTATCCAAGTCATTTAGCAAAAGTTTGAATGGCACAGAGCTAAAGTAATATCTTTGGGGCTCTCAGTTAGAAACAACTCTACAAAATGATGTTAACATATCAGTGATTACTTTTGGATCTCGTCTTTCAGCCAGTGCCAGTTCTCCCTAAAAACATTATCAAGAGGCCCACAATTCTTCATACAATAACTATCAGGCTTTGATTAGACTTTCGTAAATGTTTCGACAAAATCAAGCCATATTATTTCTAACACAATCACCTAACTTACCTTTCTACTAAACTTCTTGAGAAAGGATAACAGGTAATTTTATTATGATATTCTGCTAATGAAGTCATACAGGCATTTAAGGAAAATGATTTCATTTTACAGGAAAAATTATAAGAACTGGTCTTTTGATTTCATTGATATAAGATATGCCTAGATGAGGAGATTCCCTCTACTAATTCAGATTGCCACCTTCTCTGAAACTTAGTTTCTTAAAGAGCTAAATAGAGCTATGAGAGTTTACATGACCTACCCAGGGTCAGACAGCCAGTATATGCCAAGTCAGAACTTGAATATAGGAAGCCAGGCTTGAATATATATTTTCCTAGTTTATCAGTGATGTGCCCTAGAATGAAGCACCACAGTATTGTCCCTTATGTGGACATACCCATTCATTCTCTGAGATCATTTGCTAATCCAAACTTCCCTCCTGTTGACATGTCTTGCTTCCCAGAGTAGAATTACTACCACATAATTACAACACATACTCTCTCAAGATATTAGGATATGCTACTCTTAAGGGGATACACTCGCCTTACTAGTTATAGTTTTAAATTTCCAAATGGTATGATTCCCTCCTGAAAAATCAGTACAATGATGAAAACTGAAGTTCCTAAAACATAAAATATTTAAGTAATAATAAGGAATATGCAATGATATGATAACTTCATAGTTATGTAATGTAAGAAAATGCAGTAATAATCAGTACAAACCAGTTAACCCATAATCCTGGGTCACTCTTTGTCACAAAAGCTTAAAGGAGAGTAGGCACATGCTTACAGAAATCTAGCAGGGAGGTATAAGAAATCAGGATATCATGTGTTTAGAGAAATTCACAATTCTGGACTGAAGATTGTGATGTCCATGTTTTCTTTATGAACAATCTATACTAAACTAATCCACTTCCCTGCTCACTGTTCCCATTCCAATTGTCACTGATTGCCTTGCTGGTACAATTTTCTTCTTTTCTCCACTTGAACTGATGGAACAGTGAAAAGCTCTTTTATTCTTAATTGTAGTAATCTACTGTTATTATAATGAGAAACAGTTCCCTTAATCCAGGGAACTGAAAATCTCCCTATATAGACCTTCTGGTCATTACAGACAAGCCCAGTCATCTTTTCACTCAACAAAATGTGGCATTGACCAATCAGTTTCTAATAGAACAGCAGATTCAGAGCCTTAGTCCAGTTACCTTCCCCCCCCAAAAAAAAAAAACCCACACATTTTATTTTCTCCACATAAAATCAAAGGTGGCATTAGAGAATAAACAGCATCTCTTAGAGGAGTCAACTCTCTCAAGGTGTAGATGGTGCTGTAATATAACTAAATTTCATTTTTCTTCAAATGAGTTTGTCTTTCTTCAGGAATTCAATAATTGAACACAGCAACTGAAGTACAATTAGCAAAATTATATTTTTCTATTGCCAAGAAAATGATTGGTCATTATTTAATCATCCTGTAGTCTTCCAAAATTACTTCTTTTTACATTATTTTTTTTAAGATTTGATATATCAAACTTAAGAAAAATAAGTTTCATGTAAATTAAAAGAGAGATCAAAATTGCATTAAGTCCTAACCATTTTTCTCTCCATAGTCAGGTACTCTCAGCATTCTATTTTGCTCTCCTAGAAGTCAGTGTATTCTTACATTTTATCAGAAAGCTATTTCTTCATGTGTAAAAATTATCATTTTAAAAGATTTTTTCTTTTCCTTTTTGCAACCTCATTGTTATTTGTGGAAAAATTATTTTCTGACTCCAAACTCATATACAAAGGGAGAAGTTCCTTAAACTCTCTCAAGGGTCAGTTCTCTTTCCTTTTCCATTATACCATAATACCTTTCTTCACTTTTTTAATATTTACAATCACTATAACAATATATTGTAGATTTTAGCATGAATTTAATTCAAGCCTCTGAATTATATTTTGAAGATTCCATCTTCTTTAATTACCTAAAATTTATTATGGTATCTGTCTGTCTTTAATGATATGGCTGGCACCTGTAGTTTTCTTAAAAATTTTCCAATGGGGGTGGCCAGGTAGTACAGTGAGTAAGAGCACCAGCTCCAGTGTCGGGATGAACTGGCGATCGAATCCAGGGCTTAAACACTTAGCATCCACCCAGAAACACCTGGCCGTGTAACCTTGAGCAAGTTACTTAACCCCAATTGCTTAAAAAAAAAGAATTTTCCAATGACTGATAGCAGCAGCTTAGAAACTTCATTTGCCAATTCCTTCAGTATTGTTTGCTGTAACAGAAATACAAATAGAATAGAGTCCCCTACCAGTTTTTAAGTCTACAAGATTCTCTTATATCTAACATGTTTCAAAACCTTGTAGGGTCTCCCCAATAAGACCTTTGATCATTTGAATGTGATCATACTGGAGTCAGAGACAAGATAGTGAAATAGGGGCTGCCAGTAAGCAGAATTCTCTCAACATTTTCCTCCAAACAATTTTTCAAAATAATGCCTCAAATGAGATTTTAGAGTGGCAAAGTAAAAATTTAAAAAAAAAATAAAAAGGTCAGAGTAAGACACTTTTCTTGCCTTAGCAAAAGTACAAGTTTGGAGGGGAAGTCTGTTTCACTGGATAGGAGGCCTCTCTGTGGCATTGACAACAGTGGCTACAGCAGCAACAGATTCAGGAGCTCTCATCCCAGAAACAGTTAAGTGAATCAGCCAACTGGTCAGAAAGAGATTACAGGGGACACTTTGCTGGCACTGGATATAGTTGACACTGACTGGCAACAATATTTCCCATACTGAACAAAATATCACTTTGAATTTTGTCAAATGTAAAAAGAGGTACAAAAGTTCAATGAAGAAAATCATTCCTTAAAAATTGGAATTTGGCAAGTGGAAGTTAATGACTCCAGGAGACTTCAAGGAAAAAAATCAAAAGAATGAAAAATTAGAAGAAAATGTGAAATATAGTATTGAAAAATATATCCTGGAAAATAGATTTAGGACAGACCATTTAAGATATATGGGACTTCCTGAAAGTTATGATCAAAAGAAGAGGCTAGACATTATATTTCAAGAAATATCAAGGAAAACTTCCTTAATATATTAGATCCAGATGGTAAAATAGAAATTTGAAAAAAAATGCACTAATCATTTCCTGAAAGAGATCCAAAAATAAAAAATTTGCAGGATTATTATGGCTAATTCCAGAAATCAAAGATTGACGAGAAAATATTTCAAGGATTCAGAAATAAACATTTCAAATATTGTGGAGCTATACTCAGTATTAAACAAGATTTAGTGGCTTCCACATTAGAGGAGTGGGGTATTTGGTAAATTAGAAAGCAAAGGAACTAGAATTATAACCAAGATTTTATTATTATAAAAATAATAAAAATTATAAATTATAACCATTATAAAATTATAAAAATTTATAAAATTATAAAAATTATATATTATAACCAATTAACAACCTACTAAGCAAAAATCGGTGGTTAATCCTTCTAGGTGAAAATGGATATTTAATGAAATAGGAGACATCCAAGCATTCCTGATAAAAAGGAGAGTTGTATAGAAAATTTGATACTTAAAAAAAGATTCAAGAGAAGAATAAGAAGGTACAAATGAAAGAGTAATCATAAGGGAATCAATAGAGTTAAACTGTTTGCATTCCTATATGGGAAGATAATAAACATCACTCCTAAGAAAAATGAATATACATACACAGAGGGGATAAGTATGAGTCTATTTTGCTCAAATGTGTTGCTAGTTTATATTGTTTGTTTTGTTTTGTTTTTAATGAATGACTGAGAAAGAATGTTCCACTGGGTGAAGCTTAAAGGAGAGGTAGAATGGGGACATATTTCTCCCATAAAAGAGGTATGAAAGAGTTTTTACAGTTGTGAAGGAAATTGGCATAGCAGGTAGTACTTGAGCCTTAACTCCCAGGAGAACATTTGGCTCAAAGAGGGAAGAATATATGTATGTACGTACATATGTATGCATACACACACACACACACACACACACACACACTTATACATATACCTTACCCACTAGGGGAATGGGAGAGGAGAGAGATAAGAGATATGAGGGGAAAGGGCAGATTAAGGCAGTCAGTTGTTAGAAGAAAAATACAATTTTGAGGAGGGACAGCATAAAGAGAGAGAAAGAAAGAGAAGAAAATGGGGAGGGAAACATACCAGATAATAATCATAATTGGGAGTATGAATCAGATAGACTATCCATGAAACAAAAGCAGATAGCAGAATAGTTTATAAACCAGAATCCAACAATATATTGCTTACAGGAGGCACACTTGAAAGTGAGACACACATACAAAGTTAAAATAAAGGGCCAAAGCAAAATCTAATATTCTTCAAAGTAAGATAAAAAAAATCAGGATTAACTCTAATGATCTCGAGAAAAGCAAAAGCCTAAATTGACCTAATTAAAAGAGATAATCAGGGAATGTGAAGTAATATCAAAAAAATTTCACAGCAAGTTTCTGTGATAAATTCCTCATTTCTCAAATATATACTGAGTATAGAACTTAACTAAATTTAAAAAATAAGAGCCATATTTCAATTGATGAATAGTTGAAGTATATAAACAGGTAATTTGCAGAAGAAGAAGCCCAACATATTTATAGTTAAATGAAAAGGTGTTCTAAATCATTATTGATTAGAGAAAAGAAAATTAAAACAATTCTGAAACATCATCCCATATCTAGCAAAAAGGACAACTGCTGTAGTGTATGAAGTGGGGAAAACTACACTAATGAACTGCTGGTTCCATAGTGAACTGATCCAACCATTCTGGAGAACAATTTAGAGCTAGGCTTAAATGGCTATCAAATTTTCCTACCCTTTGACCCAGAAATACCACTACTACAACTATATCTCAAAGAGACTGAAAGAAAAAGAGAAGGAAATGGCAAATGACTTCAGCAATTTTACCAAGAAAAACTAAATGGGGTCATGAAGACTCAGGCATGACTAAAAGGATTGAACAACACTACTGTACTATAGGAAATGATAAGGGGCGTAGTTTCAGAAAAGCATGGCAAGACCTATATGAATCGATAGAAAGTGAAGTGAGAAAAACCAGGAGATTATTGTGCATACTAACAGCCTGATGATTAACTGACTTGGCTACTCTTATCAATACAATCATCCAAGACAATTCCAAAGGATTGTGATAAAAAAAAATGCTATCCACCTCCAAAAAGAGAACTGATGAACTCTGAGTACAAACTGAAGTATAATTTTTTCACTTTTTTTTCTTGCTTCTTTTGAGATGTGGCTAATATGAAGATATATATTTGCATGTTTTCACATTTCCATTTGATATCATTTTGCTTACTTTCTCACTGGGTAGGTGAAAGTGGGATGGGGAAGAGAGGACCCCATTCCTAATGACAACTAAAAATGTTTGTCAATGGGAACACAATTCAAATTCTCCAAATGTATTAGAATCTTTCAGAGATTGCACTCGATTATTATAGATTTAGGGAAGGGCAGCTTCCATTTTTTAATCCAACATTGAAGTAAGTTTTAGTGTTACCAAAAGTCAAGTTAGTCCAAGAGATAGAGAACTGGCATCAGAAATTAAAATATTTGAATACTCAATGACTGAGACTTTGGGCAACTTTTCAATGCTCAGAAAGACCTTTCTGAGACTACAAGTTGAAGTATCATCACATATCGGCATGGGTAAAAGAATTTCTCTTACCAGAATTCCCATATATTAATGAAATATAAGGACTAGACCAATTATTATTAAAAATCATTATATTTTTATTTTTAATATCCTATTATTTTTATTTCCTCAAGGTCCTTTGAATAAAAGTAATCCATCTTCTCTATATCTCTATTCCTTCACTTTTATCTACCATAAAATATAAAAATTATTTTAGTTATAATTACTTCCTTACTGTTCCTAAATTACAGTATTGCTTTTGCTCCCATGACATTTACTCACATTGTTATGCCATCTTAAATGCTTTCAAACTTTATCACCATACATGAAAATTTGAGTCTACTTTTGATAAACAGATTAAGTCTCACCTTATAAAGGTTTCCTTGGTCACTCTCTACCACAATTTTATTTTTTCTGAAGGATAGTATAGTCTACTATTTTTTATCTGGCATTTTATCTTATATTTTTCCTTATTTTAAATGATTGATCGACTGATTCATGTGATCATTAAACACCTAAAATTTTTGTTACATGCTGTAATGGATAGAAGAATTCAGAAGGCTTTGAGGAATTTATACAATAAGGTGATATAGAAGTTCCAAACATCCTAGTGATTACAAAGTGCTACAGAAAATAACTCATAAGTTTTCAATAGTAGGAGAAATCTCTCAAGTATGTTACCTATTTTACCTCATATGTTAGCCTCCTTTAAAATATGGAATGTAACAGAAAGATCTGAATTACGGTAAGGCCTTAAATAGTGGAGTCTATCTAAACTTAATGATTTAGATAATTAGAGCAAAATGAAAAGTGAGGACTGGAATGGCTATGTCATTCAGTACTGAGCAACAGGGGCAACAATCTACAGACAATGCCTTTAGAGGAAAAAAAGGAAGTAAACTTCAAGGAGCAGAAAGGGTGATGGGGTTCTTGTGGTCACTTGGTATATGCTTGTGTAAAAAGAGAAAGACATTTGATAATTACACAAAAACTTATTTGATCAATGCAATTCACAAAACTGCTGTTTATCCTATTGGACTCATAAAAACTAAGAAATCATGAGTGAATGTTTAGCTCCTGATGCTCTTAATTTGAGTTGGGGAGAATACAAGATTGATGAAAGGTGATTTAATCTGATAGTAAGACAGAGGATATGAAACAGCCTGAGAAAGGGTGACTGACACTGCTCCACGAAGGATAAATAACACCAAAATTCTACCACCACCCTAGGAGTGAACAGGCAAGAGGGAGAATGTCAAGATGATAAGACAAAAATAATAGCTTGGTTTTGTGGAAGACATTCAGAACAGATAAAGACAAGAGAATGTGTTATTCTAATATTTAAGTCTTTGTTGGCAGAATATTCATAGTGAAAAGATCAACCTTTGTGCTGGTTAGCAGTTTGGAATCAAGAAAAACTTCTGCAATTCTGAAGTTCAATTAACCTCATTCTCTTCTTTCTAATGAGCGCTAGACCCAACTCATTGTGTGCGTGAGTGTGTGTGTGTGTGTGTATGTGTGTGTGTATGAAAACTGGACAATAGAAGATTTTCAATAATTTAGTTTTATTCTATATGGATTGTCAGTCTTATCACTTTCTTTTTAATAATATTTTAATTTATGTTTAACATTATTTTACAATTTTGAAATTCTTGGGGCAGCTAGCTGGTGCAGTAAATATGGAGTCAGGAGGACCTGAGTTCAAATTAGGCCTCAGACACTTAACACACAAAAAAAAGCCGTGTGACCTTGGGCAAGTCACTTAATCCCAATTGCCCTCCAAAAACCAAAAATAAGTAAATAAATAAATTTTGAACTTCTACTAAGATTTGAGGGCCAGACTTCCCCACGCCTACTCCCAACAGATTTTGGTTTAGGTGAAAATATAAGTTACCTAGGTATTGCCCTTCAAAGCACCTTTACCAACCAAACACCATTTTTCCCAGGGGATTATAGTCTATAATACTCATTTAGCAATTCTTCACAAATTCCTGTTCTCCCTTGCCCTATCTTACATTATTGCTAATGGTTTAAATTTCTGTATTTAGATACCTTATTACCTAACTAGACTGCAAACTTCCTGAGGGCAAAGGCCTCTGAATACCTTTCAGCACAAAATAGTACTTTTTCTGATAAATACTCTTAAAATAAAATCCTTGTTCTTATTAATGTTGTTTTAAAATATCAAACCATATTATTATCATGGTTGTGTGATTTGTCATTTGTTCTTGAAGAGGACCATGACATTAGGAAGATGATGCTATGACTTGCAAGTGAATTGGATTTAAATGAGGGAGAGCTGTGCAAAGTCACCATTCTCACTTTCTTCTCCAGAGCTATCTTGGTTCAGTGACCATTTATTGATAAGGACACCTGCAGAGAGCCCAAGATGCAGTGGGAGACCTTGGCTTATTTTTTTTTGTAGTTTTCTTTTTTTAGTTTACATCATTCATTTCCACAAGATTTTGAGTTACAAATTTTCTCCCCATTTTCCCCCTAAACACCACCTGAAAACAGCAATCTCATTGAATATCCCCTCCCCCATCTGCTCTCTCCTATATCTGTCCCCATCCCCCCTCCAACTTTATTGTGGGGCATGGTGGATCTTTATGCCCCAGTGCCTGTATATCTTATCTCCCAGTTACATTCAAAATAATAATAATAATAATATATTTTTTAAACATTTTATTTTAAACCTTTGAATTCCAAATTCATTCCCTACCTCCCTCATCACCCACCCATACTGGGAAGATAAGCAAATCAATATAGGTTGTACATGTGTAGCCATTCAAAACATTTCCATAGTGGATATATTGTGAAAGACTGACTGTATTCCCCTCCATGCCATCCCACCCCCCACTTGTTCTATTCTCTAATTTGATCCTTTCCCTTTTCAAAAGTGGGTGCTTCCAACATCCCTCCCCCCCATCCTGCCCTCCCTTCAATCATCCCCCCTCTCATTCCCTTCCCCCTTACTCTCCTGTAGGGTGAAATACTTATTTAGTATGTATGTCATTCCCTCACTAAGCCAAATTCATTGAGAATAAAGTTGAATCATTTCCTTTTGCCTTCCTGTTCTTCCCCTGCATTGTAACCATTTTCTCTTGCCTCTTCTATATGAGATAATTTATCCCATTCTATCTCTCCCCATCTCCTCTCATTATATTCCTCTCTCACCTCTTTATTTTACCTTTTTAAGTATCATCCCTTCCTATTCAAATAGCCCTGTACCCTCTGTCTATGTATACCTGTACACATATATACATATACTAACGTATGTATTCATGTGCCCATATGTTCTCCTATATAGACATATATATGTATGTGTTTTTATATATTTATATATATATATATATATATATACATTTCTATTCCCTTCAACTTTTCTCATACTGAAAAAAGTTTCATAAGTTACAATTATCGTTTTTACATATATGAATGATAAGTTCCTTATGATTTCTTTTCCCTGTTTACCTTTTCATGCTTCTCTTACTTTTTGTATTTGAATGTCAAATTTTCTATTCAACTGTTTTTTTTTCATCAAGAATGCTTGAAAATCCTCTATTCCATTGAATTACCATATTTTCCCATGAAACATGATACTCAGTTTTTCTGGGCAGGTGATTCTTGATTTTAATCCCAACTCCTTTGAACTCCAGAATATATTCCAAGCCCTTTGATCCCTCAGTGTAGAAGCTGCCAAATCCTGTGTTATTCTGATTGTGTTTCCATAGTATTCAAATTGTTTCTTCCTGGATGCTTGTAATATTTTCTCCTTGATCTGGGAACTCCGGAACCTGGCTATAAAATGTCTGGGAGTTTTCTTTTGGGGATCTTTTTCAGGAGATGATAAGTGAATTCTTTCAACCTCTATTTTGCCCTCTGGTTCTAAAATATCAGGGCAATTTTCGTTGCGAATTTCTTGAAGGATGATTTCTAGGTTCTTTTTTTGATCATGGCTTTTAGGTAGTCCAATAACTTTTAAATTATCTCTCCTGCATCTATTTTCCAGGTCAATGGTTTTTCCAATGAGTTATTTCACATTGCCTTCTATTTTTTCATTTGTTTGGATCAGTTTAATAGTATCTTGATTTCTCATAAAGTCACTAGCTTCCATTTGCTCTAATCAAATTCTGAAGGAATGATTCTCATCAGTGAGCTTTTGAGATTTTTTTTTCCATCTGGTAATTTTGGCTTTTTAAGGCATTCATATCCTCATTGGCTTTTTGAGTTTCTTTTGCCATTTGTGTTAGTCTTTTTTTTAAGGTGTTATTTTTTATCAGTCAGGTTTTTGACTCTCACTTTATAATTTTCTTGCATTATTCTCATTTCTCCTCCCAATTATTCCTCCACTTCTCTTATTTGGTTTTCAAAATCCTCCCTAAGCTCCTCTATGGCCTGTAAGCAACTTATTCTTTTCTTGGGAGCTCCTGGTGCAGGAGTTCTGATTTTTCTGTCTTCTTCCTGTTCCATCCCCCAATCGTTTTTGTTCCTAAAATAGGAGTCCAAATTTGGATTACTGTGCTTGCCTTGCTTCCCTCATTTGCTCATGTTGCCACTCAATTACCTGACTTTTGAGCTTTTTGCCACAGTTGAAGTCTGCTACCAGAGGGGGGATCTTTGTCCGAGTTGCTGGGGTTTTCTCAGCTCCTAGAGCTATTAGTTGTGTGCCTTCTCTGAAGCCTCCCCACACTCTGGCAAACTGGTCACACTCCCCAGGACACCCAGCCTAGACTACTATCCAGATCAAAGCAGGTTAAAGCAAGAGTGATTACCCCTCAGACTGGTCTCTTCTTCCACCTGCAATCTGCAGGCCAGGAGCTCTGAAGCAGCCACGTGATGGCAGATGCAGGGCTGCAGCTCCTCAGCAGCTTCTCCCTCCAGGGGGCAAAGGCCAACCACACTCCTAAATTCCCAGGTTCCAAAGTCCACACTGCATTGACCTCTCACTTTGTCCTTAGCATCTATGGGTTGATAATTCTGGAAACTGCCACAGCTGCTGGTGATCTGAAGTCCCTCCAGCTGGCTGGTTGTGGCTGCCCTGAGGCTAAAACCTCAGGCTCACTTGGGGCTGGGCCCAACTCCCAGAGTGCTGTGTTGGCCACTTCCTCCCAGGCTTCCAGGCTGTCCTCATTGGGAGGTTAGCATCTCTGTGTCATTTTGTGGGTTATGTAGGTCCAAAGTTTGTTCAGGGTCACCTTTTACATGAATTGGAGGAGGTGGAAGTGGGAGCCCTGCCAAAGTCCTCTTTCTACTCCACCATCTTGCTTCCGGTTTTGGCATTTTTTAGCTAGTTTTTCCAAGTTCTAACTTTGCCTGAGGTACTGCTCATTCAGTGGTTAGGGCTGTTTAAGAAGTGAGCCAAGGGATGGCCCCTTTAATTAAAAAAAAAATCAAAATAGGAGCAGGATACCCTCAGGATTGTTTCTGGTCAAAAGAGAAACAATTTCTATTGACATTCACTCTGAATCATCTCAGACAAAAAAAAATAATCATTAAATGGTGCTTGGGCACCTATTGTTGGTCTGTCAATGAGAGCTACAGTAAATTGATTTTTCAGGTACTGTCTTTAAGAAAGAAATCTAGCTAGTAAATCCCATGATGTCCAGGTAGACTATGGGAGCATTCTAAAGTAATGGTTAGACTGTTCTACTACCACCAGCATTGTCTTTATCATCACCACCACCACCTTTTCCCCTCTTTCTTTTCTTCCTCTTTCTTTCTCTTTTTCTTTCTTTATTTCTTCCTTCCTTCCCTCTTTCCTCCTCTTCCTTCTGCTTCTCTTCCTCCTCTTCTTCCTCCTCCTCCTATTTCTCTTCCTCCTTTTTTATTTTTTTAAGCTGCAGTCTCTTTCATTTCACTAGCTTACTAGATCCACAACATCAAATTTGAAGTGTTGGGAGAGGGGGTAAAATTATTGAATCTTGCTTGTTTGAAATTTCCTGGGCCTCACAGACTCTGTTTTGGTTTATTTGACTACAATTTATAATTCAAAAACAGCATGGGATTGTAATTGAAGCAACTATCCTCTGCTCCCCATCTGTGACAGTGATTTGGCTAAAGTGAAGCAAGCCCCACTTGTTGCTATTTGAAAGTTCACACTAGATATTCATTCAAATAACAGGCATTTATTAAGTACATCTATGATATGCCAAGTAATGTAAAAGTTTTGATGAATAAATATGTCTGTTGAGTTTTAGGGGTGCTAGGACCCCAAAGTGGTTTTTGCCTGAATGAATTTTACCCAAGCCTTCTTTCAGCCAAAGACAAGCTTTCTTAAAACACCGATAGAAATGGGATGATTCTAAAAATCTGCTCTTTGGTAGACAAGACTAACTCTTTTTATAGGAAAAAAAGATCTGTAAGAAGGGCTGTTTAGGGAGGATTTAAATGGGAGTGAACAGTAGGCTGGGGTGACTTGGAGGCAAGAGAGAAGGGTGGAAACACCAGCAACCTGAACCACATGACCAAGGGAGAATGAGGTTTAAATAGGATCAAGGGTAGGAAGTGGGGGACTGGGGCAGTGATCCCAGTTCAGAGGTTCAGACAATGGAGGCCTGGAATAGGTTAGGGGTAACAGAGAATTGGGAGATTGATCATAGACTATAATGAAAGGATTACTGGGGTGGGTTGATGCCTGAGGTGAACATCAGAGACTTAACCATATGGGAAAATTTAAAGGGAGTTCAGGGGAAAGTTCAAAGGAGAGTTTCTAGGGCCCATAAACAAATGAGCCCCAAATTCTTTTGGGGTAAGAAGCAAAAATCTCTGCTTGGGCCTGTACCTGTCATATCCATGACTATTTCTATTTGATAGAAAGAAAAAGATATTGAGATAGCACTATACTACAAGAGCTTCAATCTATATGGGGAAAGGTATACATGGGTGTATGTACATATGTTTATAAGCATACAAGTGTATGAATAGATGCCTCCCATGTATGTGTGTGCATAATGCAACACTCCATCTTCTAGCTTTGTGCATTTTCATTGGTCATGATTCTTGCCTTGAATACATTCTGTATGCACATTTTACTCATAGAAAACTTTTCTTCCTTTCAGATAAAACTCAAGTATCACCTTCTAAAGGAACCATTTCCTGAACCAACAATGTGTTCATGCTCTCCCCCACAACTAACATGCACCAATTTCATAAGTATTCCACAATTACATATATATTATAGTTTGATAGGTAGATATAGATAGGGAGGTGAATGTGCATATATTTTAATATGTACATGTATGTATGCATTTTATATATTTATGTGGTATATATTTATATAGGTGCATATTTAAACATAGGTGCATATTATAAGGGCTTAAATATGAAATGTGTGTATATTTATATGTTTTGATATATACATAGATGAGTGTATAGATATACATTTATGTACATACTTAAACACATGTTGTGGATATATAGATAGATAGGTGTGTATACATAGTATTGGTAATTAATTTTTATTTGGAAGGAAGAAATGAATTCTGAGGAAAATGTGAGTATAGGCTATTCCAGGAAAGGAGCATGGCCAATGGAGGAGGAGGAGAACATGAAGCTAGAAGATGGAAAGCTGTATGTGAAAGAAAGAGAGAAAGCCAGTTTGGCTAGATTGTAGAATATGGTAAGGGGATTTATGCATAATGAAGATGGAAAGTTCAATAGAGGCCAGATTGTGAAAAGCTTTAATAATCAAACAGAGGACTTTATATTTTATCCTAAATGAAATTGAGAGCCACTGCAGTTTATTGAATAGACAGAAGGAAGACATGGTCATCTACATTAAAGTAACAACAACAACAACTTGTAACTGTGTGGAAGATGGATTTGACTGGAGACATACTTGGGGTAGGGAGATGATTTGGAGAGTCAAATTGTCATTGCATAAAAAGGATCTAGTCTTCATTCTTTGTTGTCTTCACCTACTCATTCACTCACCTTTACTGTTGAAGCTGAATGAGGTATATACAGTGAGACTGGTTTTAATGTTGAATGTCAAAAGAAAAAAAAGTGTGACATAAGAATAACATATTGGAATATATGTCTTCACCTGATATTCAAGAATCAAAACCAAAGTGGGTGCACACTGATTAGTGAATGGTAAAACCAGTTGTGCTAAATATAATGTAATATCACTTCAAAATAAAAATTCACAAATATTTTAAATTCAAAGAATTTTGGGAAGACTGTATTATGTGAACCAGTTAAGAGAGACATGAGTAGAATCAGAGTAATATAAAGCAATACAATTTCAAAAGACTTAAAAACTCTGGGAAAAGGAAGGAATGAGAATAAATATCATGCCTAATAAATGCCAGTCACTTTGCTGAGTGCTTTAAAAATATTATCTCATTCAATTATTTAATTAATAACTCTGATCAGTGAAGTATCCAAACATTAATTTAAAAGTTATCATAAAACAAGCTTTCTGCCACTCAATAGGGTCGATAGATTAGAGGACCAGAATGAGGTATACATTTTCCTCCCACACATGACCATTAGCTTCACTTGTTTTGTTTCACTATGCATATGTATCATAAAGGAGGCCCTAATAAGGACAGGGTGGGTCATTGAATAAGGATATTTTTTTAAAGAAAATTGAGTCAGTAATATGAAAGAGGTAAAAACTTTCTGAATCTTGATTCTATCCATTATTCACTCTGAACCTCATTTTTCCTATCTATAAATTGGAGGTAATGATCTGTCTTGTGGTTTTCTTGAAGATCATATTGTGTGTGTATGTGTCTGTGTCTGTGTGTCTGTGTGTTCTGAAGACTAATATGCTTCAGAAAAATAGGATATTTATTTGGAAACATTCTCCTCCACTGCCATTTGAAATGGCAGTTATCAAATCCCAAAGCTAAGGACAAGTCATTACCCTAAGGTAGACAGGTCCCACACTGAGCAGCTGCTTAGATGTTTGGGGCTTGGAATTATGCCCTAAACAAACACGTTTTATGCATGTCCATGCTCAGTTAGCTGCCAGACCTAATGCCCATCTGTTAGCATTTGAATTGGCACAGAATAGAAAATCCTTGCCTTACTTAGATTTTGGTGCTGGTTCTGGATTCATTTAAGTGGTTCAGCTAACTAGATTCTTTTGTTTGTTTGCTTGGTGCAACACATATTTAAGAGAAAGGCACACATCCCCTTCGAAAAGTGGATACTGTTATTATGGACCCCTCCAAATTGCATTTTTCCATAGATGTTCTTGGATTATGACACATTCAGTTCAAAGTCCTTTTCTTCTCCATCTCTTGAGTGTTTACACACACACACACACACACACACACACACACACACAGAGTTTACAATTATGTCCCTGAAGTCCTATAAAAGGACATATAAAAAGTCTTATAAAAAGCCATCAAAGAAAGATGTAACTAATTCTGTTTGTTATACTCCTTTAAGAAGTTAAGAAAATAAGGTCCTGTTTTTCACAAAACTTTTACCAATGTATGAAAGAATATATCCTATAACCCTTTGATTTCAAATAAATCTAATTCACCAGAGCCACTCATAATTCAAATAAACTGAGGTTTGATTCAGCAGATGTTATTGGGATTGATTGAGGTAGCCACTGATCAATTTGATGAATCATCTCTATATACATAAGGTTATAGAAAATGAAAATTTGTCTAAAGGTCTTTTCCTGTGCAGTAGTATCTTTGCTCAGAGGTCACAGGAAGTCCTTTGATTGGCCAGGAGAGACAAGCTGCTTGCAAGATGATAGGGAACTAAATTTCACTGAGGATAATCTCTTATGGAAGTGCTAAATTTTTTCCCATGGAATGGAAGAATGACCACTGAAACAGATAAGCCATCTTTTCATTTACTTTTCTATCTTTTATTCTATGCCCAATATATGGACCAGAAATTATGTCCTGCTATTGCCTTGAGTTGCTCGGATAATTCAGGTTTGATGTGAATGGAAAACATTTGTTTAGTATGCCTCAGCATATCGCTATCATCTAAGGCATTCATTGGGCTACGTGAATATGATTATCATGTTCCATGATATTGTGGACAAGTATAAAAAGAATGAGAAATTCTATTTAAAATCACTACAGAATATTAAAAAAAATAAACTAAACGAGAATCTGAATTCTAAGACAAACACAGCAACTATATAAATACAACTACAAACCACTATTTACATAACTAAAGAAATACTAGAATAGTATTATATAATAGAGGAATAATTGAAAAAAGTTTATTTTTATTGGTAGAGTGAACCAATATTTTTTAAAATGACAACATGACCTAAAACAAATTACTTATACAACTCATAACAAAATGTCAAAACTTGTCTTTCTTGAAGCAGAAAAAAGCAACA
The DNA here is from genome assembly GCF_028583685.1 of Petaurus breviceps papuanus. NCBI lineage: Eukaryota > Metazoa > Chordata > Mammalia > Diprotodontia > Petauridae > Petaurus > Petaurus breviceps. The sequence goes on from NW_027185712.1 coordinate 5,489,695, forward strand.
AAATTCATATGAAGAAAAAAAAAACAAAAACAAATCAAGAAGATATTGAAAAGAAATGGAAATGAAAAAGTACCAGATGTCAAACAATTCTGCAAAGAAGTAATTAAGATTATTTGATATTATTTAGAAAGAAAATGATCCTCAGAAGAGATTAGATATAAAATACAGAAACAAATATATCAGTACACTAGTATTCGATAAACAACACCAACAAAAAAGCCTTAGTTGCTAGGATAAAAAAATCACTATTAAAAAAAAATAACTCCTTAGGAAAATTGGACAGCACTATGAAAAAAAATACGATTTAGACCATCAGCTTACACCTTCTATGACAATATGCTACAAATGGGCATGTGACCTAGATATAAAAAGATATACAAACACCAGAAACAAATAGAAATATAACAAAAATTAACTATCAGATCTGTGGATTGAAGAGAATTTCATGACTAAACAACGAATCCAAAGGAGTACAGACGACAAAATAATTATGATTGCCAAAAATTCAAAATGTTTTACACAAATAAATTTGATTTAAAAAGGGAAATATTAATTAGGAATAACACTGTAGAACATTTCTCTGACAAAACCATAATTTCCAAGCAACTAGTTCAAGTTTCAAGAAAAAAGGGCCATCCCCCACATGATATATAATGAACTGACAATTCTCCAAGGGAAAAAAAAATTAGGCCCTTTCTGGCCCTATGGGGAAAAAATAATACTACAATTTACTAATAATTAAGGAAGTGCAAATTAAAGCATGTCAGATTCCAACTCATACCCTCCAGAGTGGCAAAGATAACAAAAAAGGAAAATGAAAAATGTTGGAAGGGCTATCAGAAACAGGCATATTGATTCACTGGTGGTGGGAAATATCAATTCTAGAAAGCAATTTGCAATTATACACAGAATTTACTACATCATGTATGCTAAGTGTTCCATTGCTAGGCTGGAAACAGGGTTAATATAGGGTAATAAGGTAAAGGATGACTAGGAGGGTTTAGGCATCTCAGCGTTTCACAATATAAGTAGCTTTGCAAAACAAGCAAAAGTCCATAAAGAAAACATTGGAATCTCTGGAGTGGAAAGTTTTGGAGATCAACAAATAATCAGAGGCTGGAATTGACAATGTCTGGTTAGCCCCAGGTAATTCATTGACCTGGGAAGGGAGATCAAGGCACCTTCAGTTACTTCTTAGTCAATTATGTTTGTCATTTCCTCCTCTTTGTTTAGAGGAATTCTGAAATTTCAAGGATGAACAAAAGAAATGCCATGGGTTTAATATTTTGCTGGAGCATTTCTGCACTTCAGTGCAGAAGACAGAGGATAACCAGTCATGTTAGCCAGGGCAAGAATACTCAGCCAATGTTAAGTGTTTTGGGAAAGTGATTTTACCCCTACTGTTTTCTGCTTCTTTGTCCTAGTTACTGGGTGTTCCATGGGGGAAGGAAGTTGGAGCCCTCTTCAGGTGAGAGGGGCGTTCAGTTGTCAATTCCCTTTAACTCTGTAGCAAAGGGATTGGTCAGGAGGACCTGATAAGCCCTTTCCACCTGGGCTGCAGGGAATCCTAGTAAAATCTATTTCCTATTGGAAATAGACCCAATTTCTGTGTTCCAATTTCAAGTTATAGTGTTTCAGGATTGAATCCCTAGAAAATGCCTGAGAAACAAGGTCGTTAAGGTCTCAAAAACTTGGTAGTGAGGAATTTGTTCAAATATACGAAAAGAAGTCTAATGATTTATATTTGAACCCCAGAGTCTAACACAGTACCTTACATGTGCATGATTTTCCATAATTGCTGGGCAGTTAATGAAGAATTCATTGACCTGTGCTGCCAGCTACAACAGTCAGGCATCATCACTGGAATAATCAAAGTTTTGATGCTGATTAAACTGTTATATTACTACTGTGTTTCCCCGATAATAAGACCTATCCCGAAAATAAGCCTTCCACTTACTGTGTAAGATTCCTCTAAAATAAGCCCTCCTCCGAAAATAAGCCCTATTGAGATTGCTACTGTAGTGAAGGTGATCCCCTGCGCTACACGCTACATTACGGTACCCTCTGTATGCACCGTCCCCCCCCCCACCCCCGGTGAAACACACACTGCGCTCCGAGCTACATCCAAACAGAGCTGCAGCAGTGAGTGCATCATCCTGTTCTTCCCCAGTGATTTGCTTGCTGGCGCCATTGAGAGCAGTGCCACGGAGGAGAGCTGAGGCAGGACAACATAAGCCCTCCCCTGAAAATAAGCCCTCTGGTGTTTTTCTTTCCAAAAAAATTAATAAGACAGTGTCTTATTATCGGGGAAACACGGTATATCATATTAATGAGAATAGACACCAACCATACAAAAGAGTACAGGAAAGAAATGATTTGGATACTTTGGATGCACAATTTAACAGCCCAGTCATTATCAATTGTTGATTTAAATAAGTTTTACTAAAAGCTTACTATCCTTTTATGCTCAACATGAAAGTATAGAAAGATTCTAAATATTGTTTAAGGAGTATTTGCTAAATGTGAAATTATTTGAACATGTAACATCTCCTCAATCCCTTTGTGGTAATGTACCTTAGAACACTGAGGAGATGGCTTTTAAAATCATTTGTCACTACTGCATAAAGCAGTGATGAAAGTTAATCTTATTAGTGATCTTGATTTTAAAAGTATACTATGATTTTAGTAGCATCTTTTTAAATTTTTATTTGAAACTAATCAGTAATCATACCTCTCATATAGAAAAGAAAAAAATAATAATGATTAAAAAGTACCTCATTAAGGTTGGCTCTGAAATGTCACACTTGGTATAAGAATGTAGTTTGCCTAAAAGTACCATAATAGTAATATAGTTAGGAGAGCATTTAATAAGAAGATGAATGCCATGGAAGTTTGTAAAGCTGGCAATGAAACAAAATAATATTAATGGAAGGGAAAAGGTTAAAATAGCATAATCATGCTTTAACAAAACACCAGATACTAATAAACCTAAACTCCACTTGAATATCCAAATATGAGATAAAACTTAAGCACATATTAATGAAAAAAGGATCAAGCAAATACACAAACTTAGAAGGAAAAAAAAAGACAACAAGAAACTTTGCTGTATTTTTTTTTAATCTACAGCACCATTATTAGTGTGTGCAATACTTCAATAGCATGTAATTGATTTGACTTTAGGCTAAGAAACTGCTTAACAGAGATATTGAGAAAAAACTGTCAAACAGTGCACCAAGGCTAAGTGGAACAAAAGTTTCCCAGACCTATTAGGCAAGCCTCCAGGCTTCAGATATATTTTTTTAAATTTCTTGCCATTTGCACAGAGGCCAAACTCTTTTACTCATGGTCACACATTCATTCTGCTCTGGCCCCTTAATTTAACTTTATAGGAGTCTTACTGATTCAAGTGTATTTCCTGTAAATAAATGTCGAATTCTTGTTTCTAATCCATTCTGTTCTCCTTCCATTGTTTAGGTGAATTCATCCCATTCAAATTCACAGTTAAAAATTACTTACTGCATTTCCCCCATCTTATTTTCTTCTTTTTTGTCTTTTTTACCTGGTCCATTCTTAAAATTCTGTTTTGCTTCTGACCACTGCCTTTCTTAATCCGTCCTCTATTTTATCATTCTCATCTTTCTCTTATCCCCTTGCCTTCCTATTGCCCTGTTGGTCAAATAGATTTCTATACTCTATTGTGGGTGTATTTTTCTGTCTTTGAACCAATTTAGGTAAGAGTGAGGTGCAAGTCCTCCCATTTCCCCCTTCACTATAAAATCTCTTTCTTCCAGGGCTCTTTTTAATAAGATAATTTTGCCCATTCTTCCCAAGCCATTGTTTTTCTCCCAGTGTGTCTTTCTTTCTCATCTATCCGTGTTTCTTTTTGTGTGTGTGTGGAGGTAGTCATCCCAACATAAGTGGCTCATTCTTGTACCCTTTGTTTATTGTAACTTCCCTAAAAATGACACAATTCTTAGGAGTTACAGATATCATTTTGCTATGCAGGAATATAAACAATTTAACCTTTTTGGGGCTCTTATGATTTTGCATTTCTGTTTACCTTTCTGTACTTATCTTAATTCCTGTATTTGGAAGTCACAAGTCACATTTTCTTGTCAGATATGATCTTTTGATCTGAAATGTTTTAAAGTCTCCTTTTTCATTAAATATCCATTTTCCCTTAATGGATTACATTCAGTTTTGCTGTGTATGTTATTCTTGCTAGTAATCCTAGCACCTTCATCTTCTAGAATATCATATTACAAGCCCCTCTGCTCCATTAATATGATATCTGCTAAATCTGATGTGATCACAAGTGTGAGGCTGTGATATTTGGGTAGTTGTTTTTTTTTTTTTTCGCTATCTGAAGTATTGCCTCTGTTACCTGAGGACTCTGGAATTTGGCTACAATATTTCTGGGAATTATTTTTGATATCTTTCAAGAGGTGACCAATAGATTCTTTTGATTTTTATTTTAACCTCTGCTTCTAAGATATTGGAACAGTTTTCTATTATAATTTCCTTAAATATGAAGCATACTTTTTTTTTAAATTATGACTTTAGGAAGTTCAATTATTTTTCCAGTTATTTCTTTTCTATCTATGTTCTAGGTGAGTTGTTTGTTTTTTTCTGATGAGATAGTTCACATTTTCTTTTTATTTTATGCTTTTGACTTTGGTTTTGGGAGGTTTTTTTTGGTTCTTTTCTCATGAAATCCTTAGTATTTACTTATCTGATTCTAATTTTCAAGGGTTTATTTTATTCAGTGAGGTTTTGAACCTCTTCCTTCTCCTCCCCTCCAATTTGGCTAATTCTATTTCTACAGTCTTATTTTCTTCATTATTTTTTGTGCTTCCTTTACCAAGCTGTTAAATGTCTCTTCAAATTTATCTTCCATTACTCTCATTTCTTTTTCCCACGTTCCTCTGCTATTTTTGTTTGGTTTTAATATCATTTTTCATCTTTGAAGAATACCTGATGGATTTATCTAATTCACTTTTTTTTCTTAGATGCTTTTCTTGTAGCAATTTTGACATCGTCTTCTGAATTTGTTTCTTGACCTTTCCCATCAACATTTATGGTCAGGTTGTTGGGTTGTTATGCTTTTTGTTTTGTTTTGTTTGGGGGATGGTCATTTATTTTTCCAGACCATTTTCCTGGTTTTGAACATTCCTTTAAAATAGATTCATTGTATATGCTGCCTTAAATTCATCCCCTCTTTCTCTTCATTATCTTGACTTTGTGGCATGAAAATCATCCTCCTTTCTAAAGAAAGTAGAAACAATGTAAATTATTATGTCCTTCTTTAACAACAGATTCCATCATCCTTTACTTCCTGAATAATTGCCCTATCCATTCTTAAATTTTCATTTCCTTCTAAATTTAGCTTTTACATGGCCTGGATTTTTCTTTTGTTATTTATTATGAGCTTCAATTTACTCTGAGATTTAGCATTAATGACATTATCTATGAGACTAATCTCTCTTTTTTAATCATCTTCAGCAATTTATAAAATATTACCTCCCATTGTTTGTACATATGTTTTAAAAGTCTACATTGGTCAGCAGATTACTGTGCCTTCCTCATGACACTTACTTGTATTTGTGCCAGTAACGGCTTTTAGAAATAAAGAATAATAAAGAAGATGGTACATGGAGTTAGGAGAACAACTAGTCATCTAGTAGTGTAGAGGAATCATAAAAATATGCCTAGAGTATAGATGATAACAGGAGTTTGTAGTGTCTTAAATGCCAAGAAAAAGGGTGAGTTTTTCCTAAAGGGAATAGGCAGCCATGGAAAGTTTTCAGCCCAGAAGTGAGATTTTCAAACACCAGCTTATGTCTGTTGCTATATATAAAAAAATAAAAAACCCTGAAAAGTAAAGAGACAGTAGTCAGTGATAAGAGAACCTTTTCTAAGGACCCTGACAAGAAATGATAAAGGTCTGAGCTATAATTGAAGCAAAGGGGGTAAAGAAAATGAGACGAATTTGAGAGAAAATATGGGTTCAATATAGAACTTCACAATTAGATAGAATCACTAAATTTTAGAATTGGGAATTAATCAGAATATTCCTTGGGATAAATATTGTAGGATTTACTGATGAAAATGAGTTACAGGAATTATTATTGATTAGAGAAATACAAATTAAAGCAACTGTGATGTACCATCTCGTACCTATCAGATTAGCTAATGTGACAAAAAAGGAAAATGATAAATGCTGGAGATGTGGGAAAATTGGGACCCTAATGCATTGTTGGTGGAGTTGGGAACTGATCCAAGCATTTTGGAGAGCAATCTGGAACTACATCCAAAGGAAAACCAAATTGTACATACTCTTTGATGTGCCAATACCACCACTAGGTCTATATCCTGAAGAGATAATTAAAAAAGGGAAACACATTCACATTTACAAAGATATTTATAGGAGCTCTTTTTATGGAGGGAAAGAATTAGGCATTGAAGGGATGCCCATCAATTGGGGAATGGCTGAATAAGTTGTGGTATATAAATGTAATGGAACATTACTGTTGTATAAGAAAAGATGAGCAGGAGAATTTCAGAAAATCCTGGAAAGACTTAACGTGAATTGATGCTGAGTAAAGTGAGCAGAACAAGGGGAACATTGTACACAGTAACTGCAATCTTATACGGTAAAGAATGTGAATGACTTAGCTCTTCTCAGCAAAACAATGATCTAAGAAAATTCCAAAAGTCTCATCATAGAAAATGCTCTCCCACTTCCAGAGAAAGAACTATGGAATCTCAATTCAGATAGAAGCAGGCTATTTTCTCTCTTTTTTCTTTCTTGTGTTTTTCTACCTTTTGTTCTGATTCATTTTCACAACATAACTAATATGGAAATAATGTTTAATATGATTGTACATGTATAGCCTACATCAGATTGCATACCATCTTGGGGAGGGGAGAGGAGACAGTGTAGGGAAATTTTTAACTCAAAAATCTTATACAAGTGAATATTTAACAATAAAAAATATTTTTAAAAAGAAAATCAGTTATGGTATTTAGAAATGAAAGGACAGTAGATATCATCTAGTTCATTGGTTCTCAAAGTATGGTCTCTTCTCACTAGAGGTAATCTTATAAGCCTGCTGGGTTTCCATTCAGGATACTGACCCACACAAAAGGAAAATTTTGCTTTAACTAGGCTTCCCAGTAATTTTTGCCCAGCACAAATCACCCAACCTGTTTTAATGTTCACTCACTTTAGAGACAATAAAATCAAAATAAAAAAAGTTGGAAGGATTTCATTCAGCTTCATGTATGAGCAGAAAGATTGTCAATTAAGTTGTGATTGCTGAAGCTTTATTGCAGGCAATGATGTGAGAGTCAGAAAAACACAGCTTGATTTTAATAGCCTGACTAGAAATTCAGGGGCTAAATATGGGCAAAGTTCTTTTAACTTATGAGGGGGAAAAAGGTTACTCTCATTGGGAAAATAGTAACCTCCCACTTTAGTGCCCCATTATAAAGCTATTTTTATCTACATACACTTGTACTAGAGAATTGTGGTTTGGTTCAGGTTTGATGACATCATCCAGTTATAAGAATTCCTTTTAAAAATTGTATTCTTTTTATTTTTCAAAGATATGTAAATATGTTTGTTATGTGTGGCAGCATTGGAAAGAGGGTGATGCTTGTTTTGGACTGTGATAAATGCTGAATATAAACACAGTTTAAGAGGCTTGCTTGTCAGGAAAGGGAAACACTTGCTGCTGCACACTTAATATTTAATTATACTGAACGATGAAAATAATTTCCACATGGCAGTGGACACAATTGTTTCCTGGAACAAATGGACAAGTACAATTTATACAATGTGCAAATGTTTGGCAATGGCCTGGAGAGTTAATCGAGTCAAATGGGGGGAATAAGAAGGGCATGATGGAGTGCAGAAATCTGGACACCCTCCAGAAGGCTCATTACCCACGTGACTAAGCTGAAAATGAATACATAATGTAAATTAGAGGTGAGCATGGCTTCCTGGTTTGGAGAGATATCAGTGCATGAGATTGCGTGCTGCTGGAATAGCATACCATGCCCGGGCCATTAGGAACATGTCAATGTCACACTTTAATTGCAACAGGGTAGTGGGTGGAATAGGTTTCAGCATTAAAAACAAATTTCCATAAGATTTACTTAGGTTAATATGGCATCCAGTGATGCTGAAAAACATTTTTGAAATTGTCTTTAATAAGACTGTGGAAATGCTTGGGCTGCCCTGGAAAGGATTATAGAGGTAGTACCAACTATTTCCAACCAAATACTGCGTCTAAATAGTTCCAATGAAGCAATTAGAACTTGTGTTTAAGCCAAACTGGCCTTCTTGCAGCTGTCCATAAAGGACATTTCATCTTGTGCCTCCAAGTCTTAATATAGGTCATCCTCCATATATGAATTTTATTCCCTCCCAATTTCTGCTACTTAGAATAACTAGTTTCCTTCAAAGATCACCTCAAGTGTTAAATCACACTTTCTTGTGTCATTCACTTGTTAGTACTTCCTCTATTACACTCATGACTTCATCCCTAAAAAAAATATTTTGTATACATGTTATTATTTATTTGTTTTACTACTTATTTTTTGTTTCAACTAGTATGTTATCTCCTTTAGGATAGAAACTGTTTGGTTGTTTTCTTTGTGTCCTCAGCATCTAGAGGAGTGCCTGTTTAATAAATACTTACTGAAAACAATCAGAACTGACTCTTGCAAAATTTTAATTTAGTTTAGCCCAAAGGAATATACTATAGCATTTTCCACAATTTCTTTATTATGATGCAGGTATTTTGGTGTTCAATACATCATGTTACATGAGATATCTTTCAATATATTGGTTAATTTTACTAAAACTCTACTATCTTTTAATCCATTAAAATTAATAGCTCTTGAGAAGGTACATAAGCAAATATAGATGATCTAAAAATATTGAAAACAATAAAATTTTAATTAAGATAACACTATTGAATTAAATTTAATGAACAGCCTCTTTCTGGGTTACAGTTTCTTTTCTTTTCTTTTTTTTTTAATCTAACCAAGAATAAGAGAATTTTCTTTCTACAAGGACAGCTAGTTTTTAAATATGTGTGTGTGCAGTCAATTCTGACTTTCTTCTCTCTCCTTTCCTTGAACCATTAAGAAGGCAAGAAGAACAAAAATTGTTACAAATGTATATATTCATAGAAAATAAATTTTTACAAGGGCCATGTATAAAACACAGGAAGGGAGGTTAAAAGGGAGTAGTGTGAGGGGGAGGGGCTGTGTGAGGGAGAGGGGAGGAGAGAGGAGAGGACAGGAAGGGAGGGGACAGTAGGGAAGGGAAGAAAGGTAAGGAGAAAATATGCTTTGATCTGCTCTCTGGTTGCTTGCGATATTTTTATTTGCCGTGGAAACTGGATTTTAGTTATGATGGTCCTGGGAGCTTTCATTTTGAGTTTACTTTTGGGAGGTGACTAGTGGATTTTTTTTTTCTATTTCTAATTTTCCCACTCATTTTAATATATTTCCACAGTGCTCTCTCTGTCTCTCTCTGTCTCTCTGTCTCTGTCTGTCTCTGTCTCTCTCTGTCTCTCTCTGTCTCTCTCGCTCTGTCTGTCTCTGTCTCTGTCTCTCTCTGTCTCTCTCTCTGTCTTTCTCTCTTTCTCTCACACACACTCACATACTTAGTCCACTAATTCTTAGTTATATCCCCTCAATTTGTTTTCTAGATCACCAGTTTTTCAATGAGATTTTTCATATTTTTTTCCCTTTTCTTTCCCTCCCACTGCTCTTCCTCTTTCTCTTTCTCCTCCACTTCCTCCTCTTCCACCTTTTTCTCTTTCTTCTCCTCCTCCACTTTCTTCTTTTTATACGCAGAGTGAGTTTAGGAACTTCCTGCCCTGGTACCCTTCCTAGGCCATCTTTGAGACCCTGGAAGCTAGAATGCTCTATGCTGTGCTCTTTCCTAAATAGATTCTATCCCCAATTTCCTTAAACTTCTCTTTCTCCTTAAGCTGTCCTGCTCTGGAAAACAGATTCACTATCAAATTGTCTTGGCTTTCCTTATCAGACCATGGTTTGATGTGTTTTCTAGTGCTTCGTGGAGGAGGTTTAGTGGGGAATTAGGCTCTACTGCCTCATTTTATTCTGCAATAGTGACTCTTCTGATCTGTTCCCCTTAGGAGGCCCATTATTCCTGAATACCTCTTCAAAGGAAGGAAGCTAACTGGCACAGTGGATAGAGTGCTGGGTCTAAAGCCAGCGAGACCTGACATCAAATCTGAACTCATAGGGACAAAACCAATCATTTAAAGTATTGTGCAATGGAAAGAACATCAAACTAGGTAGGCATCAGTAGAAATGGGTTCTGGTGCCAGCTAGTACTTATTCTTCTATGATCTGTGTAATCTTAGGGAAGTTACTACACCTCTCTGGCCTCAGTAAAATAAGGGGTCTTATAAGTCTTGTGATTAGATTAGATTTGAATTACGAAATGCTCATTTTTCAAATGAAAGTAGGTATTTAATAAATGACATTGCTTATTTTTTGTGTAGACTCAGTTAAACTTCATTCCCGGGAGAATTGGAGAGGGTAAGTATACAATTTGTACATCTAAATTCAGGTCTGGAAAAATAATTTAAACTAATTCAAATTTTATATTTATTTTCTATATATATAAAATATATAAATATATTTATTATATTTATTTATTTTCTATTGATAACATTAGAAAACTAATATTTCACAGAAATTTCCTAAAGAATTTTAATGGGACCACTTTTCACCTTCAGAATTTTTTAAAATAGGTGTTATTTTCAATGAAGTTCTCCATTCTATGTTAAAGTTATTTGTGAATTATACTGAACTCTATATATCATACCTGCTCCAGGTGAAGTATGATCTCTATGAGGTTAAAAATTATATCCCATTTAAATTTTGAATCTCAGTGTTTGATAAGATCTGTTGAATTTAAATAAATTATAAAAATAATCATTCAAACTTTTATGTAGTTATTAAACGCTTATACTTTTACCATCTTATTTGATTCTTACCACTCTACCAGGCTCAATACTTTTAGTATAAATGAGTAAGCATTACTGAAATACGTAGTAATGTACTCAAGATTTCTCCCACTAGTGAATGGCAGAGCCAGAAATAACACTGAGGTTTTCTTATATTTTTCTTATTACTTATAGGTTTTTTTGATGGTTTTTTTTTTAGAGTATATTCTCCTTTATGGATTAAGAGAACACTACTCACCCATTGACAACAGAATATAAAGATGTGGTTATTTTTCTTTTTAAGAGGAGAGAAGGGACAAATTTTCTCTGATAGACTTATACCATCTTAATCCCTTGTTGTTCAAAAATACATATAAACAGATAATAGATTTGGAGATGGAAAAGTCTTCAGAATTAATCTTTTCAAATGTGGAGTAATGGGGATCTGGCACTTATCCAGACTACCTTAGATAGTATCTCTCTACTTGGAGAGGTTAAGAGCTATTTCCAGAATTTTGTGTATTGGAACATATGTTCACAGTCTACATTAGCCTAGTACATGTTTAAGAACATCCTTTGCTACCATAGGCAGAATTGTCAGCATCTTTTTTTTTTGCTGAATTTGTATCTGAAGGACTGAGGTGACTTATTGATGGATTATGGTGAGAGTACCAAAATGTAGAGAGGAGGGTTGTAGGGTCTTCCTCCTAAACCCTAAGGATATATGACCCTGAGAAATCTTTTCTATTCCACATGCAGGAATCTGGGTCAGGAGCATGTCATAAGAATCTGGGAATCCAGGAATACAGGCTAAGTGTTGCACTCAAGTAACTATATCCTGAATACTCCAGTCTTGCAGAAGCCTGGAACTTAGAGAGTCAAAGCAGAATCAATTGTGATATTCCTGAAATTATAATGATGAAGAAAAGAAGTCAAGAAAGGTTATAGGAGATATCTTAAGTCACACAGGATTTGAACTTAGATTTTTTTTATTCAAAATTCACTGCTCTTCCTACTATCCCAATCTAGTTGCCTATTCTAAGAGGTGAAGTCCCTGGTGTAATGGCAAGCAAAGAGTAGAAAGGAGTGAAAACTACCTAATCAGTAATTTCAAATCTGTGAGGAGTGGTTGCATCCTTATTCTCCTTCTAGCACTTTTATCACAGTGGTATACTTAACCCTGGATATTGTATCTAATAGTACAGAATTCTACTTGTTCAGCAATTAATATTCTAAGAGTAACTTAGGTCATGGGAGCTTTGGGTGAAGAGCCCAAGGTCATTCAGTAAAAATGGGATGGTCAGAACTTGAAGACTTTCCTGATTCTAAGGCTACTACTCTCCACTAAACATTTAGACTCACTCTATTTTCAATAATCTCTCAACCTCTGATTGAGATGCATGATTTGCCTCTGCTTTCCCCCAACATTTTGTTTGCCAGATGACCCTCAACTTTTGGTAAAGAGGAATTTCCTTTATTTCCTTGAAGCTTTGAAATGATGGAACTCTTTGGACCAATTGTGGTGTGCGGGTCTCTAGGCAAAGCAAGACAGGTGCTGCTGCCAATCATGAATCCCTTTGATAAAGAAAACGAACAAACATAAGAGATTCAGGGTTGTCAGTAGAAACTGACTGGAAATATTAATACCAATGGTACCATAAACATAACATTATTGAATATGTAATACTGTGTGTAGTTTTAAAAAATCTATACATATATCATCTGACCTTTACATCAGTCCTCTGACAGAGGAGGTAAGTTTATTTTTCTAACTTCTAGTTGAAGAAATATAGGTGAAAAAATTTTGACTCACATGCCATTATATGACTAATAAGTGGTAAAGCCTGAGCCAGAATCAGATCTGATTTCTAATATATTGCTATTTCTAATACACCATGATACTTGTACCATGAAAGCCTGACTTCCTGATTGATAAGCTTCTTTCTCCCCCTTCACCTTCACAGCATCTCATATCCTTGGCTACCGGGCATTTACTCAATCACCAGCTTTCAGCAAGTATTTATTAAGCACCTATTATAAACAGATCACTAAATTGTGAGCTTAGAGAAAAAACTTATAGAACTTGCAGGAAGCTTCCCTGCTGTGAAGATAAACTCTGCCTCCTGATAGGCTGAATGTAGTCACATGAAGCCTGTGGAGGGAGGAGATTGCTGAAGAGAAGCAGAGCCCACAGGAAGCTGGTTCAGTGCTAGCCAGACACTGGGGGAGAGAGAGGACATTCATTAAGGAGACAGGGAAGTTTGTGACTAAATACTGATCTCGTACTGGTTTGTTGGAAGGCTAAAGGATGCTGTGGCTCACAGTGTTATTATGGCTTCTGAATATCTTTGGTACTGTGATGGAATTGACTTAATGGTTTGGGGATTCAGTTTTCTGGTGTCTAAATAAATCCTTCAGTTCTATCCTCTATCTGGAGAATCTGGTCTATTTTGTGATTGAACGTCATTGAATACTTATAGCCACTGTCTTTATTGTGATCATAGGCACTGTAAATATTGCATTGGTGCTACAGGGTAACAAAATTAAACCTATTTATATTTAGTGGCATGCGTTGTCCATGTAGGTTATGCCAACCTATACACATGGATTTATATAAAACTGGATCATGTGGAGGCATGAAACAGTATCTTAAGAGAATTTTCCACCTACCATTTTCCAAAGGAGTTTCATTCCTGCAAAGAGGGGAAGCAAGAGATTGTCATTAGAGGCTAACCACAAAGATTTCCTCTGAGAAAGTAAAGTAAGCCAGAAATATATCTGACTTCTCCCCTAAATATTGTTAGTCTAGAAGAAATAATTTCAAGGGGAGCTCCTAATCACTGTCCCTTAAAGTTGAAGGAATGCCCTAAGCTGTATATCTAAGTCTTCATTCCTTTCTCACAAAATGCAAATTACACAAAGCCCACATGTAGTGAATATCAACTAAAGCCATTTATGCCAACTAATAGAAAAGAGGAGTAAGAGAATGTATGCAGAGGAGAGGAAAGGAGACAATACAAATCATGAATGAGCTCCCTTAGGAGTCAGCTATCTTATCTCAACGAAGAGAAAGAGTTTTAGACCTTACCCAAGGCAAAATTTTCTGGTCTTTTTTTTGGCAAGCTGAGAATGGGGAAATCATTAGATACATGTCATCTTCTTCCCATATTCTTTCCCTCCCTCAAAGGACCATTTCTTGAAGAAAATCTGAAACCAAGTTATCTTCTTTTTCAAGGCTGGAAGTGAGAAAATTAGGCTCTCTCTTCTTCCAAATTCTAAGCAACTTCACTCACTCACACTGGGAGAAGAATCAATGAGTAATACATTTTCACCAAAGCAAATGGGCTTTAAGCATGATGAGACAGAGAGAGAGAGAGAGAGAGAGAGAGAGAGAGAGAGAGAGAGAGAGAGATTTATACATTTTGTCTTTCTTACCTGCTTTTCTTTCAGAGATATTTTGATTGAGATTGAGAGAGATGGAATCATTTCATCAGATATATTCAAATCATCATCTGTCCCCTTTCTCATCTACATAAAAGTAAATATAAAATAATTTCACTAACAATTAATGAAATCTAAAAAGACCCCATGAAGGAAGTGGCACTTAGACAGAACTTTGAATCAACTTGGCTGAATTGCTAACAAGGTTTTTACTGTAAAGCAAGTGGCTTGCAAATTGCATTTTAAGCCTTGAAAGAAAGATAAAAAATCCTCATTGTATCCCACTAGTGCAGATGCCACCAGAATAAGCAATTAAAGCAATAAAATTTACTGCTGTAAGGCTGCTGCCATAAGCAATTTACACCTTCAAACATTAATGTAATCTAGATTCCACTGTTCTTTATCCCCTGAATCCCCTACCCCCAAGTTCCATTCCTACAACAAGAATGAAGGGAGACTTAGTTTTACCCAATTATTTTTTGATACTTCTATGAGTCTACAATCTAATTAATTTTAGTACACTTACTAATTGCATAGATTGTAACCCACCCATGCCTTCTAATCTTTTATTTCTCTTATTTATATGATCTTTGAATCCTCCAGAGTGAATATGCCCATGATACCTGTAGGCTTCCTTTAGTTATTTTAAAACTATAATACCAGTTGAATACATATATTAATTCATCCCATGCTATTGCAATATGACTAGCATACTTGCTTCTATGATGTTATTTCTTCTCTTTATCTTTAAAAATATGAAAATTATCATTGACTAAAAGCAAAAAGAGATATCAGAGGTCATAGATTCAAGAATACTTATTTAAAAGATGAGAAACTGCATTCAAGAAAGATTAACTAACTTGCCCAAGGTTATACAGGTAGTAAGTGACAAAGTCGAATTGTGAATCCATTTTTTTCTTTTAAATTATAAGTCTAGCACTCTTCCCACTACAAACATTTCTATTTGATTTTATCATTTAAGTTGATTTTGGTTTAAAAAAATGCTTCCATATTACACCCCTCTAATAAGAATGTAAATTTTGAAGATCTTCCCTGCCCCTAGGCTAATGTGCACCTGAAGCCTGGGGTGGGAGGCTTGTTTTTCAGTAGATACAATGTAATAAGAATGTAAATTTTAAAGATCTTCCCTGCCCCTAGGCTAATGTGCACCTGAAGCCTGGGGTGGGAGGCTTGTTTTTCAGTAGATACTTCTTGATTGGCCAGTGAGTCAATAAGGTTGTTACATTCTCTGAGCCAGGAGAAGGATATATAAGCCCTGATGTGTAGCTTTGTTTTGGGACTCACTTTGAGAAGTGTTCTGTGATTTGATCTGAATTCTGGGAAGCCATTGTTGAGAGTCCCCCGGCTTTGAAAAACCCAGAATGTGGAAACCCAGATGTTGACTGGGTATGGATGTAATGGTTGGACAGTTTGGAAATCTGTCTACTTGATGTTTCTGTCTTGATAATTTTATGCCTGTATACTTTGAGGTTTGGGGTGCTGACCTTTTCTCCTGAACAAGGTAAATGATATATGTCTGACTAATTAAAGTAAGCTTGTTAACCCATTTTGAGTTGCTTTCCTTTAACAAAGCAGATCCAAGAACCTGTGGTAGCTGCAAACCCTGAGGACGCTTGGGGTGCTTGCTGCTAACAACCCCCTAACTATAGATATACATGAAGGTTCTGTCCTTGACACTCTCATATTCTCTATTTATATTCTGTGACCTCACCTCTAGCTCATGTAAGTTTAATTACCATCTCTTTAGGATCTATCTATGTACCAAGACCAAGCTACTCACCTGAGCTCAACCTTATTATCACAAACTTTGTGTTGGATAATTCAGAACGTATTTCCTGTAAACAACCCAAATTCAACATTTCTGAAAATTATAACTCATTACCTTTTCTCCAAATCCTTCTGCTTCCTCAGAAATTCTCTATTTATGTGGATGGCACCAACCTTCTTATGGTAACCAAGATTGGTCACTGTAATGTAATATCAAGCAAAGGCAACTTCCCAGGTTCAAAATACCAGCATAGGTGCTCTCTATTTTATTCAGTGACCAACCAAGAACAGAGAAGATTAAAACATGACATCATTCAAAATACAGCATTACTAAGTGTGATTAAATAATCTCCAAGTACTACCCCACCCCAGGACCTTCCAATCATTCAATCAATTACAAAGTCTATGTTCTAAATACTTCTCCACCCCTAGGCTATACCTTAATTAAGTCCACCACAAAACCCCTCTTCTCAAATGGAGATTAGTTCCCAAACATAAAGTCAAAAGTTCCCCACCCCTGGATCACAATTGAATCTACCCCAGAGTTACATCAAGTTTAAACACAGCACTTAATACCCAAAAGGAGGTCTTTTCTTCATCTTGACACGAGGCAAGTTCTCAGCAATCTTAGTTCCTGGGGAGACAAGGCTTAGCAAGGCCATAAGATACATTGCCAGTCCCTTCATGAATTCATCCTCTGTCTGTAGAACAGTCCTAGAACCCCTGAACACATTAGCAAAGCCCTCTCCCAGGATTTCTGTAAACATACAACAAGAAAATCCTTCTTCAGGGCTTCTGAACCAACAGAAAGGCTCCCAGACCCCTGCAACAACAGCACTGTCCCTCACCAGTGGACAGTATTCACTCTGTCTGCAGGACAGTCTCCAGACCCCTGCAACAACAGTACTGTCCCTCACCAGTGGACAGTATTCACTCTCTGTCTTCAGGACAGTCGCAGGCCTTCTTAGCGAACAGCCAGGTTCCAGGACTTCTTCAACAAAAGGACTGTCTTTCACCAGTGGACAAATCTGGCAAAACAACATCAAAACAGACAGACAAAGTACCAGCAAAACAGCCATGTCTCCTCAGTCCTTGGCAGCTCAGGGGGCAGGTCTCAAAAGTCCAGGGCAATTCAAAGCGGCCACCAGCAATTCTCTTAGTCTCTCTCTCTCTCCACGAGGTGCTGCTTCCAAAAAGATCTTCCGCCTCTCTCTAGTGTCTCTCCAAATCTACATCACCAGCTCCTCCCAGTTCAGGACTTTCTTTTCACATCAACAAGCCCATCCCACAGGTGGGATTAACAAACTCTGGGTTTTAACACAATCAATTTGAAAACCAAGCCAATACAGGGGAATCTTTAATTGCCATTACTATCACAGTCACCTAAATAGTCACCATTGATTCTATAATCTCATTCCCTAATATTTGATTAATATTAACAATTTTGGCTACTAAAAAATTTCTTCAATTTTCTCCCTTTCACTTCACACATTTTGTCTATATCTCTGTCTCCTCTCTCTGTCCATATTTATGAATATATATTCATACATGTTAAATTTAACATATAGTATAATATCTACATAATGATAATAGTTATGCATATTCATTAGCCCCCTGCATAATCTGTGTTTTTATATTATTTTTTCCGATATTTGATACATCTTTTCCAATATATTTTAGCTCCCCTTCCTTCTGACAACTTTTATATTCAATAAATGAATGTCCAAGTATGTGTTGCTTTAATTTGAAGAATCTATTTATATTCTTCATAATATTTCTACTTCATCATCTAAAACAAAAGTTATATACCTTCAATTAACAGGTAACTACAATCATCTTCAGGATAGTCCTTTTGCAAAAACTCCTTATAATTCCAAGATGATCAGAGTGTGATGAAATGAACTTTCTTGTTTCTCTTTAAAAAATGACATAAGAAACTCAATTAGCCCCTTTATTTACTTCTAGGAAAATAATCTATGAGTAACTCTGCCATTTACCTGATAATTCCTTTTTTTTCTTTTAATGTCATTTATAGTATTTATGTAGTTCAATTTTTCCAGTAGTACATCTGATTATTAGTCATTTCTCATAATTAGATTGTAGAAAAGTTAATATATCTAAATACTCTGACATGTTTTCTAGGGGGAAAATGTTCTATTATTTTACCACTGACACTTTGCAGGATGGAGGAACATTTCATTATTTCTTTTGGATTTATGGGATTCTTAGACAAAAATACTTATCACCTTGACTGTAAATGATCATGAGTTTATTCATTCTTACCTAATTTGTCTCTTGGACATCCTTCTGCTATCAAGACCATTGTGTAAAAGACATTAGCAAGGAAAACAAAAGTCAACAACAATAACAAAGGCAAACAAGAAAAATCTTTGAGAACTTATATTACAATGACATAGTATTCAAGTACATGATGTCTCTTTAACATATGAATTAAGCATTAGTTCAAGATTTTAGTGGTCCCCTCCCCCTCAACAACTAAAATCCATATTCCACTTACCTGTGGATTCATAGGAACTACTAAGTTCAATATGGGTCATGTTGTATGATAAGTATAGTTCAAGAGAGCTCATACCAGCTTAACTGACTTTAAATTTATCTCTTCTGAGTTTACACAAGAGTAGTGTAGTTTATAGAAAACATAGGTTTTATAAATAAATGCTTTATAAAAGATTAAAATTATTAGGAAAGTAAGACAATACACACACATACGCACACCACTGTGGTTAATATGATCTCTTTTTTTTGGGGGGTGGGGTTGGTTGATGGGGAAAGGCAAGGCAATTGGGGTTAAGTTACTTGCTGAAGGTCACACATATAGTAAATGTGTCATGTGTCTGAGGCTGGATTTGACTCAGGTCCTCCTAACTCCAGGGCCAGTGCTCTATTCATTGTACCACCTAACTGTATCAATATGATCTCTTATCCAAGTAAAGCATGTGCACATATGTGTATGAAAATACCCCAAGCCTCAATAAGTTTCTGTTCTCCCTTCCCTTCTCTTCCCTTCCCTCCCCTCCGCTCCCCTCCCCTTCCCGTTCCTCTCAGTTCTCGTCTCTTTCTCTGTCTCTCTATCTCTGTCTCTGTGTCTCTGCCTCTGTTTCTCTGTTTCTGTCTCTCTCTCTCTGCCTCTGTGTGTGTCTGTGTGTGTGCGCACACGCATATGCATTCTCATCAGTAGCATACCAGGACTGCTAGACTTCTGGATACAACTATTGCCATTGCAGTCTCACCTCTAGTTTCTCTTGACTTCCTAATACAATCATTGTGCACCCACAGAAACACATTATCATGAAAATTGAACTCTTGGAAATTTAATTCATGACCATTTTTGATGGTTGAAGTTGATATGAAATAGCCTTCCTTTCAGATGTGTCCTTATTAAACATATAGGTCCATTTATCTCTATCATCTTTAAAAATATTTTTAAGCTTCTGCCACTTAGTCATTGTTTTAAAGAATTCAGTTTCTTTATTTACACCTCTAAGCTTGTGCTCATATTTTGAGATTTAAAAATACCTATTGGTATCCCCTGGAATACTCTGACCTTTCAGTTTGTCAAGCTTTTCAACTTACCTTAAAAAAAAAGATGTCTTTTTTACTTACATATCTGTCAATGTCCAATGATCCACCCCCAAATCCTACTGTTGAAACTTAACTTGAAGCATCAAAATAAGAGTTAAGTAAAATGAAACAACTAGATGACCTCTGAGGTCTGTTTGACCTATAGGTCCATGCTTCTGCTAAATACTGTCAATAGCTACAAAGTATTAAGAGTATACAGAGTATACTCTGAATATTCTTCGTATATTCTTCATGTCAACTTACTGTCTGCCACTCTACCAGCTAGATAGTTTTCACTATAATGAACTCAAGAATGATGACTACATTTATTTGATGTATTTCAATGTTATTTTTCTTCATAATGTTAGGTTAAATATGTATATTATTTTCTTCATGCTTCTTACTTTATTCTACTTCCATTTATACAAATCTTTCAGAAATTCTTGGCTGTCTTCATATTGATTTCTTAGCACACAACTATATTCATTGCATTCACATACTACCTTTCATTCCACTATTGGCCAATTATTTGACATGTGTTGTTTCCAGAGATTTGTAATAGAAATCTTAATTCTATAAATATCATGTTTATGTATAGAACATTTTATTATTTCTTTTTATCTTTTGTGCATTTATTCAACTTTTTATTATACTAACATTTTTCCTCTAAATCATTTCAACAATTTCACAATTTGAAGAAGAGCTCATGCCATGCATCCCATAGCTCCTTCATCATTTAACATTCTTTTCCCATCGGATGGGTTTAAAAGTGAAATAATTGTTCTATTTTTTTCTCATAAATGATTAGGAAAATCCTTTCACATTGCTCTTGACTGTTTGAATTTCTTCTTTTGAAATTTTATTGTTTATGACTTTTTCTTTTAAACTAGAGATAGTCGTGCTGGGCCTGGATATGTGACGATCTAGATTCAGATTTGGTTGGAGACAGTAGCTGTGTAACCTTGCTCAAGTCACTTGGCCTCTGTTTCCTCCTCTGTAAACTAGGAATAAAATAACACCTACCTACAAGGGTTGTTAGAAGAATCAAGTGAGATAATAATTTTAAAGCTCTTAGGATGGTGTCTGGCAAATAGTAAATGTGATATAAATATTAAACCTTATTAATTATTTTGGAATTTATCAGAAGAATGGTTATTGTTCTTATAAATGTATATGAATTCTCTTTGAAAATAGGAAGCAACACTTTTTTTTTTATTTTTTTGCTTTTTGGAGGGCAACTGGGGTGCTTGCCCAAGATCACACAGCTATTTTTTTTTTGTTGTTGTGTCTGAGGCTGGATCCAAACCCAGGTCCTCCTGACTCCAGGGCCAGTGCTCCATTCACTGCGCCACCTAGCCACCCCAGAAGCAACACTTTTTAACATTATTCCATCCAATTTTGTAATTCTAGTTTCATACGGAACTCCCAGTGAGAGAAATCTCACCACCTATAAAGATTATTAAATAAATTGTTTGCAAATAGTCTTAATGAGTTTCCTGGTTAACTGAGGTTTTAAATGCTAAGTCATAATCATTCATCCAGTATCTTTCAGAGGCAGAACTCCCTCCCCCAGATATTTTAAGGGCCCAAGTTCAACTTTCTATGATTCTTTGTCAATATTCTTCTTAGCGGAGGAATCTAATGTAAATTTTTCTCCCCATTTTTTTCTTATTAGACCTGAAATGATTGCTTTTATTTTAAATTTTTAATTAAGTTTATTTTTAATTTTATTATTTTATTTTCATATAACTGATATTATACTTTTATTATTTTAATCACGTATTTTGCTGTTTCTTTTATCCCTATATCTGAAGATAGTTGTGAAAGATACCTCCTTCCATTTTTCTTTATTTTTTTTAAGGATAAATAGAGGCATATTTACATTTGGAGTTTCTTCCAAACTAATTTCAACCCAACTCTTTCCCAGTTTTTGTTAAAACGCCACATGAAGCTGAAACATATGTTTTTGCCTTATAATTCCCATTCAGTAATCATTAAAGATCTAGCCAATATAATTTTGCTAGTATTCCATTCAAATCCTTCTTTATCATCATCATCATCATCCCCATAATCACCATCATGATTATACTGTTCCTCCTCATCATAATTCATATGATTCTCTTCATCCTTTTGAAATGAAGTTCATAGAGAGAGTCCAGGGACAAATTGCTTTCCAGTTGTTATTCTATAATAGAGAATATCCCATAGATAACCAAAGAGATGGACAAAATAACTGTTTTTTAAAATAATTGAATAAAAAGTTGATATACAATTTTAGTTTCTCTAGACTCTCTCCAACCATATACAAGACATATCCAGTGGCAGTCGAATGAGAGGGATTATATATATATATGTAATATTTCCGTATGTATAAATATGTAATGTATGTATATACGTATGTGCATGTATGTATATATACACACAAGTGTGGATATAAATATATGCATATCCATATGTGTGTATATTCTATCTCATCCCCACCTGTCCTTGTTTTATTCTTCTAGGTTTATATATTTTGAAATCTTTTAATTTCATATAGTTTAAAGATTATGAGTATTTAATGTGCTACCAACTCTCAAAAATATCAATTTTAAATGGTTAACTTTTATGTATTTCAGTAGTTCCCATGGGCAATTGTGGGCAAACATTTGGTCTACCATTATGCTCTAGGTTAAGCACAGTTTAATTTTTGAATTTTGTTATTGAAAAAAATCTTATCAATCATTTTTAGACAGCAAGATTTTAAGATGTTTCTAAGACATTCCATTTGAAATGTCTAATTGGCACTTCTTCATGTTGGCCTCATTTCTGTGGAGGTCTTGGGGTTGAATATATAGATCTAAGAAAGATAAGCCATGTGGTTAAGATGGAATTTAAATTCATGAAATGAAGAGATGGTTAAACTGATAACATTAAAAATTTTCTCACTTGAGAAAACTCCTATTACCAATCTGAACAAAAGTATTAAAGATGTCACTTCCAATCTGTTACCTAAAACTATGAAAAAATAATAGGTTAACAGATGATTCTGTGTAACTGTTGATTGGTAAATATTTTATGCATTTTTTAAAGTGAAGACTATTGTTTTTAAAACTATAGTGCATGAACTTAATTGTGATTCTTTACAAAATTCTAGAACATAATTTTAAAAGTTGCTTTTTTAACACTTCTCAATTAAAATAAGTACTACTATGCTCTAGCTAGGTACTGCGAGAGGCAAGTTATATCATATAAAATCTTATTTCCATTTTTTATGAAATTGCTAGTCTGGAAGAGAAACACATTTTCATGAGTAATGGAATAGCTGGATATTAGGAAGGCATTTGATGAAGTCTTTTGACATCTTTGTGTGTGGATAGAGTCTTGTGGGTTGGGTGATAATACAATTGGTTCAATCTGATGACATTCAATAAGTATTACACAAGGCATAGTGCTAGGTATAGAGGAGACAGATCAAAAAACCTATCACCTCCCAGGTGCTATTGTCACTGTTGTCAAGTAGCCTATTGATATACTTGATATTAGATTTGATTAAACTTTTAGGGAGCAGAGTAACAAATAATTTTTCATCTACACTTGATAGAAATATAAAAATGACTAAATATTGCAATGGGAGGCACCTGATTTAAGGGAAAAAACATCTTCTAACCCCACCAACTTTGATAAAAGAGACTAGTATTCCAGTTCTCTTGCTTAAATTCAAATTCAAGGCAAAGGATGGAATGAACAGACCTAGAAATGCCCTATTAAGAACTGTGAGCGTATGAATTGCCTGCCATTGGTTTCAATATTAGCTCTTATACTGTTGAAATGATCTTCCCTTACTCAAATTTTCTATAATGATTTGTTTGTGCCCCTATAATCAGAATCATCGAACTGTCCATAGAATATGAATCATCTCTTAGTGATCATTCATCTACCTTCATCCACATCAATGATAAAAATTTTGAGCGACCAGTACATAACATGTATTTCTAGCTTTTTCTTTCCTTTTTTTTTCTTTTGAGCAATTGGGGTTAAGTAACTTGCTCAAGGTTACACGGCCAGTTATTTCTGGGTGTGGTGCTGAGTATCTAAGCCCGAATTTGATCCAGGTCATCCCGACATTGGAGCTGGATCTCTTACTCTCTGTGCTACCTGGCTGCCCATTTTTCTTTCCTTCTTAAGTGCTACTATCACATTGCTTTGCTCATAATATGCACTTAGGAAATATATTTTTTAATTGAATGGAAATGATTCTATCCCATTCTATTCAACCTGGACAGCCTGGTATTGATTATTTACCATGTTGATACTAGGAGATCCCTGGCAAGTAAACATTAGAGAGTAGCAACACAGGTGATAGGATCATAGAATCACAAATTCAGAGTTGGAATAGACATCAGAGATCAACTATTTTAAATCCTTCATTTAAGAAATGAAGAAATGAGGCCCCCACATGTTAAGCTATTAACAAGGTCAAGGTCAAATACAGAGGCAGGATTTGAACCACAGTCCTCTGCATCGAGTTAGTATTTCTTCTACTCATGGAGGTTTGGGGGTTTCATCCCTGTTTGTAAGTTGTGATTCCTTAGAATCTTTACTTAGAACCCAGATGATTCCTCCCAACCATCTGTATTCTAAGGGGCCACAGGTATCTAATGGGGCTCTGCTTTTCTTGTTAGTACATAGGTAATGTAAGAACCATGACCAGGCCTTTTCAGGTCACTGAAAAGTCCAGAGTGGTATTAAGTTCAACAAATGTTGACTAAGCACCTTTTAAGCAAGATATTTTAGTCACTGGACATGCAAAAATGGCATTCTCTGAATATAAAGAGTTCAAATTCTTCTGATTGCAGACTATAGGCTTGCTTTATTGGACACACATGATGTCCCAAGATCACAGAAAATAGAGAGGGATCATGTAGAATATCTAAGATATGGGTTTTCAACCTACAGTTGATGTACTTCTAAGAGGTCTTTACATAAATTTCATAAATACGAGAACAGCTTTATCTTGATTTCTTTAACTTCTAATAAATTTATAATTTCCTTCAATTATTAAGGTAGATAACAAATATTATTCTGAGCATTCATAGGCTTCAATAGACTGCCAAAGAGAGTTATGGCACAAAATCTATTAGATATTGATTTAGTGTAATTCATTTTCTTTATATTGGAGAAAACTGAAGCCAAAAGACGTGATGACTAACTTGAGGTCATACTGGGCCATCACCAGTCATCCTATCCTTTGTCTTGCCACTGGACTCTGATGACTCTGGAGGAGAGAGTGATGCTGATGACTGCACATCTCTGCCTCACTCAAATCAAAGTCAAGCCCAAACCATCACAACTGTGAGATCATTGGTCCTCTTCAAGAATAAACGATGAACAATAAATAAACCCAGTGTTAATTGCCCAGTTCCTTCAACTATCATCTCCCAGGTGCTGTATTCCAAGGAGATGCCATAAAATGGAAAGCAAGTGGTAGGAGAATACAGTAGGAAGGAGGCCACACAGCTGTGCATACTTGTTGTGAGCATTGTAACAAATCAGAGGGCAAGTATTCCAGGCAGGCTTCTTCCTAACGTGGAAGAGAACAACTAAATTTGAAACATCAGAAGGGGAAAAAATTGAGGAATAAGTAACACATTCTTAAAACAAATCAGATTCCATCAGCAGGTCTATGTTCTCAGTCCTGTATTCACTTCAATGTAGAGATATATTCGTAGTGTTAGCTAGCTGTCACCAAGAGGGAGAAAGGTAATTGATGAACAGATGTTTAAGGAGCACACACAGTGGTTTTAAATGAGGAGAGTTGTAGGCAGGAATATAGAGAACATCACCTGGGGTTTTGTGGAACAAGCCTATCAGAAGGGCTTAGGCTTTGAGCTCAAGCATGAGGATACTAAAGGGAGAAGGCAATTGGGGAAGGGCAATTTGGTAGGAAGGAGATTTCCAGGTATACCAAATACCAAGAACAGGTGGAGGCAATTTTCTGAATATCCTCATGTTTGTCCTTGGGATATTTAATCTCTTTTTCTATGCCTCATTTTCCATTGTATATCCAAAATTGTTTTCAAGAAAGACTCTGATATTGCCATTGAAACTCAAGCATACACATAAATAGCTGTTATTTTTTCCCAGGGTACCTGGGTTTTTCTTCTCATTCATTGTAACATGAAAGGTTTTTCTCCATAGGAAAGTACTTCCTGGCATCAGAAGAGAGAAACTGTGCTTGAGAAATGGGAACAGAGAGTTAGAGCCTCTTTCAGAATTCTAGAAATTGAAGCATAAAATCATCCCTGTACATCATCCATACATAAGGCTAGACCTAGCCAAAGAGCATCTTTTGTCTGCTATGCAGAGTAAAGTCACTGAAGGTATCAATCAAAATGAAAATGTGTTCCTTAGATGAGCTGGATGCTACCTTAAGTCAGCATGATGCGTTAAGATTTTGAATGAATTTATCAAGAGTATATTATATAGGATATTTAAAGTTTGATAAAGATGCTTAGGAAAAGCAGACTCAAATATAGAGTTCTCTGGAGAGCCCCTGGGCAGTAGGAGATTTTGATGGAATAATATTGAATGGGGAAGTTGTGAAAAAGAAGACGGAGTAATAGACAAGATCATAGAGAGATGCCAGAAACAAATTTCATCTGGTTATTACTTTTACCCTACTCTCTGGTGACTTTAATTGACAGAAAGAACAACATCAGAGGAAGAAGGCCAGGGACATGAGTAAAATGAGTGTTTATAATAGAAAGCAAAGGAAAGAAAAGTTAGTTTCAAACTTCAGATGTCATTATTATGAGTTACATTAGGAAATACCAGTAGATATATGACTGCATATTCATCAAGTGAGCCACTTTAATTGTGGTAGAAGGAATAGCAGGTTGAAGAACAGCAGGGAATTTTTTTTTTCTGTGAAGATTTCATTTATATGGAGAGGCTAAACAAGACTGAGACAGAAAATGAGCATCAGGCTACAAAATAGGCTAATACTCTCCACACAGGCATATATGTAAGACCAGGAGTTATTGAAGAAAATCGCTTGATAGGATTCATGGAAAAATATTACTACTGTCCCCCTGCCCTCAACACTTTGAATCAGAAAATGGGATGTGGAAGTCTGGAAACAGTTGGCAAAGAATATATCCCCCAATATATATACATTCCTGAGGTAGTTAGAACCTTGCCTACCACCTAGGTCATATTATGCCAAAGAATATCTATTAGGAAGTACCAAATATGTCATATTTGTTAGTATGTCATTGTAAGTACATCAATTACAACTAACCTAATTGAATATTTCCACTATGATAAACAGCTAGATAATAAGTAAATAAATTAATTTTGCTATAAACTAAAGAGAAGGCAGTGAGGAAGAGCCTAAAAGAATAACAAATCTGGTATGAATGTTGACTCTGCAATGTACTAGCAGTGTGACTTGGGGCAAGGAACTTAGCTTTTTGAGTACTTTGTTCTATCATCTGTAAAAATGAATTTTTTTTACTAAATGTTTTCTAGGGTTTTATTCACTTATAATTCTATAATCCCATCAGTTCAATTATATTTCATACATGATCATGAACATCATTTATGTTTTTCCTTAATATATCCCCCTCAGCTGCAAAGGACATCAAATAACCATTGTTCAAGATTTCCAGGGTTCCAAAGAAACCTCTATTCTACTATCTCTAGAAATTTCAACATTTGGATTATTGTTATAGAGGAGTCAGAAGGCTAGAAATTCTACAACAGACTATATCAGAATATAAGAGTCTCTTCTCTATTTTTTTAAGAATAGTAGAGAACATAGAGATCTCCAAGTAAGTATTAAAAAAAAGTTAATCCCTTTTGTAAAAAAAAAAAGGCCCGATGTTCTTATTTGGATTATAGAAGTAGTTTATTTACCATTATGGAGTTGAGGTCTAGCAAACCAGAACATGTGAACAATTATATTTTCTATGAAGAGACATGCATAATTAGAATCTTGAGAAATAAATTTCTTCACATGAAATTCTGGCACAGTACTCAAATATTATATAATTGTTTACATGTTTTTTTTTTCCAAAACTGGTCTCACTATCTTGCCCATGAAATTACAATGGTCATTTATGTACCTGATCTCATTACTAAACAGCATGGGATCTTTGACTAGCTCTAATTCCAGCCTAGACCAGTTAGCCTTTCATGAAGCAATTTCATGACTCCTGTTTCAGGAGGTTCCCCTTGTTATTGTGGGAATTTGCATAGACACACAATCCACTGAAGTTCAGTACTGCTGGACTCGTACACTCCACTAACCTCTGCCTCCCCAGGAACTGGCATTACAATTCTGTACCACCAGATTTGGAGAAAACACACAGATGTATGTGCATGTGTGTATACACATGTATGCAAGTATGCATGTATGCACGCATGCATGTATGTAATGCACTTTACAGTTTAGGCCAAACTTCTAAATACAGAAAAGTCCTAATCAGGGGATCCACAGATACCCTTCAGAGAAAAAAAAAGGAAGAAAACTGCCTCAAAGTCCAAGAAATAAAATGTTTAAATCTAACTATTTCAGTGATTACCGACACATTATATACGCAGCTAGGGAAAAGGTCTACCAGAAACTGCAGAAGAGAATGGAATAAAGTGGTTTTTTTTTTGGGGGGGAGGGAAGCTGAATATGAAATCCAGTGTTATACATCTTGAAAATATGATCCTTATCATCTATCAAAATAACTCACATTTTTATAGCACTTTGGTGGTAAAAATATCATTATTGCCATTTTGGCTCCTAAAAGATCCAAGAATCAGAGAGGATTATTGACATAACAAAATTCCAGAACTGCTACTCAAACACAGATCTCTTGATTCCAGATTTAGTATGCTATCTACAACAAAATACTGTCTCCAATTTGCAATTATAAGTCCTGTGTTTATAGAATCAGTGTATTCTCTCTTATAAGTATCAACTTGTACTTTACAATTCCAACACAATAGCCATTTTATGGTAAGTTGTTTTTCCTCCTTTTTGTGGGGGGTTAGGGTGGGAGAAGGAAGGGAATGAAAAGAATACTAGACTGAGATTTGGTAAATCTAAGTTCTAGTTATGATTCCTTTAACTGTCTGTGTGGAATCACCAAAATCATTTTCCCATTCTGGCATTGTCTTTCAAAAAAATCAAGACCCATTGACAATTCAAAGTTCTCTCACAGTTCTAACATTTTGTTCGGAATCGGTTACTTTCATTCAATCCAATGAAAATCTCTCTAAAAAGACAAAACAAAAATAGGCCTCTATTTCTTTCATATCTTTATCACTGCCTGTTTGAAAATAAGATTCTGAGGTCAAAATTAATAAAAGGGCATTTATAATAAGTGCTGACTTACATAATTCTGTTTCTCTGTAGCTCTCCAGCTTTAAATACAAAGTGATTTATTTAAAAACTTATGGGAAGAGAGCATTAAACTAATCCAGGTATCAGGAACCTTTGGCGTTGAGGCCCTCTAGGTTCTCAAGTGCTGCCCTTTGATTGAGTGCAAACTTCACAGAACAAATCAGACCCCTGAACTAATAGTTCTCTTCTTGGTCCTATAACTAAAGAAATGTGGCACCTGGGAAATTCTCTTAACTTTTCTCTAATTCTAACATCCTCACTTTTCTGTCCCATAAGATCAAGGTGTTGATTAGCCACCTCCAATGAGTCTGATGAAGAAACTTTCTGCTTGTTTATTTCAGTGCTTAGGAAAAGAAATGAACCCCTTTGGGTTTAAGTTATATAGAAGATTGAAATAAGGAAAGAAAGTGACTGGATTTAATGGTGTATTACCATACAGTGTAAAGTGTCCCATTTAATCGGAGGTCTTCTAGGAAACCTGCCAATAGAAAGTAAATGAGAGGATTGCTTATTGAAAGGAAAGGAAGCAGTGGGAAGATGTTGGGATAAAGTAGGAGATCACCTGGCTCTTCCAAATTAATTTAAAATGATTCCCCAAGGTGAATTTTATAACCAGAAATAATTAAAAGATTAGGTAATGCAATCGACAAACCTAAGACAACTTGGAAGGTTTCTGTGAAACATCTGACTTCCCAGGGTGTCAGTCAGGCAGAGTAAAATGCTGATGCATGGGGCAGATGCATCCTAGTCAAAAAACAGCAAGCTCTGGGGTCAGCCATGTCAGCTACAGGTTCAGCTTTGGAAACTCTTCACCCCAGAGGTGGTGTGGGTGTTGGGTAGCTGATCAAGGAAAGACTGTAGCGTCCTCCTCTTATGGCCCAGGTGCATTGACCTGGGAGAGAATATTCCAGGCTGTGGTAGGAGAGGAGGAGGAGTAAGCCCACAAGGTTGAGTGAGGTTGCAGAGTGATGAGACCCTGCTCATGGTAGTCATTTGCATGAGAGTGGAGTCCTGTATTTTGGTTCTAGAGAAGAGGAGAAGCTGATACTTGGACTAATGGGGGTCTGAAGGGAACAAAAGCACTTGCAGTGGTCATTCTGGGGGCCCTAGTCTTGGCTCAGGGCAGAGAGGAGTACCTGAGTCATTCATAGACAAAGGAGTGAATTAAAGGAGCAGTGACCATTGGATTATAGAATATCAGAAAAACCAAGAAATTAAAGATTCTCAGAGTTCAGAAAGAAATTGCATGCAGCTTGAAGCCTGAGATATTGTCACCCAAACACTGGAGCAGAGCCTGATCCTACCATAAAGTTAACTGCCAAAAAATGGACCTTTAAAAATGAGTAAGAATCAAAAACAAAGAAGGAAATTGATTGTTGATATGGTGATAAAAAAGATAGAGGTTCAAACTCAGAAGAATTCGATGAAGTCAAAACAGCTATTTGTAAAGCTTCAAAGATAAAAAGTAAAAAAAAATTCTTGGAGGGGCTTAAAAATTAACTTTAAAAATTAATTAAGTGCAGTTGAGGAAAAACTGAAAAAAAAGAAGTAATTGAAGAAAATCAAGCAAATTATGAAAAGAAAGTCAGCCAACTGTAAAAACAAATTAAAACTTATGAAAGGAAATGACTCTTTAAAATTAAAATAAATCAAGGTTAAGCTAATGACTTCCCAATACATCAAGAAAAAAAATAAAACAAAATCAAAAGAATGAAAAATAGGAGTAAACATGAAATATCTCATTAGAAACACAACTGATTTGAAAAGAGATCAAGGAGAGAAAATAGAGAAATTGTGAGACAACCTGAAAGTTATGATCAAAATAAAAGAGTCTAGATAATACACCTAAGTAAATTATTAAGGAAAATTACCCTGAGATTTTATAACTGGAGGGTAAAATAGACATTGAAATAAATCACAATATCAAGGTCTAAAAGAGGACCCCAAATGAAAACTCACAGAAATATGATAACTAAGCTTCAAAGGCTCCTAGGTCAAAGAGAAAATATTATAAGTAACAAAAAATAATTAAATAGTATGGAGCTACATTCAGGATAACACAAGACTCATCACCTTCTACATTAAAAGACTATAGGGCCTGGAATATTATTTGCCCAAAAGCAAAGGAACTGAGTTTGCAACCAAGAATAACCAACCCAGAAAGCTGAGTATAAGCCTGCAAGGGGAAAAAATTAATGAATTAAAAGTTATTATAGTATTCATTAAGAAAAGACTATAACTGAAGAGAAAATTTGACTTTGGAGAATCGGAAGAAACATAAGAAGGTAAATATGAAAGATTAATTACAAGCTTTTAATAAATGTTAGCTGTCTACTTGTATAGGAAAATATGTATAATTCTTAAGAATGTTATCATTTCTAGCATAGTTCTAAAGAGTATACATAAAGACAAGGCTTGGGGTTGAGTTGATTATGATGGGATGCCTAAAAATGTAAAATTGGGTAAGTAGAGGTAAAATGGAAAATTAATCTTATACAAAGGAGGTGTGAATGGAAAAACCATTCAAGTGAAGGAGGGATAGAGAACAAGTAGTGTGGGAATCTTATTCTCATCAAAACTGGGTTGAAGAAGGAATAACATATTTAACATACTTCTTGTAGTATATAAAAATCTTAATTTACATCAAAATAGTGCAGTGGAATAAGATAAGAGAAAGATTCTTAGAAAGGTGCATGGCTTAGGAAACCAGTGGTCAAAAGTAAATTAGAGTTTTGAGTAGGGGATAGACGAAAAAAAGAGAAGGGAGGGATAAGCAGTGGGGGGGGGGAAGGATAAAGGTAAATATACAACTAATAATTATAACTTTCAATGTGAATGTGACTAAATCACCCCAAAAATGTAAATGGATGGCAGAATGGATCAAAAACTAGAACCTGATAATATGTAACTTACAGGAAATATATTTAAAAATGAGAGATGCACATAAAGTAACAATAAAGGATTAGAGCAGAATTTATTATACTCCAGTAAATGCAAAAAATAAAAGCAGGGATAGCAATCATGATATCACATGAAATTAAATGTAAAAGATTTAATCAAAATAGATAAGCAACGTAAATACATTATGCTAAAATGCACCATAGATAAAGGATACAAACAATAACCACATATCCATCAAATTTTCCAGAATCCAATTTTTTTTATAAGCAACTGGGGTTAAGTAAATTGCTCAAGGTTACATGACCAGTTATTTCTGGGTGTGGTGCTAAGTATCTGAGCCCGGATTCGATTCCTCAGATCATCCTGACACTAGAGCCGGTGCTCCTACTCACTGAGCCACCTGGCCACCCCTGAGCAATTGGGGTTAAGTAACTTGCTCAAGGTTACACACCAGGTGTTTCTGAGTGGGTGCTAAGTGTCTGAGCCCGGGATTTGATACCCAGGTCATCCTGACACTGGGGCCAGTGCTCTTACTCTCTGTGCTACCTGGCTGCCCCCAGAATCCGAATTTCTAAAGGAAAAGGTAAATGAATTACAGGTGGAAATAAATAGCAAACTATAATAGTGGGAGACTTTAACCTTCCCCTCTCAGACTTAGAAAAATTTAGCTAAAAATAAATAAGAAAGAAGTCAAATAAATTAATAGAAGCTTGTATAAGCTAAATATGGTAGATATCTGGAGAGAAGCAGATGGGAATATAAATAAATATTCCCTTTTCTCAGCAATACATGGCACCTTTACAAAAATTGATCATAATTTGTTTTTTAGTTAAATAAAACATTATAGGGCATAAAACTTTATACCTTAATGCAGAAAAGCAGAAATATTAAATGCAGCCTTTTCAGATCATAATTCAAAAAAATACATTCAGCAAAGCACCCTGAAATCTCTTTGATTAAAATTCATTGAAAACAAAATAATTTAATCTAAAAGAAAGAGTGGCTTAAAGGACAAGTCACAGAAACAGTAAATAACTTTATTAAAGAGAATAATAATAATAACAAGACAACATAACAAAACTTGGGAGAGTCAGCAAAAGGAGTAATTAGAGGGAAACTTATAGCAATCATTGTTTACATTAACAAAATAGAGAAACAGCAGATCAATAAATAGAGTAATTTTTAAAAGCTAGAAAAAAAGAACAAATTAAAAATCACTAAACACTAAATGGAAATCTAACAATTAATGGTGAGATTAATAAAATTGAATGTAAGAAAATTAATTGAATTAATAAAAAATCTAAGCTATGGCTTTATTAAAAACATTAAAATGGTTAAATAATTAGTTAATATGATTTTTAAAAAAGGTAAAAAAAAATAAAGGAGCTACAGAACCTACAAAATGACACAGAGAAGCTAAACCCCCACTGAGGACAGCCTGGCAGACTGGCAGGAATCAGCCAGCCCAGTTCTCTGGCAGCCAATCCCAGCTCCACACTGAGGTTTTAGCCCCAGGGTGGACCTGACCAGCCGCCAGCTGGAGGGACTCCAGATTACCAGCACCTGTGGAGTTCCAAAATTATCAACACATAGATGCTAAGGATAAAGTGAGAGGTCAGTGAAGTGTAGAATTTGGGACCCAGTACTTGGGAGTGCGTTGGCCTTTATCCCCTGGAGGGAGAAGCTGCTGAGGGCTGTGGCACAGCTGATGGCAGCTTCAGGTACTGGCCTGCAGATAGTAGGGGGACCAAGCAACCAGTCTGAGGTGTTTTCACTTTTGCTTTAACCTGCTTGGATGTGGATTGTGGTCTAGGGTGGAGGTCCTGCGGTGTGTGACCAGCTTGCCAGAGTATGTGGAGGCTTCAGAGAGAACATCCAACTAATATCTCAGGCAACTGAGAAAACCCCAGCATTTGGTATGAATCTCCCCTGTCTGGTAGCAAAGTCCTACTGTGGCCAAAAGCCCCAAAGTCAGGTAATTGAATGGCAACATGACCCAGCAAAGGAGGCAAAAGAAACAGAAGAATTCAACATTAGACTACTATTTTGGGGACAAAAAGTATCAAAGCAATGGAACAGGAGGAAGACAGTGAAGTCAGAACTCCTGCACCAAAAGCCTCAAAGAAAAATACGAGCTGGTTACAGGCCATAGAAGACCTTAAGAAGCAGATAAGAGAAGTGAAGGAAAAATTGGGAATAGAGATGGGAATGATGCAAGAAAATTATGAAATGAGAGTCAACAGCCTGAGTGAGTAAAATAACATACACTAACTCAAATGGCAAAAGAGGCTCAAAAAGGCAATGAGGAGAAGAATGCCTTAAAAAGCCAAATTTGCCAGATGGTAAAAGAATCTCTAAAGCTCACTGAGGTGAATCATTCCTTCAGAATTAGACTGGAGCAAATGGAAGCTAACGATTCTATGAGAAATCAAGATGCTGTTAAACAGATCCAAACAAATGAAAGAATAGAAGGCAAAGTGACATATCTTATTGGAAAACCACTGACCTGGAAAATAGATCCAGGAAAGAAAATTTAAAAATTATTGGACTACTTGGAAGCCATGATCAAAGAAAGAACCTAGAAATCATACTCCAAGAAATTCTCCAAATCAATCCATCCAAGAAATTCTCAAGGAAAACTGACCTGATGTTTTAGAATGAGAGGGCAAAATAGAGGTTGAAAGAATCCACAGATCACCTCCTGAAAAAGATCCCAAAAAGAAAACTCCTAGGAATATTATAGCCAGTTTCGGAAATTCCCAGATCAAGGAGAAAATATTACAAGCAGCCAGGAAGAAACAATTTTAATATTGTGGAAACACAATCAGGATAACTCAGGATCTGGCAGCTTCTGCACTGAGGAATCAAAGGGCTTGGAATATGATATTCTGGAGGTCAAAGGAGCTGGTATTAAAACCAAGAATCACCTACCCAGAAAAACTGAGTATCATGTTTCATGGGAAAATATGGTCATTCAGTGGAATAGAGGACTTTCAAGCATTCTTGATGAAAAAACCAGAGTGGAATAGAAAATTTGACATTCAGATACAAGAAGGAAGAGAAGCATGAGAAGATAAATGGGATAAAGAAATCAAGGAACTTATCAAAGTTGAATTATTTACATTCCTCCATGGAAAAATGGTAATTGTAACTGATGAAACTTTTCTCAGTATGAGAATAGTTGAAGGGAATATACACATACACATACACACACATATATACACACACACATATATATATATATATATATATATATATATATGTCTATATCAGTGGGTCTACGGGCATATGAAAACATATGTGAATGTGTGTATATGTGTTTACAGGTATAAATAGACAGAGGGCACAGGACCAATTTAATAGGAAAGGATGATACTTAAAAGGTGAAATTAAGAGGTGAGAGAGAAATATAATGAGAGGATATGGGGAGAGACAGAATTAAACTATCTCATACAGAAGAGGCAAGGGAACATGGTTACAATGGAGGGGAAGAATAGGAAGGCAAAAGGGAATGGGTCAACCTTATTCTCAGTGAATTTGACTTAGGGATGGAATGACATACACACTAAATAGGGTATCTCACCCTACAGGTGAGTAGGGGGGAAGGGGATGAGAGGAGGGATGATGGAAGGGAGGGCAGGCTGGGGGAGGAGGTAAGTTGGAAGCACACACTTTTGAAAAATGATAGGGTCAAAGTAGAGAATAAAACAAGTGGGAGGTGGGATAGGAGGGAGGGTAATATAGTCAGTCTTTTACAGTATATCTACTATGTTACTGTTTTGCATTAGCTACACATGTATAACCTGTACTGAACTGCTTATTTTCCCAGTAAGGGTGGGTGACAAGGGAGGAAAGAAATGAATTTGGAATTCAACGTTTTAAAATCAAATGTTTAAAAATCTATTTATATACTATTATTAATACTATTTTACATGTAATTGGGAAATAAGATGTACAGTCACTAGGGCATAGAGATCCACCAACTGAGATATACAATACACAGTAGTAAATGATTATAGTAACCTTGTGTTTAATAAATTTAAAGATTTAACCTTTGCAGATAAGAAATATCTATGTGTTAAAAAAATGATTGAGAAAACTAGAAAGCACTCTGAAAGAAGCTAGGTATAAATCAGTGTCTTACACAATTTTCTAAGATAAGGTCAAAATGGATTCATGTCTTAGACGTAAAAGGAAATATCATAACAAAATCAGAAGATTATGAAACATTACCTATTAAATATATGGATGGGGGAGAATTTATGAACAAACAAGAGATACAGAGCATTGTAAAATATAAGTTGGATAATTTTGATTAAGTTAAATTAAAAATGTATTGTAGAAATAAAACTATTCCAGCCAATATTAAAAGGTAAGTAGAAAATTGGAGGGGGGTGCAAAATTTTCTCAGATATCTGAAGGAGAGAATTTTGTTGAATTTATTTTTTTTAAAAAGTGAGTCATTCCTCAAATGGTAGCCAAAGGATATAAACAGACAGTTTTTGGAAGAAGAATTTGAAGCTATATACAGTCATATGAAATGTTCCAAATCATTATAGTTTAGAGAAATTCAAACTAAAACAACTTTGAGGTACCATCTCATACCTATCAAAATGGCCAAAATGATAGAAGGGGAAAATAGCCAAACTCAGAGGGAATACTAAAAAACTGGGGCACTAATACACTATTTATGGAAGTGTGAACTCATCCAACCATTTTGGAGATAAATCTGGAATTATGAACAAAGAGATATAAAATTCTGTATTCCCTTTGATGCAGCAATAGCACTATTAAGTCTGTTTCCTAAAATGATCAAGGAAAAAGGAAAATAATATATGTCCTTAAATACTTATAGCAGTTCCTTTGTGGTAGCAAAGGACTGGAAGTTGAGATGATTTCCGTTAACTGGGAAATGGCTGAACAAGTTGTGGTATATGATTGTGAGGGGATACCACTGTTCTATAAGAAATGATGACCAGTTTGATTTTAGGAGAGAAAAAAAAACATGGAAAGACTGGCATGAAATAATGAAGTGAAATATGCAGAACCAAAAGATCACTATCTATAATAACAGCAATATCATTCAACGAATAACTGTGAATGACTAAGCTATTCTGAGTAATATGAATATTCAAGTCAACTAAAAAGGAACTAAGAAGGAAGGTGCTGTATTTATTTATTTATAAAATTTGAAAAAGAAAGGAAAGAAAGTGTATCAATTCATATGAACATAAATCAGTTGTCCTACATTTCCAAAATTGTAATTTGTCTTCTGATGGTGATGAAAACCCTAATATGGACTCATTTTTTGTTTCCAGAAATTTACTTTAATTTTGTGAAGACTTTGTCTGATGCTAGCTGAAACTTTTCTATGATATATATTTCATCAGTTATAGTTAACGTGGACTCAGATAACAATTTAAAGAAGTTCTAGACTGGATTAATTTTTATCTTACTCTTCTCAGAAGGCTGTCCTTTGGATTCTGATATATAATACCAATGAATGAATATTGTTAGTTAGCTTTGTGATAATTGTGCTTTCAGAAGTAATTCAACCAATGTCTCATCTGAGTCACCAAAGAAATTGAGTCCAATGCAGCAAGATTTCTTTCCATTTAATAAGTGCTGAATTAGAATAGGAAGAACTGTGATATATAATATCAATATGCCAACCATCTGTAGCCCAAGCATTGAATTAACCACTAACTCATTCCCATTTTTCTCTTTTCCTGTGCTAGGGCAGACTTGACGTTTTCTCTTTTACATACTTCTGGCAGGTTGGGATTGTATCACCAGCTGAACAATAATGGTGTTTAAAATTCAACTTCTTTCAGGGCTATGTGCTAACTTTTGTGTGGGACCTACTAAGGTACCTCCTTAAGGTCCACTGGTATTTTTCTGATTTACATAAAATTAGCCAAAATAATCGACTCAAACATAAACATTCTAAAAAATTCTGTTTCATTATATAAAATTAGTAAAAATCATGAATAATCATACTATTTATTGAATAGAAAATAAAAGCAGAAATAAAGGAATATGGTCTATACCATGTACCTTTTGAAGGAAAACACAGACACACACACACACAATCCCATTATTCGCTCACCTTGTGTTCTTTTCATCTCTTCTGTTAGACAATAATACTTCTCTGTTACTATTGGATGGATGAAGCCTATAGTTCAGTCATATCTGATTCTTTGTGACCCCGTGAACTATAACATGCCAATGCTGTCCATGGAACTTTCTTGGCAAAGATACAGGAGTGACTTGTCATTTTTATCTCCAGTGGAATAAGGCGTTAATACAGTTTAAGTGACTTGACCAGGATCATACAGGTAGTAAGTGTCTGAGGCCATATTTGAACTCAAGTCTTCTATCCACTGAGCCAGCTGATTGCTTTTGATGAATCCTAGACAAGCTGTTTTAGCATACATCTGTCCTTGCAGCATGTTGAGAAAGTATTATGTTCTGTCAGTGACAAGAAGTTCCCCTAAGTTAGAAAACTGCCAGATTCCTGAGATCTATACTTAAGGCTGTCATGAACTTCTCTGGCTTATGCTATAGACAACAAAATGTCAACCTTTCTCCAGCCAGGTTTTGAAGTAGTTACGGAAATTTGTTTTATCCAATCACTTCTGAGTAAAACCAGAACTCTTCTCACTTCAAAGTATATGCAAAACTTATTTTTCCTCTTGCTTCTTCTCAAACCGGGGGGGAAGTTGTAAAGGCACCATAGACAGCCCCTAATAGGTTTCCCTTATCTCTAGCACTAGCTGAAAATTTTGCCTTTCTTCAACCTGTCAGGTCCCAGCAAATAAATTCCTTTCTTACAGTCAGTGGTGCTCCTAGTGAAACAACTACAGATCCTATCAGCTCTGACCATCTCCTGTTAGTTTTTGTATTCTGTCACATAAATAGCAAATCTTATCACTTGTCCCAAATTGTCCTGTATTCAGTTTCCTCTGTTGTTTCTATTTTCATCTGGTGTCTTATATCTCTCATCTTTTACTTCTAATTCCTAAAATCAC
Source organism: Petaurus breviceps papuanus (assembly GCF_028583685.1). Lineage (NCBI taxonomy): Eukaryota > Metazoa > Chordata > Mammalia > Diprotodontia > Petauridae > Petaurus > Petaurus breviceps. The sequence goes on from NW_027185712.1 coordinate 5,528,814, forward strand.
ACCCTCTCTTTATCAGTGACCCATTTCTGATTTTAAACTCAAAATTCTCCATTTCATATGTAATTGTGACCTTCCTTATTAGTCTTTGCATAGTCTCCAAGCAATTATTTGATATATTTTATCAGCTATGATTTCCAAAATTATCATATAGATATGCATATGTAATATATGTAAGGTATACATGTGTTTGGGTCTGTCTGTGTATTAAACTGGCAGAACACAATATTCTGTAGCCACCTTTTACTTTGAAAATCTTTGGTCCTCAAGAGTGTCTTCTTGGTACAATTACTTTGGGGTACTTTCATTTCAAAAACTCCAAACTGTATTTCTTCTCAAACATGTTTTTACCTTAGGACTGTTTTTTATCAAGCTGATTTAATCAGTTTGGAAGAAACCGGTTTGGAAGTGGTCATTTTGTATTTTTCTTTTCAAGGTAGGGAATTAATGTGAGTTGTGGTTTTTGTTTTGGTGTGATTTCTTCATAAAAATGCTTATTCTACTAATTTCAACAAGCAACATAGCCATATATGAAAAGAGTGGTAGCTTAAATAGGGGGAATTTAGAATGCTTGGGAATTTATTATGGAATGCAGAAATACAGTTCTACTAAGACAGACTTTTAACTGTCTCAAATCTCTGTAAAATGACCAAGAGACTAGGAATAAGAAGAAAATGCTTGTAAACTGGGAGGAATGTGTATCAAAAGCATGAGACCTAAGGCCGACATTTATCTTAGTAACAGAGACTCTTAAGATTTCATTCATTTGCTCTTATTTTACACACAATTTTAAGAGCTCAGTTACCTGGTTTCTTTATAGAACAATTAAGAGTAACAAACTAAAAGCTTCCAGAAAAAAAAGAAGCAACAAAACATGGACAGTTCTAATTAACAAGAGCAAAAAGTGACAGTATGTCAATGATATGAGAGAAGAAAACTATAAAAATGAACACAAGGACTTAAGCTTAAATAGTTTAGAATGATTTAGTATAGAGAAAATAATGCTTCAATTCTTTTAAAGGCCAGAAGTCATCAAAATTAATGCCCTTGTCTCTTCACCCTTGGGAGTTAAGGTGAAAATGAAGAATAGTTGTACTGACTTCTCTCTTTGAAGCCCACCTTTGAAATGTGGGCATTACTGGCTTTATATAATTATCTTTTCCCTCCCACTATTCAAAACCAATTCTCTAGTTATAGTCCTTGGTTTCACTCTAAGTGAAAGTATTATCTATACCTGCTTGGAGGGAGAATGGGGTAACAATGGATAACAAAAAAGTGACCCATCAACCTAACCTCCTGCCAGATAAAATATTAATTAAATTACATTTACCTAAGGACAAAATACCTTTATCCTAGCTTAAAATTCTTTGAAACTTTTATTACATTGACTAAATCAAACTCGTTTTCTCTCATATCACTCTTATCAGTGATCAGATTTTCAAAGGATTCACTTTCTCCATGGCATTCCACTCATTGTTCCTCCCTTTTGCAATTTCTTATTTACAAATAATGAAGCACACTTACCAAAATGGGTTAGAAATTCTCAAATTTTCCAGAGTAATCTGTCATTGACATACTAATTAAATTAAGAATTAAAAAAAACCTTATAGATCAGAAAAATATCTGCCATTTCAGATAGCAAGAAGCAGGGAAAAAGGCCTAGTCACTTCATGGCTTGATGATTCTTTTCCCAAATTGAAAGTAACCAACCATCAGTACCTCAAGCCCTTTCTTCCATGGATTCAGTCTCCCCAGTTCCCCTTTCTCTCTCTGTCTGTCTCTGTTTCTCTCTGTCTCTCTGTTTCTCTCTGTCTCTCTGTTTCTGTCTCTCTCTGTCTCTGTCTCTCTGTCTCTCTGTCTCTGTCTCTCTCTGTCTCTGTCTCTCTCTCTGTCTCTGTCTCTCTCTCTGTCTCTGTCTCTCTCTCTCTCTCTGTCTCTGTCTCTCTCTCTCTCTGTCTCTGTCTCTCTCTCTCTCTCTCTCCCTCTCTCTCTGTCTCTCTCTCTTGCTCTCTCTCTTCCTCTCCCTCTTTCCCTCCCTCCCTTCCTCTTTCTTTCTCTCCTTCTTTATCTCTCATTCTGAATTGTGCCCCCACTGCCTTTTATTTCCCTGTAATAACTCCATTCTAACCCAGAAAATTTAATCTCTCATCATGAAGTTTCTCCACATCAGAGAAATGCCATCAGTAGGTATATTGCATATTATAGGTAATGCCCATATTAATGCTATTGAAATTTAACAACAAAATTATATTGGGAAAGAAATAGATTATAGTTAAAAGAGCATAGAATTTGAGAAATACCAGTTGAAAAATGTGTTTATTTTGTATATATCTGTGTATATATATATACATATAAGTATATTTATCTATATAAAAATATACATAATGCTTGCAAATGCCTATTATGCACATGTGTGTATATTAACACAAAAATATAACAACTCATCATCAGATTGGCTTAAAGAGTTGCTTTGAGGCACAAAATGTTTTAAGTGACTTTGACAAGGACACATAGCCAGTATGGGTCATATTTCCATGGAAGACATAGACAAAACAATAGCCCCTTTTTCAACAAGAACATAATTGTGAAAAATGTCGTATCTGTATTTCAACTCCAGTGTAGGTAGGTTGGTTGTCGTGCTTTCTGAAAGAGAACCAAAGTGACATCACTGTGTTAGAATCAAGTCACAGTGCATCCAATTGTGGCTGCTCAGACCAATGCAAGCTCAGAATGCTCTGCTATAGATTGGGCACAAATAGTCCATGTAACATTTGGGATGGATTCTCTAGGTTTGTGTATCTCATATTTCTTTTGAACTACTTCAGTTCTGCTTTACTTACAGAGCACAGCACTTTCTTTGATGAGGGCACACCTTGCTGGATGGTCCTGTGCCATCATCTCTCATGTCATGCAATCACTTCCAAAGTTCTTCAGAGACCTTAAAAGTGCCCTTGTAGTACTTGTTCTGATTGCCACGTAATAAATTGCATTGTGTGAGTTCTCCACAAAATAGCTTTTCAGGAAAGCATACATTTGGCATTTTGAACAACTTGGCCAGTGTAATGGCAAACAAAATAAGGATTTTTTGCTGTTTTTCTGGATTGAGTTTTACCTCATCAAGTGCCTTTGTGCCTAGCCTTTGATTGGAAACAATATACATTATGTTGGGCTTAATGGTCCTAGGGGAGTTTGGAGATCTCCCCTGCCCTTAATAGGGCAAATGTAATCACATGGAAGCTCATGATGGGAAGACCTTACTGAAAGGGTGGAGCATAAAGGATGGAGAAGAAAGGAATCAAGCAGAGACAAGCATGAGCAAAGCTGGGAGAAGGCAGAACTGAGAGAATGTTTGTGATGTCATCACTCTGTCTGTTGATATGTGTTACTTTGTCAGTCAGAAGCTCTGTATTGGTTTCTCAGACAGAAAGTGAATCGAGATGGTAGCATTTGTAATGTGTATAAATATTGTAGTAGCCCTGTTAAGTTTGTTTTCCTAGAAATACAAACTGCAAAGAGCTTGGAGTGAAGTAGTCTCCATGAACTGAAATATTGAACAGGAGCAGAGAGTTACCTAAGTTTGAATCTAGGCAAAGTTAGAAGGGGTCAGCACATGGAGGAGGAGCCATGGGGTTTGGAAGCCTACCTCAAGTCAGGAGGAAAGAGGACTTTACTTTGGACACTCTGTATTGACTGATGAGATTTCTAATTTATTTTGACCTAGGGGTGGATGGTGTTTGCACTTTCTGTTGCTCCTTAAGGATGATTGGAATCCAGCCTCTAGTCAAGATGAAAGAAGGCTTTACTTGGATACTCTGTTTTGACTAAGGAGAGAGTAACATACTGTAACCTAGGGGTATATGGCATATGTATTTTCTACTACCCTTTAAAGATGACTATGAGATATACTGAATGATATGTTTTAAGACGATGTGGCCACCTTAGTAATAAGTTGTTATGTTATGTTGTTGTGAATGTTATGCTTAATTTCTTGGATATTAGGCTTTAGTTTATTGATGAATAAGTTATTCACAGCAGCAGTCCTCAGGAGAGCTGCTTGTGATTGGCTTTATATCTAGAAGAAGGGATCCCATTAGGATTTAGTATTAGTATTTAGGAGCAATCTATGATGGGACTTAAGGGAAAGGAAAGGTGAAGTTCAAATGAGAGAACATTAGGGGCCTGGGTTTGAATCCTGCCATTGAAAATTCATAGTTGTATGATCATAGGCAGGTCACTGAGGTTCTCTGAGCTTTAATTTCTTAATATGCAAAACACCTACAATATCTCTTACCACACAGTATTGCTGTGAAAATGAAATAAAATAAGGTAATGTATTTTACAGGCCTTAGAGTTCAGTATAAATGTCTTTTATTGTAGCTCTCATCATTTTTAATGTTGGTCCTAGGTCCAGGTTTCTTAACCTTTTTTGTGTCTTCAACACCTTTTTAAGTTTAACAATATTTTAAAAATCATAACTAATTTAAATGTCAAATATCAATTAGAGGTTAGTGAAATAAATATTTTTTTCCTCTATCCAAGTTTATAATTCCTCTGAAATCTATCCATGGATGTCATGGATCCCACTTTAAGAAGCTTTACTATAGGCAGAGAGAAGAGTCTGAATATGTACCTTAAAGTAAAAGTATCATATGGAGTCTGGAAATGGGAAATAGTTTTCAATAATTAAATTAAAGCATCGGGAAAGGGGTTATGTGAAATTAGCAAACTGAAATCAGATTATGGAGACCATTAAATCTCAGGCTAAGTTATTCAAAGTTATTGTGTTGACAATGGAGAATATTTTTGAGCAGGATATAGGGTGTTTGGCTCAGGATAGATTAGAAGTGGAGGGACTATATTTTTGCTGTGAGTACTCCAAAGTCAGATTATTGTGAGTTTTCAAAATTTTACCTTAAAATAATAGCAATAGTAATAAATTATTTGAGGAAATAGAAAGTTTTTGAGAACAAGCACTTTTTAGAGCCTTTATCTTTATGCTATTTTGTGTTAACACTATGCTTCATTTAATATTCATACTTTTGAAACTCAATTTGAAGGAAGCAATACTGAGTACTTCTATCTTTTAAGAGAATTTTAGATCTGTTTTTGTTTTAAAAAAAATCTATTTAATTGGAGAGATGCATGAGAGAATAGATACTGGCAATTTGCTATCTCTAATCATTTCAGTTCTCTCCTCAATACTGTGTCTGTTGCACTCCCCCATCTAATCTGGTATTACTTCAGGAAAGAAAACTGTCTGGGTAAAGACGCAAAATAATGAGAAAGACTTATTTTTAGTACTAATTCCTGTACTTCTTTCTATCTCTGTTCCAACGTGGAGAAGCTACCTCTGGCTTTGTGATTGTGCTGATTAAGGGCCTCTTTCTCTCAGGGACTGGAAGCATTTGACCTCACCTCATGCCTCACTTCACAAGTCAGATGTTGCATTAATCAACCAGAGAACATTGTCTTCAATGTGCTGTTGTTTAATTAGAAACCACACAATTTAACCCTAATTCAATGTCCAGTCTAAATATTGTCCTTTTCTCATGCCCCATTTGAGCCAAATGTGAGAAATAAATGATGTGATTTCCTATTTGAATTTTGACAAATCATGAATGAATAGACTTATCCTAATGACCAGCTGTTCAGTTATAGATATCACAATGATTTATTATATTGGATAAATTGGGATTTTTGAGCATGGAGAAACATTTTCAATACTAGATGATATGGACAGTTAATTGATGAATTCCTCACTTCAGAAGTAAAACATAAAATAAGAACACTCTGAAAATGGGTGACTATACCTTTTGACTGATTATTTTACAAGTTGATGTCACATTTTGTCTTTCAGAAGATGCTTATAAAACCCAGGTTCGTATCGATGATGAGCCTGCCTATCTGGATATTTTGGATACTGCTGGACAGGTAAATAATGTCTTCAGGTTAGCCTTTTTTCCCCCAAGGATAAGGACAAACTTTAACCTTAAATGCACAGCTTATAGGAGAGGAAATGAGCTTAATTGATCTTAGAAAAAATCGCTGAAATCTTTCTTTCTGGCTTCTTAGAGTGTTTTTTTTTTTCTTTGACCTAGAGGTTATATATGTTGGGCATGATATTCCTGGGAGTTTTTATTTGGGGTTTTCTTGTAATAAATTATTTGAATTCTTTCTATATCACTTTATCTTGTAGTTCTAAAAGATCAGAGCAGTTTTCTTTTAAAAGTTCCAGAAAAAATGGTGACTATATATTTTATTCATCATGCCTTTTAGGTCTAAACATACTTAAATAATTTCTCTTCAATCTGTTTTTCCTGTTCAGTTGAATTTTTTCTCTGAGATACCTGACATTTACTTCTATATTTTAAAAAAATATTTTCACTTTAATTTAATATTTCTTATTGTTTCACCTATTTCTATTTAGTCTATTTTAATTTTCAGGGAGTCTGTTGTTCTAGGAAGGCTTATATCTCTTATACCAACTCTTTATTTCCCTTTGCAATTCTACCTTTCATAGCTCTAATTTTCCCCATTTTTTTTTTAGCAAATTGCTGACTTGATTTTGGTTCTGAGCAATATGACTAGGATTTTTCCTGGCCAGAATTCCAGTAGAGAGCTACTGGAACCAGCCCCTCTCAGCCATGTAGAAAGCTCTGTTGTTTTGTAGTATCAAAACAGAAGGCTTCTCTTTGACATGAGATTCCTGCTGTGGTGATTCCTCTGCAGCTGTAGATAGTCCTAGAGGCCAGAACAGAGAACTTGCTCCACTCCTGGAATCTGACCTCCATAGTTGCTTCATGCTTCTGAACTTGTACCATTCTTGAAACATAGACTAGGGTGCTAAACAGTCCTCATGGATCTCTACCTCTAGGTCCAGATCTCTGTCCTTTGCTCTGGATCTAACCTAGAATTGAGTAATGCATGACAGCTGACAGTTAGCAGCGATTCCTACACAACATAGAAAGCCAGACCTCCTTGTTGGGTCTGAAACTATTACTTACCTTACTGCATGCTCTTTATATTCCTTCTTGAATAGATTCCATCTCCAGTGTTCACAGACTTCTCCACAAGTTCACAAACTTCTTCACAACTTCACAAACGTGTCTCTTTATCTAGACCTGAGATGGGGGCAAAAAACAAAAACAAAACAAAAACCCACTATAATTTTCTTTTTTTCTTGGAATTCCCAGTCAGTCCTAGATCTCCTGAATTTTCCAACTTTATTTGGAGATACTATAAAGTAGAACTCAATGATAATGGCTCTACTCATTGACAACTTAGCTCTGTTTGGTGTAAATATTTTAGGAGAACAATCTAATTAATTGAAAAGAAAAAAAAAACCCTAACAAACAAAAATTAGTAGGACTTGGGCCCCATGACAGGTATAGGAGGAGGTGTTTGAGGTCTCAAATCACTCCATATAATTTACTCTCTCTTCTGATTCAGAGGTCAGCTAGCCACTTTGGAATCCTATGAAAGCCTGAGAAAACAATGTTCTGGACTTGGAGAGATTGAAGATAATTCCCTTCTGACAAAAATACTTTTTCCCTACGGAGTTCCCATAGCATTTTGAATTTATCTAATCTCATTCATTTTCCCCCTGGTATTCTAGGTAGCATAGGATGGACTACTAGACCTAGATTCAGGAATACCTGAGTTCAAATATAGCTTCAGGCATGTAAGAGTTTTGTCACCCTGGGCAAGTCATTTAACCTCTGTTTCCCTCAGTTTTGTTATCTGCAAAATGAGGATAATAATAGCATGCACTTCTCACGATTGTTATGAGGATTAAATGAGAAAATACATGTAAAGCCCTTAATACAGTGCCTGTCACATTGTAATAATTATATACATGTCAATTATTTGTCCTATCACCCATACTAAACTATGAGCTCCCTGAGGATAAAGCTTATGGCTTATTTATCCTTTTATCTAACAGAGCATCTTGCAGACAGACTTGTAGAATATTTGGTGATTGAATGAAGAACGTTCAAATTTTACCTCAGCATCTGATACCTCCTCACATGTGTACACACACATACACACACACACACAAACTAAAATGACACAAATCGAAGCCAAAGCTATATTGCAAACTGTAATTATTGTGATGTGGGGGTTGAAGTGAGGAGGGAGGTGGTTATGCAGGATATACTTAGTTATGAATCCTATAAAACAGAGATTATGTCCAATGTAGCTTATATCTAGGGATGCTGCATCTTTATCACCTTATTAACTTGTTCGGTGACCTTGTAAAAATGTTTGAGTCTCTGTAATTCATTATTCTAGGTTCCTGTTGGAAACAGCACATCGTTAGCAATGCTGTTACAAAGCGGCTAACTTGGTCCCTTCTCCTCCTTGAACTGCTCTAAGCCCCAGTCCCTCCCTCCCCCCACCAAAAAAAAAGCTTTGGTTCTGCACATAGAGATTTAAAAATGCTTTTATTGTGAAACTAAAAGCATACTAAATGAGCAAATTCTGTTTACTAACTTGGTTTTCTTTACATTGGGTATGTATCAGGGAAGGAGAAGAAAGATAATTGGGAAGAAATAGTTGCAAACTCTATATTATGGTGCTTTTTATTTTGCTGCTGTGAATATACTTGATAAAGAATAGGACAAATGGGCTCTCATCTGAATGCATTCTATTATAAAATTGCTGAACATGGAATCAAAGTAGATGACCTTGAGATAGACTTATTCTTACAGATTCTGCACCCAGTGAAATGTGGATTTGCACAATATGTGAATGAATGTATGTGCCTGAAAATCCATATTACCTTCTGCAAAGTTACTTTCCTGTTTTTGGTCTTAATTTTCTTATGTTTATAATGAGTTAGACTAAATAAATATGAACATTTGTTTAGTCAATGTTTAATGTGTATGAATTTATATGTGCAAATTGATATTAACTATTTTTATTTTTTTATTACATATGTATACACATTTGCACACTACATATGCCTTTCTGTTATTTGTTTGTTTTCCAGATAAATGAGATTTATGCCTTCAGGCACTGTTAAGGATTTTTGTTTCATTTTGTTTTGGTTTTGATGGGATGAACCTGATACCAGAACTTCCTCTATCAATTCAGATGAGAAGAATTCCTGAAATGTATAGTCTTTGAGGGTTGCCTGGTCCACTCAGAGTTTGAGTGGCTTGTCAAGGTTGGATATGTAGCTAGAACATGTCAGAGATGGGACTAGAACCAGCTCTTTTGGATTCCATGATCAGAACTGCAACCTCTCATTTTAAATTCATTGCATACTCTTTGTCTTTTAAATGAATGATACTGAAAATAATTTAAGCTTTTCATCATTATTCATAATTCTTACTCTTTTCAATTGTCTTTTATTGTGTCCAAACCTGCATCTTCATTTTAGCTATTCTGCTTCTAACCCATTGCCAAGCTGTCATTACAATTATTTTCCTTCTGGTTTACTGCTTCTAATTCTGTCCAGTTTGGATAATCAAATAAACAAGATTGTGGAAAAAGATATGTTATACAATTGGTATGAAACACCAACTTCCCTGCCAGAGAAATGATTCCAGTTATTTCTGGATGAATGAAGTGCTTTATTTATTTGTGTGTCTGTATCATTAACAACATAATTTCAGCATGTACTAAGTGCTGAATGCTATCATAGGTATAATGAAAGCATAAAAATGCAAACTCCCTGAGGGAAGGGGATATTTTGCTTTTTGTCTTTACCCCCAGTGTCTATCACAGTAGGGACTTGAAAAATGCTTGTTGATTTATTGATTGACAATAAGGAAACAGTGTTCTTGTTCAGAATGAAATTCCGATTTAATTTACTCTATATAAATTTGAAAAAGAAATCAGATTCAGAGGATTTGGATGCACTAGATAACTATCAGTCATGATGAAATAGCCAACTCCTTTCCTTCTACCTTTTTCTTTGTATTTCTATCCCTCTAGTTTTCTCTTATAAAATGTCAATTTTATTTGTTCCCAATATCCATAGCTGCTTTAAAATCCATTTGCCGCATGGTATAATATATTATACATTAAGTATTTAATTATAATTCATGTTTTTAGTTGAAACTTGGCAAAATCTAAGGCTGTAACTGCCGAAGTGGTTATATTTTTCCTTTTTTTTTTTGCTTTAAAAATGATTTTATTTTTACTTGGTCAAAAAATATCATCTGAATTATCAAATGCCATTGAAATGCAATTTTAGTAGAAATAACTGAAAGATGAAATGTCATCTAGGGTTCTCATTATTCATTTCCCAACTTCCTGACTGTCATTGATTGAAGGCTTTTCCTTCAGTGTGTCTTTTCAAGGTATATAATGTGAAAACTCTGTTACCCATAATTACTACTGGGAACTCTAGAGATAGACTCAGAACTCCCAGAGAACATTCCATTGAAGAGGTCATACAGTAAAGTTTTCAAAAGTTTCCATTCAGGGTCAATCTTCAGGTTTTTTTTTCCCCCGTGTGTGTGTGTGTTTGTGTGTGTGTGTGTGAGAGAGAGAGAATGGAGAATGCCTTGCTTGCTTTAAAAGACCATCTCCTGTGGGCAATGAGCACAATTTGACAGGAAGGTATGAAAAGAATTGACGTTATGGCTATTGACAAAGAGAACTGAACATCTGAATCTGTGTCTATTGTGAAATAGAAGGGGCTCATGTCAAGGTGAGGGAGCAGTGTTGTTGAGGACAGCCAGTTCTAGAACTCAAGAATCTTGGCTTTTTTCACAAACAAATTATGTTAATGGCTTTGTCAGGCCATCTAACCACTCTGGTCTTCACTTTATTGACCTATAAATTGACTTGTTAGACTAGATGTACTGTCAATTCTTTTTCAAGTTTTGAACTATACTTATAAACAAATACATTGGGAAATAATGAAAAAAATGGGAACAATTCACAATGGAGTTTTAGGAAGGACTCAATAATATATTGTTTATGAAATTATAGATTAATTTCACCATGATTTCTGCAGTATAATAAACTTCTTTTAGCATTGCAGGGTAGGTCCTTATCTGCAACTTAGAATCTTAGAGTTTTTCTTAGAGCACAAAGAGGATTAAGTGAATTGTTGGGGGATATACAGTCAATATTGTCAAGGGTAGCACTTGACCCTAGTTCTTCCTGCTTCTTGAATAACTCTCTATCTAGTATTCTGTCCTATTCCTTTAGTGTAGAGAGCAATTTAAATGTTTATACTCTTTGACACAGATTCCACTGATGACATATATTATAAAGTAACAAAGTAGATAGAATGCTGAACTTGGCATCAGGGACATTTGAGTTTGAAACCTACCTCAGGTAGATAAAAGTCATGTGATCCTGAAAATGTCATTTACCTTCTCTCAATCTCCCTTTCCTCATCTGTAAAATGGAGATATTAATAACATCTATCATACAAAGTTATTGTGTTAGGATCAAATAATACATGTAAAGCTGATGAAAATTCTTAAAGTATTATGTAAATGCTAAACATAGTTTTAATAATAATAACCCAACATCAGTGACAAAGAAGGGCCTATCTATGGGAAAAATACTTATAGCAGCTCTTCTGTAGTAACAAATCCCAAGAAATAAAACAGACAGTCCTTAATGAAGGACTGTCTAAAAAAAGTGTGGTAGAGGGATGTGATGGGATCTTATTATATCTCAAGAAACAATCACCATGAAGAATTCAGAGAAGCATGGGAACAATCATTTGTACAGAGTGAACAATGGCTACAAAATATAAATTAAAAGCAAAACAATGAAATAGAAACTGAATACTAGGAAATCATAATAATGAAGCATGACAACAAAAAATAAATTTGAGAAGCTCCTTTGAAAAAACAGGGAACTGTCAGTGTGGAAAACTGAATGTAAATATCAGAGTTTTCCAATACATTGATAAGTTTGCTCAGCTGTCCCATTCTCCAACATTGATATTTTTATTTTTTTAAAGAAGATATGATTGGGAAATGGCTAAAGGAGACATCAGACAAACAAGAGGAAGGATAGGATGGAGGGAAAGAGATGGGTAATAAACATAAATGTGAATGTGATTGGAATGATCTCCCATGTAAAACAGATTTGGATAGCAAAGTAGATAAAAAACCAGAATCCTACAATATGTTGCTTACAAGAAACCCACTTAAAACAGAGGGACACAAACAAAGTAAAGGTAAGGGTCTGGAAGAGAATTAATTGTGCTTTATCTGAAGTGAAAAAAGAAAACAGGGGTAGCAATCCTGATCTTGGACAAAATAAAAGCAAAAATGATCTAATTAAAAGAGATAAGGAAGGAAACTACATCTTGCTAAAAGGTACCATAGACAATGAAGTGATCAGATTAGAAGGGCAAGGAATAGTCTGCATGTCAGATTTATGAGGATTAGAAGAATTCATGACCAAACAAGTAATAGAGAAAATGGCAAGATGTACAACAGATACTTTTGATCGTATTAAATTGAAAACTATTTTTACAAACAAAACCAATGCAACCAAGGTTGGAAGGAAAACAGAAAACTGGGAAACAATCTTTACAACCAGTTTCTCTTATAAAGGCCTCATTTCTCAAATACCTAGAAAACTGAATGAAATGTATGAGACTACTAGCCATTCCCCAATTGATAAATTATCCAAGGATATGAACAAGCAGTTTTCAGATGAATAAATTAAAGCTATATATAGGCATATGAAAAAATGCTCTAAATCACTTTTGATAAGAGAAATACAAATCAAAACAATTCTGGGGTACCACATCATACCAATCAGATTGACTAATATGACAAAAAAGAATAATGACAAATGTCAGAGAGTACATGGGAAAATTGGGATACTAATATTTTGTTGGTGGGGGTATGAACTGATGCAACCATTCTGGAGAACTATTTGGAAATATGCCCAAAGTACAAGCAAACTCTGAATACCTTTTGATCTAGCAATACAACTAATAGATCTGTATTATAAAGAGAAAATAAAAAAGGGAAAGTGACCTATATGTGCAAACCTATTATAGCAGTGCTTTTTGTGGTGGCAAAATATTGGAAATGGAGGGGATGCCCATCAATTGGGGAATGGCTGAAAAAGCTGTGGTGTATGTATATACTGAAATAGTATTGTGTAATAGGAAATGATTGACAGGCAGATTTCAGAAAAAAAAACTGGAAAGATATACAAACTGATGCAAAGTGAAATGAGCAGAACCAGGAAACCATTGTATCAGCAACATCTTGTGATGATCAACTGTGAATGACTTAGCTCTTCTTAGCAACACAATCATCCAAGACAAGTTTTAAGGACTAATGAAGGAAAATGTTATACATATCCAGATAAAGAACTGATGGACTCTGAAAGCAGCTCAAAGCTTATGTCTTTCACTTACATTATTCTTTCTCATGTTTTTTTTTCTTTTGATCTGCTTCTTCTACAACTGTGTCAAATAAGGAAATATGTTTTACATGAGAACACATGTACAAACTTTATCAAATTGCTTATCATTTTCAAAAGGAGGGAAAGGGAGATAGGGAGGGAGAAAAATCTGGAAATGAATGTTTAAAAAATTAATCCTTTAAAATCTTTAATTTTTAAAAAATGAATGCTAAAAATTTTCTTGGTATGTAGTTGGGGAAAAAATGAAATACTATATAAACCAAAAAATAAAGAAGGTATGACTATCTATTAGGGGTAGCTAGGTAGTACAGTGTATAAAGCTTGCTGGAATTAGCAAGACCTGGGTTCAGATTTGCTTCAGACCCTTAGCTGTATAACCCTGGGAAGTCATCTAACCTCTGACTACTTTAGTTTTCCCATCTATAAAACTAATATAATAAGAAAACCTATATGTCAGGGTTCTTCTGAGGATTAAATGAAACAATATTCACAAAATGCTTTGTAAACCTTAAAACATTAGATAATTGATGGCTATTGTTGTTACATTAGAACATGAAGGTGATACATAAGCCAAATATAGTCATTGAAAATGTCATTGAATTAACTTTGAAGTTCATCTCAATTATGAATAGTTATATCTTGAATTAGACCTGCTCATTCATCAACAAATATGTCTGTGTATAGAGCTATGCTAGATACTGTGGGAAAAAGAAAAACAAAGAAATTTACAATCCAGCTTGGGAGACAAGGCATATATAATCAATAAATATATGTAGAGAGAACTGTGACTAATGCATTGGAAAAGCAGACTTGGATGCAAAAGGCTATTGATGTAACACTATCAATTCAGCCCAAGAAAATGCACAGCTTTGAGCCAGAAAGAGGAAAATAAGCAAGGGAAACATGAGATAGGATTCTGGATTGGAAGATGACCCTTTAATTGAAGAGAGGACATAAGAAAATTGGGGGGGGGATGTGAAGCAATGGGTATTTAAATGGTTCTACCCAGAAACTGCTTTGCATTTACTTTGTATACCACACACACACACACACACACACACATTTACTCTTCTTTGTACGCTTCATTTTCCTTTAATAGCAGTAGGATTTTTGACAGTTGGAATTATCCCCTTTTGGTCCTTGTATCTCCAGCATAAAGCACAATCCATAATAATTATTGAATTAACTTAAATAGCAAAAGAAGTGATACAACCAATAGTCTAATAGCTCATAACTCTTGTTTCTCTGAATTCCTAATGCTCTTCAAGTATTCAATAAATGGGTATTGCTTGTTTTGCCCCTCCATGTGATAGCGCTTTGAAGGTAAGGACTTCTTCACATTACTTCTCAGCAGCTAGCACAGTACTAGGCACCTAAAAAGTACTCAATAACAGCGAATTGATTCATTACCTTAAGACGTCACAGACAAATGTTCAGTGGCTTAGGGATGTAATGGAAATCTCTTCTCTCTCTCCATATGAAGATTTACCTAAGAGTCTAGGGCATTTTTTATCTCCAATTTCATTTTCTTCTTCCAGAGTATTTTCTGAAGTAGTGGGAAATAATTGTGCTGCATTTAATCTGAAATGTGGAAACAGATGGGGTAAGGGGAACCAAGCTTCTTCATTAGAAATCAATTCTGCAATTAGGCAGCAGGGCTACTAAAAAGCTTTCATTCTAAGGGACTTGAGATTATCCCTTGGACCAACTAAATAGCCTGCTGATTCTGACCTCAATGAGCAACTGGGGACAAATTGTGACAAAGGAGCTGGAAAATATATTGGCCCAGAACCATTAAGTGCTTTCAAAGTAGGTAAGAAACTTCCCCAAATCAATGGAGTTTGATGGGAAGGATGTTTTGTATAAGATGATTGCTCTGAATGGTTATTAAGAGCAGTTGTTTGTTAGCATTCTCTGAATTCATTTTCATACAAATGAAAATGATAATGAACATCTCATTTAGGGCATCCTTCTGGTGATGGGAGGCCTACGTGAGGCCGACAGCTCCAAGCTAAATGATAAGTCCACCCATGATGCTAACAATCATCTCTGAAAGTAGCAGCAAATCAAAAGACATGCTATTCCTGCCAGGCTTCTAAGCAGTAGATTTAGCCCCCTGCTTCCTGCTTTGAAGAGAAGCTATGTGACTCCCAAGGGCCCTTGAGATAAATACACTTTCCTTCCCTAAACATAAAACTTCTTTGAGTTGTTCAGACAGCTATCTTGGCTCTTCCTGCCTATTACTGAAGCATGCTGTTCTGTAATCCTGAATCAATTCAAGTCCAGTTTCATATGAAAGCTATAACATCATATCTAATGGAAACTCAAACTGCATTTTTAGCAGCAAGGCATTTAATGGACTCATAATCCAAGTACCTTAAGAGTTTTAAATGAATTTTACTTTTTTTCCCCCTCCTGTAATCTTAACAGGAAAAAGTGCCTTGGACGATAAAATGAAAAAAGAAATGTTCAAGCTTTGATTTCCAAGTCATGGCCCTGTTTTAGGACAATTCCAAAGTATATCCAAGTTATAGTAATGATTTTTTTACTCAGGTTAGGGTTTGCATATAAGCAGAATAAATGGTGAAGGGAGCATATTGAATATATGCAATACCTACGGTGTGATTCAAAAGATACTGTAGCAAAGAGTCATACAGTTTTTGACAGAAAGAGGCCTTTGTGGTTAAGTAACTTGCCTTAGGTCATAGAAAGTAAGGAGTAATACCTAGACTGTTACACAGGTTTTCAGAGTTCAAGTTCAATGGTCTTTCAACTGGACTAAGGTCTCATGGCCTTCCAAAATGCCTGCCCCTTTTTTTTTTTTACTAACACCTGAAATTGCTTTACCGAAGGACATAGTTGTAGGAAGAGTATGCCTTGTGACTAACATTTTTTTTTGTCATTTCAGTTCTGTCTGACTCTTTGTGACCTCATTTGAGATTTTCTTGGCAAAGATAATGGAGTGTCTTTGCCATTTCCTTCTCCAACTCATTTTACAGATTAGGAAACTGAAGCAAACAGGGTTAAATGACTTGCCCAGTGTAACATACCTGTAAGTGTTTCCGGCTAGATTTGAACTTGGGTTTTTTCTGATTCCAGGCTCTGCACTCTATCCACTGCACCACCTAGGTGCATTTATAAGGTACTTAAAGGTTTTCTTTCACCTATGCTACAGGTAGGGATTATAATTTATCTCCATTTTGTAGATGAGGAAATTGAGGTTTACAGAGATTAAGTGACTTTCTCAAAGCCTCATAGCTAGTAAATGTCTAAGGATGGATTCAAACACAGGTATCACTAATTAATAATCTAGCATTCTATTCATTATGCCATCTCTGAGTGGCAGAATCTCTCTGGGATAGTAAATATATCCATGCTACAGAGTAAGTGAATGGGTTCAATATTAACACTTTTCCTGAAAGCAGAATAGAATAAGGACACATGAAAAGAAGAAAAACATCATGGATAGAAATGAATATAGGAAAAGGAAACTAGTGATGCTGAAACCAACCTTTGTCAACTTCATAATTTTTGGTCCAGGTAAGAACAGGTCATGAACCACTTTTTACCCTATTTTTTTATATCAGTCAATCAGGCACTGTGCTTTGGACAAGTAATTTTATATCCAATTTTATGAGTCATAAAAACAAACAAACCAACAAACTGGGCTGGTCCTATTTCTACTACCAAGTAGCTAAGTAACCTTGGCCAATTCTTTAAAAATTCCCAGGACTCATTTTCTCATTTACAACATAAAAGGGCTGAACTAGATGACCTCTAGGTTCCCATACAACTCTGAACCTTGATGATTCTTTGACAAATGAATCCTCACTCCCATGCTCACTGGTACTTTGTTTGGATGTTGATAATAATGGCTTCATCAATACTGTCATTGCTGTTTCATGGGCTGTTCCTCATAGAAACGAACTATATATACACACACATATATACATATACACACACACATATATACATATATATATACACACATATATACATATATATACACACATATATACATATATTTACCTTTACTCTCCAGGATTTAGTCAGGCAAAGCTACCGAAATTGAAAGGTAAATACCTACTATATTAAAGTTAAGTGAAATGATGGCAGAGGAGGCCAGATTCATCAGATCCATGTTCTGTCTAAAGTCATAAATAAATAGCATGGCAAACTCGACATTTTTGTTTAAAATACCCATTTGGGGAACAGCTATATTTAATTTTCCAATAGCAAATCCCCCACTTCAGTATTATAAGCCTTCACCCTCTGGGTAAAGTCTATTTTTTTAGGTAAGTGTAAAATATCTCCTTCCAAAAAATTTATTTATCAGCCAAATGTGCCTAAGTACTGTTTTTCACTCAGCGTCATGCTCCTGCTACTCTGTTTTCACACAGGTTGATTTCAATGACATATATTCATTCCATTTAATCTTCCCACTGCCCACTGTCATTTAATCTGCCTACTACTTGAGGTCAGATTTGAAATAGTATCTTCTTGATTCCAGGCCCAGAGCTTTATCCACCACAAATTAAAATATATTTCTCTATTTACATATTGTATCACTCTGGTAGAATATCAGCCCCTTGCAGGTAGAGATTATTATTGTTGTTATTCTTGTTGTTGTGATTTTGGTCTTTTCAGCCCACAATGTCTTACATATATAAACAGTATGTACTTAAAAAGTGCTTTCTGATTTGTTAGATGGAGGTGGGCTTAAAAATATAAACCCATAACATTCAAATGGCCAGAGGTGAAGTAAAAGAAATAAAATAATACTTTATATATGACAACCTAGATTTATAGAGTGCTTTATAATTTTAAAAGTATTTTTACATTTGTAATACCATTAGATTCTAGGATTAATGTTAGTTATCATTAAACCAATTTAATTATGAAGAAACTGAGTCCCAGACAGGTTAGAAAATTTGCCTGGGTTGGCACAGATGTTTAGTATAGAACTGAGCCTTGAATCTAAGCTTTTTGACTTAGTCTATTCTTGTCCCCAATACTTTGTCACATTACTTAGTGATTGGATACATTCCTTTATTCGATTACCTGCTATCTCAGAGAAGTGCAACATTTGGCAGTCATCACAATCATCATTGCAAAACCTTGGGAAAGCAACTTATTGCAGATGAAGCTAATCTTACATATAGATGCAGTCTTTTCTCTGTCATTCTATAGATTGTAATCTAAAAGAGACATATAGAAATCATTATATTAGAAAAACATGGAAAGACTTGCATGAAATAATGAAGAGTAAAAAGAGCAGAATTAAGATAACATTGAACACAGTAACAGCAACAGTGTTTTAAGAACAACTTGGAGTGAATAAACCACTTTGATCATTATAACTACCAAGGACATATAGGAAGATACTATCTATCTGCATCCAGAGAAAGAACTGCCAAATAAATGTATAGAATGATTTCACATATATATATATACACATATATATGTATGTATGCATATGTACTTGTATTTAAAGGTAACCATCTCTAGAATGGGAATAAAACAAGAAAGATATTTACATGATAATTTTATTATAATATTTAATAGGAAAAGCTAGTTGTACAGAATAGATTTGCAGTTTCATGTGCAGTTATTTTTTTTCTATTCTACTATGTTATAGAAATGTGTATTTTATTCCATAAATTAAAAAAAAACTAAAAGAAGAGATATATTTTATTAACAAGATAAATGACAGATAGATAGCTGAGAGAGGCAGAGAAAAATTTTCTTCAAGTGTAACATTTTGCATTTGTCCTTCATTAAATTCTGTCTCATTAGTTTCAGTCTATCATTCCAGCCTGTTGTGATCCATTTGAAACCCTGGCTCTCTCATTTTAAGTATAAAGTTTCTCTCTCAGCTTTATGATTTTTTTCAAATCAGACATTCATACATACCACTGATACCTTCATTCAAGCCATTGAACTCCTAATGATCACTGACATTGACAATATGGTCTAGAATTTTTTAGTAATAGAAGTTTTTTTTCATGGGCTATTTTCTTTGCATTCTATTTTCTATTCTTTCCTTGTTTTGAAAATGTGAATACAGCTCAAAACATACTATTTTCTCTCTTTAAATTTTTCTATCTTGTGTTTTTCCCTTTTGTTCTGATTCTTCTTCCATAACATAAATAATGTGGAAATATGTTTAATGTTATTGTTCATATATAGCCTATATCAGATTGCATGCCATCTTGGTGAGGGGGGAGGAGAAGAATGGTGGGAAATTTTGAACTCAAAGTCTTATAAAAGTGTATGTTGAAAACTAAACATAAATATATTTTTCAAAAGAAGAAAAACACTTTTGAGGATGGACAGAATGAAAGAAAATAGAGAGAGAGAGAAGTTCAAATGGGGAAAATAGAAAGGAATGAAATAAATAGTAATCATAATTTTGAAAAATATAGCAAGTTTATCTTATAGTGACTTCATTTCTCAAATATGTAGAGAACTGAGTCAAATTTATTCTTAAAAGTAATAAACATTATTCAAATGTTAAATGGTCAAAGGATATAAACAGTTTTTAGATGAAGTAATCAAAGCTATCTACAATGATGTGAAAAGCTGTTCTAAATTACTATTGATTAGAGAGAGAAATGTAAATTTAAAATCTCCTAGGTATCACCCTGACATCTCTCAGTTTGGCTAATATGACAGGAAAGAAAAAAGACAAATGTTGCTGGGGATGTAGAGATTTGAGACACTAAAGTACTGTTGATGGAGTTGTGAACTGATTCAGCCCTTCTGGAAAACAATTAGGAACTATGTCCAAAGGGCAATAAAAACATGCATACACTTTGACCTATCAATACCACTATGAGCTCTTCCTCCCAAAGACATATTTTGAAAAAGGAAAGCAATCTATGTGTATAAAAATATTTATAGCAACTCTTTTCATGTCGAAAAAATTGGAGATTAAGGTGATGCCCATCAATTGGGGAATGGCTGAACAAGTTGTGGTATATGCTTTTGATAGAATACAATTTTATTATAAAAAATGATGAGAAAAATGCTTTCCGAAAAAAAAATGGAAACACTTACCTGAACTAACGAAAAGTGAAATTAGCGGAACCAGGAGAACATTGTACACAGAAACATCAATACTGTATAATGATAATTTGTGAATGACTTGGCTCTTTTCAACAATGCAATGATCCAAGGCAATCATGAAAGCCTAATGATGAAAAATGTTATCCATCACCAGATAAAAAATGAGGGAGAATGAATGTAGATCAAAGAATACCTTTTAAAATTTTCCTTTTTTTGTTTGTTTTCTCTAACAACATGACTAATAAGGAAATGTTTTGTATTACTGTACATGTAAAACATATATAAAATTGTTTGACTTCTCAATAAGGGGATTGGGGAAGGAGGGAGAAAGAGACAATTTGGAACTCAAGATTTTTTATAAAGCGAATTGAAAAAAGAGAGAAAATGCATGCATTTCCCCATGTTTTATCCTTCCTATTTTCCATGGTCTTTCAGAGATCACTGACAAGGACTGGACCATCATAATTGTCAGTTCATTTGAGACTCTGGGATGCAATTCTTATTTGTTTGGTCAAAAGGAAGCTGGTGTCATCTTGAAGCAGTTCTAGAAACCAAATTTTAATTTTTCAATGTGAAAGTTTATATATCAGAAATCAGCAGATAATATAAATCAGAAATTGATTTTCTATTTTGTTGATTATTCAGACTTTAATAAGTAAATATAATAATGAAGATTAAACTTAGGTGTGTCATGTTTACATTTTTTTTCCAGCCGAGAGTTGGTTGTTAAACATTTACTAGCACAATGCTGGTTCAGGGCACTTAAATTAAAAAAGTAAAGCTAGCTACTATTTGATCATTTTATAATTATTTCCCCCCCTCCTGCACCTTTATTGACCCTTCCTGAATATCTAATACCTACCTATCTCATAACCTTCTCCTTGACTTTTGTCCTGTTTGACTCACTGAAATTGTTAGAATTGCTCCTATACAGCTGCATTCCAAGCCATAGTCCCTACTGGATAACCCTGTTTGGTAACGACCAAGAGAAAATATTTGGCCCAAATGTAGATTTAACTTTTGAGTTTAAATTAATTTTTCCTTTCCTGCAAGTCAATGAGTAATTTTAAGTTGTCTGAGTTCTTTAGCTATATATAGATTTTTTTCCAACTAAATATAATAGAGAACAGTAACCTGCAAAGCACCATGTGTGAGAAAACCCCCATCTAAGAGATTACTGCCTGTCAGTCATGCTGAGCCATGAAATAATTAAAATAAGCAATTTGACCACAGATGCATTTCTCTTGTTAATCATCAGGTCATTAGCCTTAATAAGATCAATCTGTGATTAGATTCATTGTATCTCAAACCAATGAAATTGAGCAGAGGAAATCAAATTTCAAGTACAAGATTCATTTATCTGTAACCTTCATCTGATTCAGCAAATCTTGAGTTTACTACAGAGGTTAGAGAGGTACTATCTTCATGCATAAATGAACCTAGGTTTGGTTATGGCTATAATGGAGAAAAATAAGGGTAGACAAAAGAAATCTTTTAATGTCTGACTCCTAATCCTTAATTTCCTATCATTGTCTGTCTGAGGTATATTGGCAGATCACCTATAGAACAACACTAAACCTAGAAGTAAGGACATTGGTGACCTATGCCTCTATTCTTCAGTTCATATGACACTTCTTTGGATTCTTCTATGAATCCATGATGTCAGTAATGTAAATTTTTTCCCCTACACACAACTTAGTCATACAGTTCTCATGCTATGCAATTCTTTCCCATGTCTTTCCAAAATCCTGCCCAGGAGCAATATGCTAAACAAATATCCTAGGATCCTATCTACATGTGGATACCAGTGCATCCCTTGGGCTAACTATTACCTCTAGATCTTGAAACATGACTATCCCACCTGTCTTTCAAGTTGTATATGTCCCTCATGATGTTTTCTATAAAACATCTGATATAGGAATCAATATTAACAAGAACACCAAGTTTTTGTTCCATAAGGCATTTCCCATTGTCCTTTGACCTGTTCTTTGTTGACATAGGTTTTCATGACTTAAATTTGACTAAGGCATTATCAGAATAAAGGGGATTTTAAGAGTTAAAATTTTTATCTATTAATCATTTTAGGGTAAATAATTTATTGAAATAGATGTATGCGATTGAATGCAGAATCTTAATTTAGTGTTTCTCCTTTGTTTTAGTTTGGGGTTAATTTTAACTTCACTCTAACCATATGATAATCTGAATGTCCACAGACTATTGATTCTGAAATTACTTTGACATAGAATAAACAACTGATATGTCCGTGCATTGAGTACTTACTGTATGCTAAGCCCTGTTATAAGACTGGTGAAACAAATAGAAAAGTATAATAATAATCTCAAGGAGTTCCAATTTAGGGAGATAACACATTAAGGAGGGTTCAAATGCAGAATGGATGGAAGGGCCCATTGGTCCTAAAGAGTCAGTTGCAGTGCAGATGACAAGGACCAGGAAGGCCAGATGGCAATGCCTGTGGATGTAAAGTGCATAGTATCAGGGTGGCTATCAAGATTCAAAAGATCTATTGACATCCATATAACAATGTCCAAGGGTCTGGAGGGCATAGTGGCATGGTACATGACAAAAGCTAGTAGCAATTCAGATGACAAGACCCAATGATCTAATGTATTCCAGACATTTATTACAGCTGTTGACACCTTATTTATCTAACAGTATGAGATAATATATTCAATCATCATGGTTAGGAACGAGAGAGAAGAATAACAAGTCATTTCTTTTTGATTAATGTATATAGTCACCCTCATTTTTCTGATGCTTTTTGGCACTCACCATGTTCAACATATCAACTCATTTCTTAACAATTATAATCATGATAGATAGACAACCTAATTTTGAGTAATTGTCAAAAACCTGTACCCCTTCATTTCTCAATCCCAAGCCATAGTTACCAATATATTTCTTCACCATACTTCTTTGAGACTACTGATCTTATCTATCCCTATGATGTCTAGTACTGTGAAAATGGAATTCAGCATAAATCATGGTATTGATAAACTAGAAAAATTGTTTCAGTGCTCATGGAAATTTCATAAGAAATATAATCAAATAATCTTACACATAGTAGTCTTTTTCTATAATTCAGTTAAGAAAGCTTTTATTTTGATGTGTAATTATCTGATAGAATTCACAGTAATTTATTAAGTGTTCACACCTCCCATGGGATACACTCATCAGAAAATGGCCACCGTGACTTCTTTTTCTAGTAGAACTCCAAGGACATCTGCCCTACTCTGTCCCCACCTGAGTTCTGAAGGGCATCCTTGAACTCCCCGAGGACCCTGTGCACGGCCCGGTCCAGCTCCTCAGAGGAGATGAGCAGGTAGGTGAAGTCCATGAAGTCACAGTCCATGGCCTAGGTGTCCATGGTGCCAATGGAATAGGTGCCCTACTTCTTGGAGTGGAATTTGCCGGAGCTCTGGTGAAGAAGCCCTCTGTGCAGAACGGCCAGCAGGGCCTCCTCCACCTGCCGCCCCTCCATGGACACCTCCAGGATCTTTGCCTGGCAGTTCATCCCCTGGCTGCTGGCTGCTCCCACGAACCTGGTAGGGGGCTGGCTGGCTCACCAGACGAGACCATCCACTCAAACTGATGACCTTTGAGTGCATAATGAAGCATAGATTTTCCTACTTTCTTTTCTCCTTTTTATCACCATGGCCAACATGGAAGTATGTTTTTGCATGGCTTCATCTGTATGATATTTAACATATTGTTTGCCTTCTCAATGGATGGGGATAGGCTGGAAGGAGGAAGAGAACTTGGAACTCAAAATGTTTTTCAAACAATGTTTAAAATAAATAATGTTTAAAACTATTTAAAATAAATAAATAAATTCTAGGGGTATAAAAGAAAAAATGTGGATATGGAACATATACAAATAAATTATTCACCAAACAGAACAAGATTAAGATTTGAAGAAGGAAAGAAAAAATTTCATATATAGAGGCCTATTCAATAAATGGACATTACTTCACCCAAAGTGAGAACCTGAAAAGACCTTAGCCTAGAAGGGCCGGTGTCTCCCAATGCATCCTGGACCATCTTGTTGAATATCTGGCCACTTGACCCAGATAGCTCTGGAGGAGGAAATAAGTCTGGGGAATTTGCACAGGCCTCCCTCACTCAAATCAAAGCCAACTGCAAGTCATGTCATCATTACCCTAATGTCCTGGGCCTCCTCAAGAATGGACAAACACACAACAATTCTAACTCAAAAGACAATGTATATGGAAAGTTTCTGTTGCAAGTCATTTGGAAAATCTCTATGGTTTTTAGGGCACAGAGGCAAAGAAGGTGTTAATGCTTCTTGTTTGATGTTATTTTTACTGAAAATGTTATTAGTTACTAATGTCAAATCATTTGACAGTGTCAAGAACTTTTTTGATGTGGGGGGAGGATGGGAGAATGGCTGCATTGTTCAATTGATGGGGTTGTAGCAAAGATAGAAACTTCATCTTCCCAGCATGTTGGCTAAGGGCACTCTGCCTGCAAGAAGCCTATATTTACATTCTCCTGGGAGGAGATAATTAGTATGGACATAACTTATATACATAAGTAACTCTAATAAAAACAAGCAAAAATGTATTAAGTACCTAAATATGTAATAAATACTATGTTAGACCCTGGAGGTACAAAAAGAAGGAAATATGTTATTTATATTAACATTATGAAAATATTATTACTAATATAAATATGATAGAGATAGATAGGTAGATAGGTAGATAGATAGATAGATAGATAGATAGATAGATAGATAGATAGATAGATAGATAGAT
>NW_027185712.1:5554049-5626379 GCF_028583685.1 Petaurus breviceps papuanus
GATAGATAGATAGATAGATAGATAGATAGATAGATAGATAGATAGATGCAATTATACATCATTTAGGAATTCAGCATAGCAAGATAGAGCGCCAGCTCTGGAGCCAGAATGACCTGGATTCAAGTTTCACCTTTGAGCCCTACAAACTGTGTGGCTCTGGCTGAGTCAATTAACTTAAAACAAGTCTAAGACAGTAAATCATTGAGAAAGTGCCTGCCAATACTGGTAGAGAAAGTTTCCTGACCAAGATTGCCCTATACTATATCCTATATAATTAAAGGTCCAGTTTCTAACCCTAAGAGATGACATATTATATTTATATGAAAATATAATGTATTCATATTATCTTCTCTTTGAGGAATGGGTGAGAATTAATAAATAAAGAGATGCATAAGGGCTTTCCAGAGAGATTGGCATGTGATCTGAATTTTATAAAGAGATTAGTCTTCTGAGAGGAAGTGATAAGGGAAGAATACATTGCAGAAATTGGGGATAGTATAAGTGCATGGAGATGAGAGATTTGATAATGAGTTTGGTGAAATAGCAATCCAATTTGTTTAAGACACAAAGTATATAGAGGGAAAGAATGTGAAAAAAAAGGTTGGAAAGATAGGTGGGAGCATGTTTGTGAAGAGCCTTAAGTGCTAGGCTGAAGAATATGTACTTCATCCTAGAACAAATGGGGAGACCCTGGGGAGGCACTTAGAACCAAAGGTGTGAATTTTGAGTAAGGTAGAAAAAAAGGAAAGGAAGAAAGGAGGGAAGGAAATGATCATCTATTAAACATCTAATGTGTTCCAGGTACTGTGTTAAGCACTTTTAAAATATTATCAGTTTTGAATCTTACAACAATCCTGGGAACAAGGGATTATTATTATCCTCATGTACAATGACAGAAACTTCTGAGCTTAAGTGATTTGCCCAAGGTCACAAACCAGTGCCTAAAGGCAGATTTAAACTCTGTTCTTTCACACTCCACACTCAAAGCCCTATCCATTAAATTAATCTGGTAGGGTAATAGCCTCAAGGCTTTTAGACAAAACAGAAATAACTGCTATTTATGCTTAGTCTGAGACATCAAAATCCAAACCATGACCCAGTGAGGTGTGAGCTGGGACCTATTGTTAGCCAATAAATTAGAGCCTGGGTGATTTGGGTTTAAGGCATAGTCCTTAAAAAAGTAATCTAGCCTATAAACCCCAAGCTATCTTGTGAGGTTTCAGCAATCAAAATTTATTTTCCTTTGAGCAGAGCACCCACAGGTAAGGATATGATTTACTATATGTAAAAAGGGAGAAGAGGGAGAGGAGGAAGGGAGAGAATGAAGGAAGGAATACAGGGACACACATCTACAGAGAGTTCAATCCATTTGTCCAATCATTTATTCATACATGTGATATTTTAAAGCCTCACAATGAGCAGAATATGGTGTTGGGCACTGGAGGGGATTCAAATATTAAGTAGGTAGGGATCCTTGCATCATGGAATGTAAACTCTAGGCCTGTACAACCCACAAAGGCATGTCATTTAGAAAGACAAATAGAACATATGATATGATAAATACACTAGAAAACTATTAACAATGTTATTCAAGGTTCAAAGTGTGTAGCAAATTGGGGTGGAATAGCTATTATCTCTAACTGACGGAATTACCTAGAGTGATCTGTTCCAGACTCCAAAAATGTGACTGCTAAGAGATAGGTAACCTATCATATTGCGTTAACCATAATTGAAGTTTAAGTTCCTTTTAACTCCACACAGCCAGATCATTCAAAAATCTGACTTCTGAAATAACCTGGCATGTTGATGAATTAAATGTATGTGGAGCATAGGTGAGATCTTGGTTTTCCTTATTTGACAATGCGTTTTTGAAGCATCTTTATCCACTCTTGAAGTGCCACAGTATAAAGTTCCAGTTCTCAAAGAGTGCCATTCATTCAACAAATTTCTCAGGCAAACAGGTTTCTGTGACCCTTAAGTCAAAAAAATAACCCCCAAAACAACAAGAACAACAACAAAAACAGATTCACCACTTCACCAAGTACTCCTCTACCTTGACAGAGCAGGAAAACGTGTTCCCTTCTTGTTGGCTCAGAAGCCTTGGACTGTCACAGAGCATCTAATGAGACCTCCTAGTTATGGGTATGGCTGTAGCAATCTCTATTTTAATTTCTCTCCAGCTGTGAGACCGGCTGAAGCACAGATGGAAAGCTGAGCTGAGGGAAATCAGAAGAACAGAAAAGTCAGTTGAAAAACCAATGAAGCTTTATAAATAGCAGAGTTGTTCAGATAGCTCTAAGCCCTTGGGGTAGGCAAGATATGCTTCTGCTTCTTTTTTGACAGTGCAGTTTGGTTTTATGTCCTGAAAAGTTGGGGAAAAAGAGGGCAGAGTCAGAAAAGTAAAGTGTGACCTGAGGGAAATGGCATACTATCATCATCATCATCAATAACAATAATCATAATAATAACAGATATTTTAATATACTTTGATATTTTGCAAAGCACTTCACATTTAATCTCTCATGTAATCCCCACAAAACCTTATGAGACTAATACTGCTAGTATTACTGTCCTCATTTTATAAATTAGGGAAATAAAACACTTGAGAGTTTGAAGTGACTTGCTTAGGGTCACACAGCTAGCAATTGTCAAAGCTAGGAACAAAATTCAATTTTCTCTATACGCCAAGGTGTATCTAACTCTTCTCCCTCCCTGAACTATCCATTAAATATATTTAAAAACTCACAATGGACACTACCTTGTGTTGGTTGCTGGTGGGGATCAAAATCAACTTATCCATCACTTAAATATATTTGGAAAGAGGCAGTATATCATAGGTCAATGCATTTTTTAAAACAAAGAACTATCTGCAAATCTTCTTCTACAACATTACAGAAGTTCTGTGATTGTCTCAAGTAATATCTTAGATTTACCAACAAAAAATTCTTTGAAAATAACTTTAATTTTTAAAATGTACAAACAACAGTTTTAAGGGTAGTAGAAAAACCAGTGAATCTAATTGTCAGTGTTATAGCATCATGACATCAAAGAGATTGTGAGTCATTAGTTTAAGATAAATTATTTTTCCCCATAACATTATATACAGTTCTTGATAAAATAGACTCACAGTGAATGTTTCCTCCCAACTCACTCTAGGACAGGTACTGAAATAAAAATGGTGAGAGAGAAAAATGGAAGTGATATGGCTTGGTTCTCATTTTAGCGGGAGAATAATAAAGATAGGGCATTTTATCCATAGTTACTTATTGCACAAAGACAGCAATAAAAATAGAGTTCAACCTATGCCTATAATCAAAGGTTCATTCAGAAAACATTGAAAAGATAGATTTAGTGACCATAAGGGTTTACGAATCTGGGAGATAAAGGCATCATCTGTTTGGTGACATAATAATTAGAGAGGTCAGATCTGTGAAAAACAGTGCTGGTTTTCTGTCATATTGGAAGAGGGACTGGTTAATTGAATAAATTTTGTACTTCCCAGTTGACTATTCTCTATAGTGTGTAGAGTATCTATCTGAATGTAAGGGGTCAATTAGGAAAGTAGAAGCAAAAGACAAGAGATTATACTCCCCGAAAAGAAGTGGCACTTCCATTCCACCTGTGTTTCCTGCATAGCCCAGCTTCCCAAGCACTATTTTTGCAATAGATATTTCCCTTCTGTTGAGTATTAAGTTCTTTTTGTGAAACTTATCTTCCCTTGATTGCCTATTTTGTAGTTACCATGATCAATTCTATTTCTCACATCAGTTTCCCTTTCCCTTCTCTTTTTTCACTTTTATTAATATCATGTTCCTTAATTTTCATAATTTTGGCTTCATGATTCCCTTCTCCTTACCCTTTACTGTCTTCTACTTTCAATTTATCTCAAAGGTTCAGTTTTAGTTGATAAATCACAGACATAAGAAGTCACTAAAAGTTACAAAGGTTAATTTATGAAACTCAAATCAAATGTTCACCAAAACTCAATTGCATTATCCTAATGTGTTCACTCATGAGCAATGAGAGATTCACTATCTGAATTTTTAAAAAATCAGCCCATCTGAATATTCAAAAGTCATTTGACCTGGAATCTGCAAGTGAATTTATCACCTGAACTGTCACACTTGTTGAAGAAACAAAAGGATCTGTTTCTTAGAATAACTGAATTTAGTCTTTCACTGATGATATTGAGCCCTTAGGTCGACTTTTTTTTTTCTGACCGTGCATTGACTGATATCAAAACTAAAACTTTCAACTGAAGTAGAATTTGTGGGACTCTATTGGTACCCAAATTCTGTATGGCCAATTGGACCAGAGATATAATACATCTGAATAACCACTCATATACCTGAAAGTATCATGTTATCTCTCATTGTCATCATATGAAAAACAGTTTGTCTGGTTCAACTTAGGCCCCCAAGATGTGTGTATACAAAATTTTAATGACCCTTTGAATTCACAGAACAAATCCCCTTAATAAAAGGATTTGTTCTGTAAAACTTGGATTCAGTCAAAAGACTGCACCCAAGGACCTAGAAGGCCACATATAGTCTCAAGGCCATAGGTTCTCGACCCTTGCTTTAACTTATTGGGATACTTGGAATTGCCCATGACCGATCCCTTCCCTTGCCACAAGTTGTTTTTTTTTCTAACTATAGCAAAGATTGAGTTAACTTTTCTGGTTCTTCAACCCTTATTCCTAGGCAATTCAGAGAATACTCTCCTCTCAGTGGCCCACACTACCCTCACCACCTTGCCCCATTTTTAATGAGAGAGTCTGATACAAGAATCCCATTTGTTCTTTTTCTAAAATTTAAGTTTTACACCAAAATTAGTCTAGGTCTTCAAAGCAAATACTTCACTACACATCTGAACCACCAAGAATGGTGGTTTTTGGGGACAATGGGGAATACACATACTATTTTCCCTTCACATTTTTTCTCCTCTAAGTTTTGTGAATAACAGTAAAGTTATCCCTTCTGTGGCACAATCACTTTCATCTAAATTAATCCCTTCTCTTTTTAACTGCTTTCATTTTATTCTTCTGTTCTTTTTGGTGCTGGTGGTAGTAGTATTTAACTTACAGTGAGAGTTTCTAAATCTCCAAGTCTTGTGTTTTCATCAGTAATAAGTTTAACATCTGATCTGACAATTTGAATCACAAGGTCAGTAAAGCTGGAGGATTTATGATAGGTTAGATATTTATGATGGGTTAGTCCAATCTCCTGATTTAATAGATGCAGAAAGTTGATGTTCACCTTGCTAACATAGTTACAAATTTGAAAAGAAAATGGGCTGTCATATGATCATGGTCAGGGGTTGTAATGGTAATGAGAATTTGAAGATCTTCCCTATCTCTTGTATTGGCAAGCTAAAAGGTACTTAGCACTTAGTTTCAAGTTCATAATTGTGTCAATATTAAGACCCAGAACTTGTGAATTCCACAGTGGGATGGACTTGTTGACATAACAGGAAGGGGCAGAACAGGGAGGAGCTAATACTGTATATAAGAGAAAGCCCAAACTGAGAGAGGCCAGAACTTCTGGAAGTGAGCATCTGGAGGCTGGGCTGCTACTTCTGGAGAGAGACAAGATAACTGAGAACTGAACTGAGAGCTGAGAAGAACTGAGAAATGAGAAGAGAGGAGAATGGGAGGAGGCAGGCTGGGGTGTCAGTACTGTGTCTGTCTGTTTTCATTGTTACTTTGTCAGATTTATTTGCTGATAGAGGACATTACTGTTGTTACAGAAGTCCTGGGACATTGCTGCTGGTTCAGAAGCCCCGAAAGATGCTTTTCTTGTTGGATGTTTACAGAAATCCTTGAGGAGGGTCTTGCTGTTGATTTCAGAAGTCCTGGGACTATTCTGATGATTTGTGTTGATTCCTCAGATCTTGTTGTGGGGTCTATGTTAATTTCTCAAGCAGAAAGTAAATTGATGAGGATGCCGGCAATGTGCATAACGTTATTGTAGCTTTTTTAAGCTTTGTCTTTCCAGATACAGAAACTGTGAAGGACTTGAAATGGAACAGACACAGTGAGCTTCAATGTGGAACAGGAACTACACAAGTTGCTGCACAAAAAACTGAGAGCTGTCTGCCTTTGAACCCAGGTGGCAGTTGGATAGATTTGGGCAGGAGGGGGCGACCAGGTAGCACAGTGAGTAAGAGCACTGGCTCCAGTTTTGGGATGACCTGGAGATCGAATCCCGGGCTCAGACACTTAGCACCCACCCAAAAACACCTGGCCACACGTGTAAACTTGAGCAAGTTACTTAACCCCAATTGCTTAGGGGCGGCCAGGTGGCTCAGCGAGTAAGAGCACTGGCTCCAGTGTTGGGGTGACCTGGATCAAATCCAGGCTCAGATACTCAGCAACAAACCCAGAAATAACTGGCCATGTAAACTTTATCAAGTTACTTAACCCCTGTTGCTTAAAAAAAAAAAAAAGATTTGGGCAGGAGCTGGGACCATAGAAGAGGAACCATGGAAACTGAGAGCCTGCCTCAAGTCAAGATGAAAAGACCTCTTCTTGGTTATTTAATGAAAACTGAGAAAATCAGGACTTACTGTGGCCTAGGGGTGAAGAACTCTGACTTTTGTATTTAGATGATTGAGTTAAGGACCTCTCCAATTAAGAAAAAAGAAGACTTTTTGATTGAAGAGGTTAAGACAATGTGACCTAGGGGTGGAGAACCCTGACCTTTGTACTTTGTGTCAATTAATAAGGCTTGTCTCCTTAAGGATGATTGAATTGAAGACTTACTAAATGATTGTGCTACTAAATGAATGTTATCTTTTGCTTAAAACTATGTGACCACTTTGGTGAAAACTATGTGGCCACTTTACTGATAAGTTGTTTAATTATGACATTGTGAATGCTGTACTTTGATATCTGTGAATGTTTTGTCTTAATCTGTTACTAAATAAATAGAAAGTTCACTATAATGTGTAATCAGAACCTTGAAAGCTGCTTATAGCAGCAGTCCTCTGGAAAGCTGCTCTTGCTTGGCTTTTCAGAGGTGATAGGGTCTTTAGAGTTCATCTAGTCCAACAACTTACTTTATAGAGGAGAAAACTAATGGCTAGAGCGACATACCCATAGTCACACTGTTTGTGCATAGAGAGAGCCAGTATTTCATCTCATACTACCAAATTCCATATCCAGTGTTCTTTCCACTATACCTTTTAATAGTTCATTTAGTTGCCTAAACTCACACATAATATGATAAAGCAGATAGAACACCATATTGTCAGGCCCCATATTGAATCCTTCATTCAATGTTTCTGATGGTTATAATCCTATTACTTACATTTATAAAATGCTTCAACATTTAGAAGTCACAACCTCGAAAATAACCTTTTGATTCAGGCATTAAAAGAATTAATATCCCCATTTTCACATAAAAATATTCTCAGAGGAAAAAAAATGACTTGACAAAAGACTTAGAAGTAAAGTGTTTAATCAGCTAAGTTGTTATAAGATGAGAAAAAGTTACCTCCTTTTGTGTTTTAGCCCCCCAACTGAAAAATGAAGGCAAACTGATCTCTTACAGATTAAATATATGAAACACACGAAGAACTGACCAAGCCTATAAAAATCCATCATTTTGTGTGTTATGGTCAGCTGATTTTTACCTATTGCCAAATAAAAATGAGTTGTCTTACTTCATTGCCTCAGATAAGAGACTCCAAGTCAAGTCTTAGCTGGAGTACTGAGTCACCAGTGGCTTTATCACTCACCCTGAGCTTATCTCCCAAGGACTTCTCACCATTTCTAGTTTACACAGATGATTGAGACCCTGTAAGATAATCTTGCTCTTCCATAAACACAGTAAACAAGAGAGTCTTTTCCTGAACTAGGACCTGAGGTACCCAATTGAGCAATGAATATAAAAGCTCACACAACAGAGAAAGAATGAACGAACACCAATAGCTAGAGAAGCAGCGATTGTGGGTCTTTTGGTTTTGTCAGATTATAATTAAATATTAAGTTCAGTAATAATACATTTAAAATATCAGAAGACAGAGGAAAATAGATAAGTAGAGATAAAAAATATGAATCTATGGGACTCAGCCCAGTTCTTTTACGTTTTACTCCGAGATCAAAGAACAGTACTATTCTACCAGGTTTTATTTTTGAGAAAATATCACCAGTAGGACTTACTGCTTAATGCTACCAATTGAAATGACTTGGGTGCTCTTCTGTCTTAAGCTAGTGATTAGTGAAGCAGTAATCATTCAATCAAGAAGCATTGATTAAGTGTCTAATATGTGTCAAGCAAAATTCCAAATGCTTAGTATGTAACAACAAAAGTGACTCTATCCTTGGTTTCAAGGAGCTGTATTCTAATGATGTAGACCAGAGGCCTATATACAGGTATGGGCAAATTTATAAATACAAAGCAGATATAACACAAATTTGAGAGGCGTAAGGGAAGTCACTAACAGCGGTGGCTGAGGAAGTGTCAGAAAAGGACCTATGGTAAGCTAGTATTTGAACTAAAACTTGAAGAAAATGAAACATTCTGGGGTGGCTTGGTGGCACAGTGAGAAGGGCACTGGCCCTGCAGTCAGGAGGACCTGAGTTCAAATCCAGACAGACATGTAACAGTTACTAGTCGTGTGACCTTTGGCAAGTCACTTAACTCCAATTTCCCTGCCTTCCCCCATCCAAAAAGAAAAAAAAGAGAAAAAGCAAGAAAAAGAAAAGAAAATGAAACATTCCAAAAGGCAGGAATGAGTGGGGCACACATACTAAGCATGTAAGATATCCAGTTCAAAGACACAGAAATGGGAGTTAGAGAATCAAATATCAGGCAAAACTGATTAGAGACTGTGTGGATAGAAATGATATGTAAAACATCTGAAAATTTATGTGGGGAACATGTTGTAAAGACGTTCAAATGCACAACAGGAACATTGATACTTCTTAAAGGTTAAATGAAGGAACTCAAGTTTTTTGGGGAGGAAGTTGACATAGTCTGGTTTGTGCTTTAATGGAATGATAGTAAACAGTCATAACATGGAGAGACTTGAAGGAAGGATAATATAGGGTCCAGACTATGATTGAGACTATGTGGATACAGCCAGCAAATTTATTTGGAAAATTATTTGGAGATGGAAATAAGATTCAGATAGTAAGAAGATATGTGGATTGAGTCCAAGTGAATATGACATTGAAATTTTGAACCTTGATGATTAGATGGATAGTGATATTTTTGACAGAAATAGGAAAGTTTGGAAGAAGAATAAATTTAAATGGTAAAAAAATTAGTCCTGTTTTGTACACAATGATTTTGGAATACCTGAGGTACGTCCATTTAAAAATGTGCAATAAGTACTTTGTTATGTAGAGCTAGAGCTCAGGAGAGAGACTAAGGCTGGGTATATATGGATTGAGAAGCAATTTTAATAGAGATAACAGAAGATATGGCATGAAATAAACAAGTGGGGACACAGCTGAATAGGGCATCAAACAAATGGCTTTGTAGTGACTGGAAGACAGTGATTTGTTGTATCTGAATGATGACAGAACAGTGTATTTTTTTGTCATAGGAACTGTTATTAACAGAATATTAGAAAAAATAATCATGGTGCAGAGATCTTTAGTTAATTCTTTTAATAAGCCTGTTGTTCTTGTCTTCCCTGTTACCAACATCTCCACCTTCCACAAAATGTGGTCTTTTTCTTCATTCCACCTCATGGAGAAGATAATTTGAAGAGCCACAGGAAATTGTTGGCAGCTTTGAAATGCTTGACAACAGTGTAGATCTCATGGATCAAGTCCTCCATGTAGATAATTCCATATTTATCAAGAGATTTTGTAATAAGGGTATTATCTGCCAGAACAAATCTCTGTTTCTTGATCATAACCACGCTTGTAAATCAAGTCATTCGCAGACTTCAGGTTTGGGTAACCCCATGCAATATATGGTTTCACAATCCTCAGCAGGTTAATTGAGGCCTTGTTAAGTTTAACAAAAGTGCCATTGAAGACTTGGAGAATGAGAAGAGGTTGCAATACTTTTTGGACTTTGGGCTTATACCATTGATACCTCTGATTCTGATCACAAAAGCTAACTTGGGTTCAGAAGGTACATAGTAGTTGCCAACTTTGCGTGCCATTCTAGCCAGCTAGATTTCACTTCTGTGCATCTGTCTATACTCCTTAAGGTAGGTTTTAGCTTTTAAATAGACAACTTTTCTCTGTATTTAAGAGAGCTTTTTTCATAGTCATCTTCTTCTTCAAGCATTTGGCCTTCAGTATTCCAAAAGTCTTTTGCTTTTCCATAACGGATTCTGGAATGGATGGTAACTTCTTCTTTTCTTCTATGCCCACCATGATTCCAGCCAGAAAAAGAGAAGTACCCAGTGTAATATTTTTTTGAATAATTCAGTAAGTAAATAAACTGCTTAATGCAAAACACAAACAAAATTCTCATTCTGTTGTTGTTACTGTTGTTGTTTGACTAAATGGCTTGTTCAATTCAATAGTCAAACTCTTTTTATCTCTAAATTAAAATGTAGGTTCACTGGGGAAAGAGTCCAATGAACCAATTGTTTGATATTACTATGTAGTACTGGCAACTTGTTCATTTATATTTTTTTTTCCTTTTCAATCTTTTTGTGGCATGTTGTTGCTGTTGCTGTGTGTCCTTTGTTCTTGAAGAGAATTTGGAGCTACAGAACCCACAAAATGATACAGAGAAGCTAACCTCCCACTGAGGACAGCCCAGCAGGCTGGCAGGAAGTAGCCAGCACAGTACTCTGAGAACCAAGCCCAGCCCCAAGTGAGCCTGATGTTTTAGCCTCAGGGCAGGCCTGACCAGCTGCCGGTTGGGGGGACTTCAGATCACCAGCAGCTGTGGCTGTTTCCAAAATTATTAACCCACAGATGCAGAGGACAAAGTGAGAGGTCACTGCAGTATGGATTTTGGGGTCCAGTAGTTTGAGAATGCTATCAGCCTTTGCCCCCAGGGCGAGAAGTGGCTGAGGCACAGTGGCCCTGTAGCCAAAGCCATGTCACGGCTTCAGCTCCTGGCCTGCAGATTGTAGGGGGACTAATCATCCAGTCTGAGGAGTAATTGCTCTTGTTTTATCCTGCTTGAATCTGGATTGCTGTCTAGGGTGGAGGTGCTAGGGTGTGCGACCAGCTTACCAGAGTTTGTGGAGGCTTCCGAGAGGGCACCCAACTAATACCTTCAGCAGCTGAGAAAACCTCAGCAATTGGGACAAAGCTCCCTTGTCTGGTAGCAGAGACACACTGTGGCAAAAAGCACCAAAGTCAAGTAATTGAGTGGCAACATAACCAAACAAGGGAAGCAAAGCAAGCAGAGCAACCCAACTTTACACTCCTATTTTAAGGACAAAAAGGATCAAAGCGTGGAACAGGAGGAAGACAGTAAAATCAGAACTCCTACACCAAAGCTTCCAAGAAAAATCCGAGTTGGTTACAGGCCATAGAGGAGCTTAAAAAGGATTTTGAAAAACCAAATAAGGAGGAAAGTTGGAACCACCCATTTTTTAACAAGGACAGGATCAAAGTAGAGAATAGAAGTGGGAGGTGGCATAGGAGGGAGGGAAATATAGTCAGTGTTTTACAATATATCCACTATGGAAATGTTTTGCATAGCTACACAGGTACAACCTATACCGAATTACTTATCTTTCCAGTAAGGGTAGTTGACAAGGGAGGAAGGGAATTAACTTGAAATTCAAAGTTTTAAAATCAAATGTTTAAAGAAGTACATATCTATCTATCTACATACATATATGTACATACTATTATTAATATTATTTAACACTTAACTGGGAAATAAGACATTCAGGCACTGGGCCATAAAGATCCACCATGCCCTACTGGAAGGTCGTAGGGGATATGGGAGAAGATATGGGAGAGAACAGATTGGAGGAGGGGATATCCAGTGGGATTGCTATTTTGGGGTCATGAGTAGGGGAAAAACTGGGAGAAAATTTGTAACTCAAAATCTAGTGGAAATGAATGATGTAAACTAGAAGTTAATAAAGCATTTGATTAAAAAAAATGAGAAAAAGTGGTGGAAGAAAAGAATATTACATAAAGATGAGATCATTTTTAATAAGAGTGAGGACAAGGTCAACAATGACAAGTTATACCAGGTGGTCAAATGAGTGAGGACTAAATGAATGACTAAAATATTGAGAATAAGAGTAGTAGTGACAATTAATATGGCTTAATGGGTGATAATTTTTTTCTTCGTATCCAGTAGTTCTATATTTCTGTAGCATCTCAGACCCAAGCAAGCCAATAAACTTTTCAGTGTCCTTAGGCAATTCTCTAAATGTATAAATTGAAGATCACATATTAATCTGCTCTTACACAAATGAAATAGCAGGCTTAGGCAGAAAGATAGCATATTGATAGATGGATCAATTGATAAACAGATGAATGAGTGAATAAATGAAAGAATATTCAAACAAATAAACAGCTCACAATTACCATTTAAGAAAAGGTTACAAAAAGTTACCTTCCTAACAGAAAACTGCAATTTACACAGCATAAATAGCGGTTTAGAGGAAACTGATTTTAGAGGTTATTTAGTCTTTGCATCTAAAGGCAATACACTTAAGGTCTACCTATTAGAAGTCATGTAGTTCAAACCCTTCATATCACAAAATAGGAACTAAAATTTACAAAAAAATGAGATAATTTGTCCAAGGTCATACTGGTCTCAAGGGGTGGAATCAAGCATAGACACTCAGTCGTCTGACCCAAACCTCATGTCCTAAATCATACATTTCATCATAACAGTGGGGAAACTCATGTATAAAGGTGTTTGATGAAACAGTCATAGGACTAGGAAATAATAGAGACAGAAACTGAAAGCAGGTCTTTCAATTTATTTTTTTTTTATTTTCATTTTACTGGACCATACTCCTTTAAGATGTAAGCCATTGTTTACCTTCAGGAGGGGACTCATTTCTCAAAAATCACTAACTCACTAAATAAAGGTTTATTGGTACAAATTGTTTATACATTGGTCATTTTTTTAGAGATACAGTCCTGTAAAGCCAAGCATGAGCAGATTTCCAGAGGACTGATTTTGTCAACAGCTTTCTAAAGTTCTGATTACATAGTATAGTGAACTCTCTATTTATTCAGTAACAGATCAGAGCAAATCATTCACAGAAAATCAAGGTAAAGAATTCACAATGACATAATAGCTTATCACTAAAGTGGCCACATTTTTTTCACCAGAATTGTCACATAGTTTTAAGCAAAGTACATTCATTTAGTCAATCACGAAGTCCTTAATTTAATCACAAAGTACAAAAGTCAAAGTCTTCCACCCATCAGGTGCAATTAGGTTACAATTTCATCAGTCACTACTCAGCACCCTCTTAAATGGTAGTGGAAAATACAAAGGCCATCCACCCCTAGGTCACAAGTAAGTTACAATATTTACAGTCACTACTCAGTAGCCACAGAGAGGTCTTTTCATTTTGACTCAAAGAAGGCTTTCAGCTTCCATGGTTGCTCTTCCAGGGTCCCAGCTCCTAACTGAATCCACCAAACTGTCACCCAGGTGTTCCTTGTGCAGTTCCTGTACCATATTAAAGCTCACGGTGTCCAGTCCACATCAAGTCCTTCACAGTTTCCATTCCTGGGAAGAGAAAACTTAACAGATCCACAATAATATCTATACGCATCAAGCTTAGCATAATTATAACAATATTCACACAAATGGTCAGCACTATCATCTCAATTCCCTTTCTGCCTGTGAAATCGACATAGACTCAAAACAGAAAGACAAAGAATCAACACCACAATCATGCTTCCTCTGACACCTCCAGCTGGCCTTTGGAAGTTTTTGGCAACAGTTTGGCTGGCTCTCAGAAGAAGCTCCGCCATCACAAGTTCTGTTCTCAAAATCAAAATTACTTTCTCCAGCCTCCACGTGGCTTGCTCCAAGAAATTCTGTCTCAGTCCTCAATTCTCATTTCTCTTCCCAGTTCTTTTCAATTCTCAGTTCAGTCTTCAGTCAAGTAGCAGCCCAACCTCCAAATGCTTGCTGAGAGAAATTCCCTCTCTCTCTCTCTTTGTCTGGCAGTAGCTGCTCTGCCTCCACAATGCTTGCCCCAAGAAGTTCTGACTCTCCCAGCTTAGGCTTTTCCTTATATACAGTATTAGCTCCTCCCTGTGCAGCCTCTTCCTGTTATATCAGCAACAGGGTCTTGTACCTTCTGTTTCTTTTCAGAGGCTTAATTTGAAACTAAGTGTTAAGTACCTGTTAGCATGACAATACAAAGGGATATTCAAATTTCATTACTGTTACAAGCCCTTTCACTCTTTATTCATTATGTGATTTCTCATAGAAAAGGGGGGAAAAGTGAAAGTTTTTACTATGTCTGATAGTTTATGCAATGTTATGAACCCGTTGTAGTTCAAGTATTCCAAGGAAGAGGCTCAACTTTTTTCTGGGATTAAGAATGGTCATTGAAATTATGCCCACAACTTCATCAGTTAAGTGTTTTATTTTTTCATTTACATTATTTTAGTTATTGTGCACATGGTTTCCCTATTTCTATTCCTTAACCTTGTTAGATTACATTGTATTGTATCATAGATCATATCATATAATATCATAATGTCATACCATATTAGTGGTCAGAACTGGTAACAGCAGGTAAGAAGATGGAGCAAATGTGGAAATTAACTTGGTAGAATAGAATGAAAACAGTAATTGTAAAATACTGTTTAAGCAACTATGAAATTCATTTGATCCATAGAGCTACACAGAAGACAGGAAAGGTGAAGACAGAAAAATCTCTCAAGGAATGAATGGCAATGAAGAGCTAAATTGCATGTAATCTTGAATGCCTAGGGACAAAAACACCCATTAGGAAGAATCATCCCATGTGTAAATGCTAAAATGTAATGTATTTTAGGAAAATGAATGACAGTAAAAAAAAACATCAAATGCTCTCATCTGAGTATTATTCTCCTGTATTATAGTTAAAGAAAATAATGAAAAAGTAGCTTGATATATTTCTAAAAAGAAAAAAAATTAAAAGTAAAAGGTACCATAAATGGTATTCATTTTCTTTTTTTTTTTTTAAGCAATTGGGGTTAAGTAACTTGCTCAAGGTTACATGGCCAGTTATTTCTGGGTGTGGTGCTAAGTATCTGAGCCCAGATTTGATCCCCAGGTCATCCCAACACTGGGGCCGGTGCTCTTACTTGCTGAGCCACCTGGCCACCCCAATTTTCAAAACCAAACTAATCAGTATAAATAATTTTTGTTTTTGCTATTGACCATAGAATGAAAAGAGGCTTTTCATTTCCACTTTTCAGTAAGTGACATTTTGTCAGAATGAGGTGAGATTCCTTATGGAATATTAGATATTTTATATTCCTTATGGAATATTAGAAGTGGAAGGAATCAGTCCAGGGAATCTTAGTCATTTTTTAATGTCTTGAACTCCCTTAATAAAACCTCTGAAATACTCAAAATAATGTTTTTAAGTGATAAAATTAAAAATATAGGATTACAAAGACATCCAATTATGTCAAAATACAATTGTATGTGTCTATATATGTTCAATTACTCCAAGTAAAGAAGCTTTGATCAAGTCCAAGCTCAGTATTTTAAAGACAAGAAAATTACAGTCCACAGAGGTGAGACAGTGTTCTCTAATGTTACACAGTGGAAAATTTAATGACAGAATCAAAGGAAATGTGTTGTGAGGTCAGAGCATTGGGAGTTATGGCACATTCCATTTAAAGAATTAGCAATGGAATAGCAGAAATTAGCAAAGAAATAGCAGGCAACTAAATTGTATGTGTCAAGTGTTGGTAGGTTATACAGTATATGGCAAATAAGGGATTCTAGAAAAACTGAAATGAAGAATGTAGTTAAATCAGGGGTGGGGAACCTGTGGCCTTGTGACCACATATGGCCTTCTATGTTCCTCAAGTGCAGCCCCTTGACTGAATCCAAGTTTAACAGAACAAATCCCCTTAATAAAAGGATTTGTTTTATAACACTTAAACTCAATCAAAAGGCCACACCCAAGGACATAAAGGGCCACATGTGGCCTCAAGGCCTCAGTTTCACCACTGTTGAGTTAGATAAATATTTGAGTAAAGGAGAATGCTTAAATATGAGCTCAGGGTATAACAAATGGACAACCCAAGTTGTTATTGTTTTTTTTTTATTTATTTATTTTTAGTTTTCAACTGATCCAACTTTTTAAATTGTATCCTCACATTGTTTGCAGAATGCAAGAAAGAACCCCTGAGAATTGGATAGACTCTCTTCAGTAAATGTGTTGGAGTACATGGACTTGATTTGCCCAAGATATATAGCCTTAGGTAGTTTGTAATCTATTATTGGAAAAAAAATTAGTAAGATCACGAATTCATTTAAGTTTTGAGTATACTCAAATGATTTGATGTTAATCTCATGTAAGCATTTTCCCCCATTTATTTTTTTTTAAGGGATTTGTATAATTGTTAACCCTGGCTTTTGAAATAAAAAAAGAATTGTCTATTAACATATAGGGTAATTGGTCCACAGAGGGATATATATATATATATATATATATATATACATATATACACATATACACATATATACGTATACACATATATACACGTACGTGTGTGTGTGTGTGTGTGTGTGTGTGTGTGTAAATCCCAAACCTGCAAAACATTTCAGGGCTTCTAACAATCATTAGGATTATTGGCTTTAATTTGAAAAATAAGGTAGAATATAGCATTCCAGAAGTTATCTATCTTTTATTTTTCTTTTTGCCTTCAATATTTCCCAAAGGTCAAATGTGGCATATATACTACATAAGAAATGCATGAGTTTTCTCAAACCACTTAGAATTCAGACAATTTGATAATTCATTACCATTAGCCCTCTTCTAAAGTGTGATATCTTCAAATATAATAAAGTGTGATAATTTCAATAGATTTTTTAACAACCACAATTAAACAGGTTGATACATATAAGCTAAAGCCCAGTATATACACAAAAATACACAAATACACATATATATGCACATGTATGTGTATATATACATATGTAGATATAAACACACTGGCAAAGAATAGCAAGCATCTCTGAATAAGGGGAATAAAAGTGATCTTTTTATGAGACACAATTCCCTCCAAAGGGAGGAAAAAAGATTTGTTCTAAAGGAGAAATCTTTTCATCTTGCTATTTCCTATTTTTGCAGCTCTGCAGCATAGTGTGATCTTGAAAGGGAAAGAATGGACTTTCAGATTTTGGAGGCATCCATCAATGCTGTAAGCCCTACTGAATCCTGAAACCTAGCTATGGGAAAGGCCTATTTTATAATGTCATTTTAGTTATCCACCATCCTAGGTAGAACTGTTTCATGAAATAGATTTCTTTCAGTTTGTCCACTCTCATTGCAAATGCCTCTGGGACTGACGTTTCTACCATTTTCCTTGGGAGACTTATTTCAGAAACTAATAGAACTCACCATCTAGTTGTCTGGATATTCTACTTAAAATTCCCTTTTCTTCCTTTCCTCTCATTATTCCTCATTCTTCCCCCTCAGTCATGCTCCATAAATCATCTCCTTTCTGCTTTATAACTTTCAAATACCGAATTTCAAACATTTGTCGAACCAAGTGACATATATTTAGCTCTTTTTTTTTGCTTTTTCTCCCAAATCAATCACATCCCTTCATAGATAAATCCTTCAGTCCCTGAAAATCTTTGTGACTCATCTTTAAACACTGTTTCATTTGTCTTTTCCCTTCCTGATGCTAAGATGTCCCTAACACAAGTTGGTCCTTTATGGTTTCAGTCTTGAATCACTGAGAGAGAACTCTCTATACTATCACAAAATAAGTGGGGCCAACTTCTTTCCTCCTCAAGGTTTTATTTAGCCCATTACATCCTCTAAGTCCTTCTGGTTACAATTCTGAGTTTCCTCTGAAGTGCTGAGTTTGGGTTCACTATTGCCTTTCCCCAATGTATTATTTTCCATTTTTCTAATCCAAATCAAATTTGTTATTTCTGCAAGCTAATCTCCCTGGATTTCTTTGCTGCAGTTCATTTTCCTCTCTGCCGTTTGCAATTGTACGCTAACTCTGAAAAATCCCACCCATGTCCTATTTACTCCTGTTTCCAGGTCATTAACCTAAATGTTGAGTAGAATTTATTCGACCCTCTGTTAGGTAGGGCAGGAAATTTCATGGTTAGTTGATAATCAAGACTGCTTTTCCGATGCATTTGAGTTTTACAGAGTTCATTGTTACCTGCGTATCTTTTTCATTTCTTCCTGTCTAATTCTACTGACCCCTTGCTGGGAGTAAAGGAAATACATTCCATTCTCTTCTGTTTCACCCATTCTGACTTCCAAAGCCTATTTCTACACTGGTAGCATAAAACTGTTTTTTTTGTTTAAAAAGTAAAACAAAGAAACAAAACAAAACACTGAAGCTAGATTT
Source organism: Petaurus breviceps papuanus (assembly GCF_028583685.1). Lineage (NCBI taxonomy): Eukaryota > Metazoa > Chordata > Mammalia > Diprotodontia > Petauridae > Petaurus > Petaurus breviceps. The sequence continues at coordinate 5,572,522 of NW_027185712.1, forward strand.
TTTTTTAACCTGGGCATTGGCTGTCAAATCACAAATGCTTTTTTTTTTTTTTGCAAATAGCATGCAATGATTTTATTAAGCTCAGTCAATCAACCTAAAGTCTCTGTGGATTTGATTTCTAAAAACATCTATTAGTTCTTACTATGAACACGGGACATTAACTAATTCTGTGTATTTTTTAAAAATTAAATTCTTACTCTCATGGAGCTTACATTTTACTGGAGATTAAATATGTAAACAGAAAATTGTATATGAGATAATTTGAGTGACAGAATACTATTATTTGGAGGGGGAACAAGAAAGACTGCACAGATGTAGCATTGCATATCTTTTCAAAACTGCATAATTGGTTGCTTTGGAGGATGTATAAGAAAATTAAGACATCTCTCCCATCTTCAAAAAGCATACATAGGAGTTAAATGACAAGGCAACCTCTATGAAAAATAATGAATAATACAAGAGAGAACATATTTGACAGCTAAATTTTGTGAGAAAGATGGATTTAGCATTTTATGATCCTCTGGATATAAACATAGAGTGATTACTTCTTATTAGAAAGTAACCTCCTTGAGCAGAGGGACTGGTTTACTTTTTTTTTGAGGGTAGAGATTCTTATAGCACCAGTATCTAATACAATGACTGGCACAGAGTAAGTACCCAATAAATTCTTGGCGATTCATTCATTGATTATAATCAGTGAAGGTAAATATAGGCATTAAAAGAATTGATTGTTTCATGGAAGAAATAAACTTTATTTTTACAAGTTATTTTCTTGGGTGAGAATTAAATGTTTTTACTTCCAAAAATACTATTCATCTTGTGGCAAGACAAAAGACACATAAGAATTTTCATCTCTTTTTCCCATCTTTGGAGAATATCATAACTACATTTGTCTTGAAAGAACACTGTTTAGTAAAATTTATTCCAAACTTAGGCAATGAACTCTGCCTGTGGCTGTGCTACTTGAAAACTGTGTTACCTTAGGATTGTCACTTTGTGCACTATACACAATGAGGTTATTGAACTAGTTGACCTCTCTGATCCATTCAAAGACCAAAATTCCTAGAATTCTGTGAGATGGCAGACATAGGTTTTAATTTCATTCCAACATAGAGTTGTGTGTGGAAATTTGGTTTTAAAAGGCATTCTTTTATTTTTCAAAGTCAGTAGATTTCTTAAAAAGAGATAATAATGCATGTACTCATCTGAATTGTCACAGATATAAGAAACTGGGACTTAAAAGTGAAGCATGGTAAGTGATAATGTCTGATTATGTGAACCAAGAATAAGAATGGTACCCAATTTCATAATTAAATGTTGAGACTGGTTGTTAATGGCAATATTTCAACCTCTCTGAATCCTCATAACCTTTTGTGATCCTTTGGACTTCAGAGGATGCAGACCAGGTTGTCGTTCTAGAATATAATCAAGTCTAAAGGCACTATTCCCTGAGCTATACTGAAAAATTCCTTAGAAATAGAGTAGGAAAAAATGGACAATTCATAAGAAATTATTCTGAAAATATCTAAATAGTTCAGGTCCAGAAGAGGTAATTTATGGTATCCTTGAAATAAACCATTTTCTACCCCAGTTTTCCAGGAAGCCAAGGCAAAGTTAGCAATTTCATCATTATAACAAAATTGTTTCAAGTATCACAGTGGTTCAGTTGACATTGTAATCTTGTTGGGAGTCAGAAGATCTAGCTCAAGGATGGGGAAGCTGTGGCCCCAAGTACACATGTGACTTTCTGAGATGTCCTTGGGTGTGGCCTTTTGACTGAGTTCAGATTTTACAGAACAAATCCTTTTATTAAAGGAATTTGTTCTCTTAAGTTTGGGTTTAGTCAAAGCGTTTCACTTGAGTACTTACAAGGCCACATGTGGCCTTGAAGCAGAAGCTGCAGATTCCATACCCCTGATCTAGGCTCATGACATATTTATGCTATTTACTAGTTGTGAGATCTTGAACAATATTGGTTGAATGCTATCCTTAGCTTCTGCAGAAGATTGGTATGAGAATCAAATAGGCTAATAGATAAGATTGTGCTTTACAAACTATAAAGCATTATTCAAATGTGAATGATTATTAGCATAATAGTCAACTTGAGTTGCAGTACTTTCACTTTTGGTTCCTAATTTAACTATCTAAATTAAATTCTTTAAGATATTCAGAAAGGAAGTATACTTTTAAATTATGCACTATTGTTAACATTTGTGAGAACTTCCCTTAGGCCCTTGTCATTCTTCATTTTCTTAGTGAAGGGAAATGATAGCAAGGTAGCCATGAACTCTGCATACACCTAAAGACATATGTCATCTATAATATTGGCTATACTTGGCAGGAATAAAAGAACGCTGTTCTAAAATACTTTGATCAGAAACTCACCCTATGATTAAGGTTTAAAATGGAAATTGTTGCATGTAAATGAATGCTGATGGATTATAGTACATTGGATGTTTAACTCAAAGAAGACAAGACTTAGACAAGACAGTACAGTGAAATAAGCAAAACCAGGAGAGCAATTTTCATGTAAACCACAATAAAAACAAAACAGCATTGAAAGAATTCAGAATTCTGATCAATAAAGTGACCAATTATGACTTAAGAAGTTTATTGATAAATATGCTTAACATATCTTGGTATAAAAGAAGATGGACTAGAGATGTAGAAAGAAATTGAAAAAGAAAAAATCTGATGTGGTCAATGTGTTGATTTGACTTGATGACATTTTTAAAAAGAGTTTTGGATTTGTGGGTAGAGTTTGTTGGCAGTAATAGGGATACAAAGAAAAATATCAGAAGAAAAAAGTACCAGAAAAAAAACTTTTTTAATTCACTAAAACAAACAAAAAGAAGTCCAGAATAGAACATAAGTAGATAAAATAATTTTATCATAGCTGTGTTCAATTTGATATACACTTTTATAAACCTGAATGTAATAGAAGTTATTATTCCATAGTGCTTTTTCAAGTTCTTCATTTTACTATATACTGCTAAGTTGTTTAATTATTGTTAATCTCATAAAAAAAGGAAACTTCAAAATTAAGATAAGGTTAGTTTTCCTGTAAACGAGATAGAAAGATAAAAAGGATGAGCGTTTATTATAGGACAGAGGAATATCTAAGTATCATATCCTGAAAGTTGTTTAATGGATGGATATAAGGGCTTTAGGTAACAAGTAAATGAAGTAGAGTAGAAGAGGAGAATGAAGATAGTGGAATTGATGGTTAAGGAAAGAATAGATCAGGATAGTAGACAAAAGTTATCTTTGTAAATAGTACAGTCTTTGAGAATGATGGCAGAATTCAGAACAAAAAGAAAGACTAAACTGGATTAATTAAATAATTTCAGAAACTTGGAAGAATGACCTTAGTAGTCAAAGGATAAGGGCAATGATAAAGAAATTTTACAAACCTAGATTTTAAAGACCTATAAAAAAAGAATGTTTACTGAGAATGGAAATAGAAAAATGGTCTGGAAGTAGCAGCTATAAATCAAAGACATTGCCCACCTCTCTTGAGGCCCTACAATTGAGCTACAATGGTACTGGGATTGACATTTTGTTGAAATAGTTTCAAAGAGGAGTGTTTTTTGTTTTTTTTTAGTGGAGAGATTGGTATAAATTGAAGGGAGGTGGTTGAAGAAACATTGCCTGAAAAGTGGGAGTGCAGCATTATCATATGTATAATATTGTTGGGTGTAGAGTTAGCCTTTAGCCTTAAATACAGCTCTTCAGAGGACTGCTGCTGTGAATAGCTCTAAGGTTTTGTTTTGGTTTTTTTTGCTTTTTGGAGGACAATTGGGGCTAAGTGACTTGCCCAAGGTCACATGGCTCATTAAGTGTTAAGTGTCTAAGGCTGTATTTGAACTCAGGTCCTCTTGACTCCACGACCAGTGCTCTATTCACTGCACCACCTAGCTTCCCCGAACTCTAAGGTTCTGATCACAGAGTATGGTGAACTCTCTATTTTTTCAGCAATAAACTAAAGCAAAACATTCACAGAAACCAAAGTATGTCATTCACAATGTCATAACATAACAACTTATCACTAAAGTGGCCACATATTCTTAAAAGATATCATTTAGTAAGTCCTTAACTCAATCATCCTTAAGGAGCAATTGTCCTTAAGGATACAAAGTACAAAGTTCTCCCATCCCTAGGTCACAGTAAATCATGATCTTGTCAGTCAGCACTAAATACCCAAGGAAAGGTCCTTTCATCTTATCTTGAGGCTAGCTCCCAAATGCCATGGTTCCTCTCCCATGATTGTAGCTCTTGTCTGAATTTACCTATCACCTGGACTCACAGGTAGGCATCTCCCAAATCCTGTTCCAGCTCCTGTTCCAGTTTGAAGTTTACTGTGACCAGTTTACCTAAGGCCCTTTGAAGTCTCTGTTCCTGGGAAGGGAAAACTTAACAGAGGTACAACAATATCTACACACATCAAGCTTAGCAGAATTACAAAAACATTCACACACATTGCCAGCACTATCATCTCAATTCCCTTTCTGCCTGTGAAATCAAAGTGAACAGACAGGGTGAATCTGTCTGACAAAGTAACACAATTCAAAAGATAGAATGCTTCTATCTGACAAAGTAACACAAACAACAGAAAGGAGGCTTCTGTCTGACAAAGTATCAAAAACACAAATCAACACAGAACAGACAGAGTGCCATAGACCACAAGTGTCCTCCTCAGTTCTGCTCAATGCCAGCTGTGCTCCATCTTTTAAATATCATCAGTTCCTCCCTGTTCTGCCCACCTCTTTTCCCTGTTCTGGTCTTTGACAAGTCCCTCCCACTCTGGACTTTACAGGTTCTGTTTCTAACAACGACTTGATAGAATCACAGGCAAGGCTCAAAGATACTTGAACTGAAACAAGGTGCTAAATACTTGAAAAACTGAAACAAGGAGCTATATACTCCTTTGCTTGCCATTACAACATGACAAACATATTAATCAAATCACCCACAATGCACAGTGCACTTTGCAAAATGCATGTACAAAGAGATCTTTGATACAGACTCTTGTTCACAAGAAACCTACATGAATGTAAGTTCCTGGAGTGTAGGAATCAAGATTTATGTAATCATTATCTCTATAAGATCATACTCTACATACACTGCTCTTAACATAGATGGCACCCCCTAAATATTTCTTGAATGAATGATTAAATTAATATATTGGAAGAGAATATTATAATATTGGAACAGAACCTTAAATTAGGTGACTGTTGGCCGGGCATTGCTTAAAGATACAGTCCTTTATTAGAATGATGATAAAGGAAAGGAAGGATGATATGAAAGACATTTGAAAGGGGAAAAATCAACAATGAAAAACAACCTGACCAGACTTTCAAAGCATCAGAAACAAAACTGCATGATTGACAACTAATTTGCATTATGTTCTCATCCTATGATCTAGTCTGGACTTTGACTACTTTGCTATATGACCTTGGGGAAATTATATAACCTGTTCTGAATCATTGTTCCATTATTTAAACTGTTTAAGGTCATTGCAAGCTCTAAAATTCTGTCTGCCCTGGATAAAATGCCTTGACTTCTACAAAACAATAGAACTAGGCTTTTACATGTGCACACTGAGAAAGCAAAAGCTAAATTTATGTTCCCATTCAAGCCATGGTGATGTGCATTGCTTTGTTTGCTCAGTGAGACTCTTTATTATGTAACCTAGAATATACTTTTCCTTTATCTATTCATTCATTTTAGCATTCAATGACATGTTCTAAATCAATTAGCAGACATTTCATTGTATGGCATTTTTTCTTCTCATTTTTAATTGGTTTCTTACATTATCACATTGGTAAGTACTAATATGCAGTGGATAGAATTCTTTTATAACACATTTTATTGGTTCTTTGCAAAGAAACCTCCCCTTGATTTTTAACCACTCAAAGGCAGGTCCCCTTATAAATGTACTTTAGGAAAAGCTAGAGTTTGCTGTGATTAGGAAAATTGGTGCATTTGCATTTCTAAAGGTATACATAATGCTTTATAAACTGAAATGGGGCATAACTGAATATAGAATTATGAATATGTAAATATAGGATGATATATTCAAGCACAGCAGGGTTTGTACCCTTCTACTTTCCCTCATTTGTAAAATTAGGGTATTGGACTAGTTGGCCTTTTAAACTCTCCACTTCTGTTATTATTCTAGGAAAAGCCAGAAAAATCTATAGGCAGCAAACTAATTCATATATCTTCAGGGATTCTTGAAAGATGACCTCAATACCTTGTTTCCAAGCAGTCACCTCAAAGCAATCCTCTCAACATGCCCATTGACTGTTGCCTAAATTTCCAGTTACAATTTTATCCATTTCCAATGTAAATCTTCCCTCCCAGGAAAATAATACTCAATCCAATTCAATTCCATAAGCATCTAAAAATTACTATTTGTAAGTCATGTAAGCTATGAGAATATGAAGGAGAGGGAAAAGACATAACCTACTCTCAAGTGCCTTACAAATTTTAATGTGGCCAGACACAGCATACATAAGTAAATGTAAGAAAAATGAGGACAAAGAGACCAGTAAAATTTGGGGGTATCAGGGTTAATACTGATGGGTTAATACCTGACCTGAGACTTGGAAAAAGATAAGGATTCAGAGTAGTGGTGATAAGATGGTATTCTATTTCAGTAATAGAAGACAGTCATTAGTGATGCTCCTATTCTCCAAACTCCATTTGTGACCTGGTTGTCCAAGCTTCTTCCTTGGGAACATGAACTTCTTATTGGTGAAAAGTCACCATATCTATCCCAGACACAGACATAGATATACCACACTAGTCCCTGGAAATCATCATCCTAGTCAATTCCTTGAGTATCCTTCTCCCTCTTCTCTTCATTTGTTACACTGACTCCAAAAATAGTACACACTTCAATATTACCAAAGCACCCTCTTGTATGTGATGTTGTCCCCTATTAGAATGCAAATTTCTTGAGGGCAGGGGCTATATTACTTGCATTTATTGATATTCTCAATATATTTTTCTTTCATTTTTGGGTGTAGGAAATGTACTGTTGTGTACAGGGAGTAATTAGAAGGACATTTTGTTTGAAAAATTTAAAAAAAATATGAAGGGGAATAGGAAGAAAAGTAGGGAAAATATGTTTGAGGAAGATCTTGAATGTCAAGTTAGTGGTATTGGATATCAGGTTTTTGGCAAAGAGGAGGAGCTGAAAGGTTTTTTTTGAGAAAAGTGATTTGATCATATCTGTAGCTTGGGAAGGTTATTTTGGTAGCTGCCTACAAAATGCATTAAAAAGGAGAGAAAGTAGAAGAACAATTAGGAGACTATAATGATAACCTATTTGAGAGGTCACAAGGAAATCTAGTAGGATGATATCTACAAACAGAGAGGAAGGACTAGATGAAAGAGCTGTGGAAATAGAATCAAAAACATTCAGCACCTGATTGGACATGAGTTGAGGAAAAAAAAAATATATATATATGTATGTATACACACACATATATGTATACACACACATATATGCACATATATGTGTGTATATAGAGACAGACTCTAAATTTAAGTACAAGGGGAAGTTGAAGGAATTGTTACACCTATGAGACATGATATTGCATTTCTTACAGGCATTTTGTGATACCACAGGCAATGGATGAAAATGTGATTAGGATTCAGAAAAGACATTTAGACCAGCTGTCTAGAATTAGGAGTCATCTCCGTAAACATGACCATCTAACTCATGGAAGTAGATGAGAAAACTAAGATAAGTATTGTATAAGATAACCAGGGAAAGGACTGAGTATAAAAGCTTTGGGGTATGCCCATACTTCTTGGGAGGAAGATAGATCATAAATTTTGTGCCAGAAGTGACCTTAGATGCTAATGGTGAATGGAATACCTACAAGTGACAGCAGCAAGGAAGGATTATATTGATTCCTCATGAATGAGGGCATCAGAGAGCATTAGAGTGGAGAGAGTCAACACTGAAGAAATGGTAAAAAGTGTGCTGTCTTCCAGAGAAATCCAGGTTACCATCAGCACAAGAAAATGTAAAGACTTTAAAAAAATTGAAAATTGAAGGACATTTCTTAGAAGTTAAGCAAGGGTATGAGATGAAAAATGAAAAGGAAGGGTGGAAGAGGAATGGGATTAGAGACCTGGAAAGGAGCAAGAGTATGAGAAGAGAATTTTTAAACTATGAGATATTGCCTCTAAAAAAATCCCAAAACCTTAATTTAAGAGAGAAGTAGGTAGCCATAAATGTTGATTGTCTAGGGTCTTTACCTTCCTGGGTTCTCTGATGAAGGAAGGCACCACTCATATATCATTTCCTTTCCAACAATTAAAATGAAAAGGTAACTTGGGTGTCATGATATCATGGAATGCAGAGCAGGTGTGTGCTCCCTTGAACTGGAAGGAACATGTGCATTATCACTCAAGATCAGTATCATCTCATGATAGTGAGGGTGGTACTAGGTACTACTACACTTTCTGACCCCCAACAAGCTATATGCTTGACAGTTTTGTCCTTTTTTCCATGCTTTCTTCTCTTGCTAACCTTAATCTCAGTGAGTGATTATCCACTCCCATGCCTAATTTAATAATTCATTAATAGTTCTCTACACTCTAAAGTTCTCCTCATGATGACTTTTTTGGCATAAAAGTGAGACCTAGGTTCATTGAAGACTACACAAGTGAGAAGTATTCTACCAGAAACTCTTCACCTGGAAAAGCCCAGTGTCATGGCAGAGTGAAGTATTGTTTCTCTCTCATATTTCCACCTCCTAGAGAGGAGATCCATCACACAAATGTTGGCTAACTCATAGAGTTAATTTTTGGCTGAAATGAACTAACGAAACCATCTATTAAAACATGGAGAGATTGTGATATTTATCAGTGGACAAAATACTCAAGAATGATATGAATGCTCCTGAAATTATTGAAGTACAGATTGCTTTATAATTTCCAAAATGTCTTCCTTATGGTATCCCCATGAAGTTGGTAGTATAATTAGTTTTATCCCTGTTTTCAGAGTATGAAAAAAACGCTTAGAGAATTTTTAAAATTCTCATAGTACCAGGGTGAATCCATCCCAATTTCTCACCTCTTTTCTATGCTCTGATGACAAAGAGGATAACTTTATGACATTTACAGTATTACCTCAAAACATTTCAAAGTTCAACACAAGGAATGTCGCCACTTTCATTCATAACTATTGACACCTTGCTTTAAGGCTGAGTTGTTATGCTATGTTTTCCATGAAATTTTCTCTTGACTCTTTCTTTCCTCTGTATTGGGGAAAATAAACAAACAAATAAACTAACAAACAAAAACACCTTTCCTCTTTTTTTGATTTCACAATGGAGTTTAATCCCCTTAGGCTTGTCTTATAGTCTAATTTATATTATATTTATGTATCTATATACATCATCTCTACTGGATTGTAAGTACCTCAAAAACATAGTGTTCACATATGGGTGTCCCAAAATCTTGGTTCAGTTTTAGCTTTTAAACATTTTAAATTGCACTAAGGCTTTTGGACTGATATGTTTCTATTTTTTCCACTGTCTGACCCAAAATTTACATACAGGGGGTACATATGTGTCCCATCAATAAATTATGTTTCCACACTCAGGTTATCACTGCATTTGTTTTGCTTTGATTTTAAACATAGCAGATTGTAGAATTGATGACAAAATGGAAAGATCATAAATAATGAAAAAAATAAAGGGAGGAAAGAAACACAGCTGTAGAGATCAACAATTCTTTATCTGAATAATAAAAATAAATGCTATGAAAGCACAGAAAAGAGGCCTCCAAAACTGGAGCTTAAAAAAGCCTCCATATTGTTTATGGTGTTTTTACAGGGCATATTATAGGGCCAAGGTTAGGAAGGAGGAGCAGAAATTTTATTGACTTTTTGTTCCTCCTTCAGAAGGTTTTATACACAGTGGAGTTGCTTCTGCATTTTCTTATTGCTGCTATTATTTTAATCAATAAAGATTGGATGCATTTCTTCCTGTTTGAGGTTACAGTGGTAAGAGACATGTCAAAAAGCAATAGTAGTACTTTATAATAGTATACTTTATATTATATTAATAATAGTATCTTTAATAGCTCATGTCTCTGCTCTTTTAAGTCTACACAATAATCCTGTAAGGTGAGCTCATATTTATATAGTATATTAAATTTAGTAAAAAAATAAAATTAAAAGAGCCTTTCCTTACAATAATCCAATGAGGTAGATAGCCTTTCAGAATTGTAAGGAATCTACAGTCTTAGAAATATGGGTATTCCTATCAAGGAAGTCTGTTTATCCTCTGAGATCTTTGTCCATGTCATCTCATAAATCCTTCATAGGTTGCCTACTCAATGTATTGGTGACCATCCTCTTAAGTTTTTTGTATGGATACTGATAAATCACATGTTGTTCTGTCATTATCCCTTATTTTTTGTAATGTGCTTAAAGCTTCTTTTTCTCCACTAAGCATTTTTCTGATGACATCTTTCTCACACTTTTTACTATATATTTCCTTATTGAAAATGTGTTGTAGCTTGCTAATGACTCCTATGTACATCTTCATTGCACTTTGTTAGAGGTCAACTTTTGTATACTCCATTTGAAGTGGCCTCACTACTTACACAATCTCAAAAAATTATTTTAAAACAAAAGCAAAAAGTGTGCGTGTGTTTGTGAGAGAGAGAGAGAGTGAAAGGCAGAGAGAGAGAGAGAGAGAGAGAGAGAGAGAGAGAGAGAGAGAGAGAAGAGCATACAAACCTAGTTTTCCTAAGTCCCAATATTGTATCTTTCCTTTCTATAATGTTACCACTGAGAGCTAGGGAAGTACCAAATTACAGCCAATTCAGAGAAGCCTGGATTTAATTTTTTAACAAAAAGGAAAACTATAATATGGTTACTACACTTTCATACTTTCTACTAATTCTATGTTTTAGTAATTAAAAAAGACATGATGTTTTCCCATTTTTCTTCAAAATTAACATGTTTTCTATTTTTTTCCTACACATCCTTCTTGAACCACATGGTAACTAACATATCAAAAGAAAGAGCTAAAATGAGAGATTGGGGTTTTGCTTGTCTTTAAATATATAAGAAACATTTATTTTTTGGTAGAATTTTACACAGTAAGTCTGTTTCATAGCAATTGCATTGCTTATGCTTAGCAAATGGAATCTAGTAATGTTTCTGAATTATTAACCAACAAGTTTCATTTATAGCAGGAAGCAATTGAGAAAGATATTAACATGCAGGATGCTTGGAATACAAAGAGTCCTTTTCTTTAATTCATGGATAAATGAAAGGGGAAATAACGTGTTGAACATTGAATTCTACCTTATAAAATGATTACAGTAGCATATATTATTCAAGCAATACATTGCCAAAGTTCTTGTTCAATCGTCTGTGCCCAGGCTTCACTCAATGCCTCTTTGAGGTTTTATTTATTCCATGAGCAATTGGAAACCGTGTGGTCAGAGGAAAGAGGGTATTCTGCATTGATTATTAGAGCATAATTTTGTTTAGTTGAGGAGATGCTTTCTAAATCTTTCTCAACAATATTCATAATGAGATATTATATATGAAATATTTATCACATATGTGATAAATGAAGTCATATTTGGACTTAATTTAATTCCATGATAATTTGTCACAGGACTCCATGGTGACAGAAGACATTCAACTTGATTTCCACTTTCCCATCAAAGCTAAAAAGTACTATAAAATATTATATCATGTTTTGAATTCTTTAAAGCACTTACATATTGGTTAGGTCATTTCATTCTCACGCCTAATGAGAGAAGGTAGAACAATCCATTTGGTCAGCTAAAAGAGAGATGACTCTGAACTGAGTTCAAATTCTTCTCATGTAATGCTATACAACTTCAGGAAAGTTACTCTGGGATAAATTTCATTTTCTGAAAAATGAAAGGGTTGAATTAGATGGCTTCTGAGTTCCATGGCAGTTCTACATCCATGTTCCTGTGATAAAAATAACAGATCTTTAAGGATATATTAGTACAGAACTAATGAGTACAAATATTGCTATAGGTGAAAAATCCAGAGAGACACAGTATTCCATAGGAAACAAGGAATTCTTGCCTGGAGATAGAGAAGTCTCTCTCTCTCTCTCTCTCTCTCTCTCTCTCTCTCTCTCTCTCTCTCACACACACACACTCACACACACACATACACACATACATACACAATGCTATTTAAAATTCTCCCTTCACACACCGCTGAAATGGAAAAAGGTGTATACTTGAAAAGAAATTATTTAGGTATTTAATAATAACATAATTTAATGGTAAAAATTCACCCAGATGTTTAATTTAACAAACATTTATTAAGCATCTACATGTGTAATTCTTCATACTAACCCTACCCTTACATTCTGTGGGGTCAGGGCAGGGGTAATACAAAATGGAATACAATGGGAAAAGTATAGGAATTGGAATGAATACCTGTCTTTGCACTTATCACCTGAGTGAGGTTAGACTAATGAGCAAACCTCTGAATCTCAGTTCTCTCATCTCTAAAATGATGGGGGGGGGGTTAGCAGATGTATTAGATGACACCAAAGTCTCCTCCCAATTCCAAAGTTATGCTTTATGTCCATAAATTGTTAATACTCAGTAAATATAAAATTATTTTGATAACCTGAAAATCCTAAAAGAAATAAAATCCTGAAAATCCTAAAATGAAACAAAACAAACCACATGCACTGCTTAGTCACTGCGCTTATAGAAGTTTGACCTCCTATTCTATTGATATTACATGTTTGCTCTTCTGTGCTAAATTATAAAATTATTCTTATCCTTCCTCTGCAGGCAGAATTCACAGCTATGCGGGACCAATACATGAGAGGTGGAGAGGGCTTCATTATATGCTACTCTGTCACTGACCGGCAGTCTTTCCAGGAAGCTGCTGGATTTAAAGAGCTCATTTATCAGGTCCGCCACACCTATGACATTCCTTTGGTGCTAGTGGGGAACAAAATTGATCTTGAGCAGGCCCGACAGGTAAGTGCCAATTGAATCTGCTAGTCTTCTTTTCTGTAGACTATTTCACAGGATGTCTGGCTACCATAACATCCAAGGTCAATTTCAAAACACTGTGTGTGTGTGTGTGTGTGTGTGTGTGTGTGTGTGTGTGTGTGCAATGGTAATGGAAATTTGAAGATCTTCCCTGCCCCTTAATCTGATGAATGTAATCACATGGCACTTGTGCTGGGAGGAGTTTGTTGAATAGGTGGAGAAGAGCCCAGAGGAAGCTGTGAGTCAGAGCAGTTAGTATGGTAGGAAAGAGGGAATTCAGGTATAGAGACAGCTAGACTTGTGAGTGTTTGTGGGAAGGCTTTGCAATGGTGTTGCTCTCTGCAGTATTATTGTGCATAGATTCCTTTGTTGCTATGATGAATTCTGTTTTCTGGTGTTGGGATTTGAATTTCTGGTGTTTGAATAAATGTTTTACTTCTGTTTACTATACAGGGAGTCTTATATTTTGTGATTCAGAATTATGCTGACATATTCATAGTGCTGTTAATATCGCATTGACACTACAGTATGTAAAAGGTATAAATCTATGAATAAAGTATCCTCTTAAACTCTTCTGTTGGCAGCCACCTTAGAACTATACCATGATGCCTAGCCATAATGAAATATGATCAATTTTGTCTACTCTCAATTCTTCCACAGAAATCAGTCACCAAAGGTGGACAAGTCACTAGGCATCAGGTGGAGTCAGATAGACTCATGGTAGAGACTTCTCTGAATAGCTAACTTTAGCCAGTTCAGCCACTAAATGTAGTCAGTATAGATTTTATAATCATATGTCATTCTGGAAGAAGGTTTTGGAGACTGAGATGAGATATTCATTAGCTTTTGCTAAATAAAGAAACTAATGTAAGGAGCTTGGATCAGTGGCCAAAGGGACCTTGATGTAGCCCCATATATATGAGTTCACCTTATATAGTCAGTCAATAGACATTTTTGAAGCACCTGCTAAAATGTCAATAGACATCTTATATGCCAGACATGGTGTTAAGCATAAAGGATACAAATTAAAACAAAGTAAGTCTTTCCCTTAAAGAGCTTACAGTCTGAAAATGGAAGACACCCTGAGAAATAAAGTTGTAAGGGAGTTGAGAAAAGGGGAGAAAAACTCTGCTGAGCCCCCTTTTGAAATAGAGGCCCTGTAATCCAAAGCCCTGCCCTACAGTTACAGGCTTTATTCAGAAGGGCAGAGTATCCAGATGAAATGTACTAGCCGATGAAGCATAATGAAGTTTCCCAATGATGAGGTTTCTAAGGAATCTGGAGTTTAGAGAGTTCCAGAGGTCTGATGTGTCTGAGAAGCTACATGTTAAGTAATGATTTGTTTATTTTCCCCCCTTATCCCTTTTTTCTTATGTAGTGTGGGTAATTTTGTGTGTCACTTTGGAGGGGGGGTCTTAGACAATACTCATCATGGTCTCCTCCCGCCCTCCTTGGGTCCTTGGGATTTAATAGGCCGCACACTATATTAGGAATTAACTTGTTCCTTTTTTAAGCCTTCAGGAAATATGATGCCATCTCTAGTCCATGTGCTCTCCTCCTCTGTTGCTTTATGAAACTTAGAGTAAACAATGAGTTATGGGTACAATCAAAATAGGTGAGAGCCTACAATTAGGAAAAGTTGTAACATTTAGTCAGAAGTTGAGTGACCTTCCCCAATTAGAATTTCTTTGTATCACTAAATATTCCCTGACCTCTTGAAGTTTGAAGCAAAAAAAATGAGAGTAGGAAGTGCTAGAATAAATAATCAAGGAGATAATATGGTATAGCTTCTGTTAATGAATGGGCAGCAAGAGGGAAAATTGGGAAAATATTTTTTTTGTAGTAAATTTTCTTAGTTACTGAAAAGGTGGACACAATGGTTAATTTCAGTTTGAATCTTCTGATCTGAAATCCTTCAGGGACTCTTTTCTCCTGTTACCCCTTTTCCCCAATTTCTTCCTGTCTCACCTCATGAGATCTCTCATTCATCTTAGTCTGTGTCACCGGCTATGTCTTTTCAAGAACTCCAGTGTATGACTACATTTCTCCTTTTGACTGAAAACTGGAACAAAAGTTCCAAATTGTTCTCCCTCTGAACTATAAATCCTTAGGTACAAGTGAATCCTCAAGGTCTTATTATATTTATATCAGTTCAAAAAATCCTTATTTTCTTTTCATATTGATTTTCAATTGAACAGGGTTCCAAACCTATAACTTTTTGTGGCTATAATTAATTACCCTTCCAAAAAATAAAGAAAAGAGGCACAAACATTGCTAAATATCAGGGATTATGCTGAAGTTATTTTGTAGCAGGATGAATCTGGTAATATAGATGATGCCCTCCTCTATACATTTGAATTTTCATATACTAATTAACTTCCCATAAGGTAGAAAAGTATACACATTGGAATACTCAGATATTTCTTTGATATTTGTGCACACACATATACACACATGAATATATACATATACTTACAATATACATATCTATGTATATACACATATGTGTATACATATATGGGTACATATACACACATACAGAGAGGCATATAATATATACATATGCATGTGTGTGTGTAGATTGTTATAGTATTCAAAGGGTAGCCTGCCTAGGAGCTCCAGTTTCAGAGCAAATTCTTTTTTTGTTTTGTTTTGTTTTTGTTTTTTGCCTTTTGGAGGGCAATTGGGGTTAAGTGACTTGCCCATGGTCACACAGCTACTTTTAGTGTGTGTGTGTGTGTGTGTGTGTGTGTGAGTGTGTGTGTGTGTGTGTGTTTTTAGTGTCTGAGGGAGGATCTGAACCCAGGTCCTCCTGACTCAAGGGCCGGTGCTCTATTCACTGCACCACCTAGCCGCCCCACAAATTCTTTAAAGATATGAATTTGTAATGTACTCAGGACTATTTTCTTTTAAATATCTTCTGTGTTTAGTATGCTATATTCTTTCTAATTTGTTAATTTTTTTATAGTAGTAATAGTGTGATATAGTTTCTAGGTTTCTGTGTTGAGTTTTAATTAGACTTTCCAATTCAGTGTAATTCATTAGAAAGTGATAAGTTCCTCTTTTATCTTATTCAGAACCTTAAAGAGAAGGTGGATGAACACATGTTTGGTATAATAAAAGACAGATTTTTTTATCAGATTTCTTCTAAGGAAACTCCACAAACTATGATTTTTCATTTCTGTCAGCTAGAAGGCAGCATTACTGGGCAATTGTTTCATCTCTCTGAGTTTCAGTTTTCTTACCTATGAAAGGACAGGATGAACAAGATTTTTTAAAAATATTTTATTTTTCTCCACTTCTATGTAAAAGCAATTTTAATATTAGCTTTGACTTTGACTCTGTTGCTTTCCACTTAGTTTGTGTTTTAATATTCACTGTCACCATAGTAATTTTCTCTGACCAAGTTATTTTTGTTATTGTTCTTTTGTCATTGTGTTTTCATCCTATTTCTTGACTTTTAGCTTTATGTTAAAGTTGTACTCTGTTTCTGGGGTGGATGGGCCACTGTCCCAAGCTTCAAGTATTTTGTTCAGCTCTTCTTAGAGCAAGTTTTGGGGGTTTGTAAGTTCTCAGTTCCTTCAAAGTCTCATTATCTAAAGAGAGGAAGGTTAACTACCCCCCTAGCCTGTGCTTAGGTCTGTGAACTACCACAAACACTTGTGGAACTGTGTCCAGAATTCCCTGCTCCCCTATGGCTGTTGTTCTGGTGTTCCTCTTCAACCTGAAACTGCATCCCAGGACTGAGAACTGGATCCCTGTATGAGTAATAAAATAGAGTCCTGCTCTCAGTGTCAGTAAAAGAAATGTTCTAATCTCTTTCTGACCTCCTTACTGGCTCTTTATCTGAGAGTTCTGAAAGCTGCTGCTGCCATAACTGATTCAATTACTCTAATGCTGGGCTGTTGTAATGGTAATGGTAATTTGAAGATCTTCCCTGCCTCTTAATAGACCAAAGGTAATCACATAAAGCCTGTGGAGAAGGGGGAGAGGGGAGCAGAAGGAACTTGCTGAAATGGTGGAACAGGAAGAGTAGAGAGTGGAGCAGGAAGGAGCAGGGGAGAATCAGAACAGATCTGGGAGCAAGCAGTGTGGTAGTAAAGCAGTTATAATGAGGGAGATAGGGGCATTTTTGCTTAAGGAAGTTTGTTTTGTTTTGAAGACCTTATGGAGGGAAGACTTGCAAATATCAATGCTTGCTGCATTAGTTATGCATACAAGCTATGGTGAATTTGGCTTTTTGGTGTTGGGATTCAACTTTCTGGTGTCTGAGTTTTCGTTCTGTCTTCCACAAGGAGAGTCTGTTATATTTTGTGATTCATAACTACACAAGCATATTCATAGCTGCTGTGGACGCTGTGAATATAACATCAGCATTGTAGCTGGTGAGGCCTGAGTTGGCCCTACTCTAGTAATAAGGAAGGAAATATTTGCTTTCTTGTTTCCTTCCTTATTACTAGAGTAGATATCTACTTATCTTATAAGATTTGAAAGACAAAAAAACAAAGAAAAATCTGTCTCTACCTTTGGATGACATGGCACCTGAAATTTCCACCATTATTGACTCCTTCAATTGAAAGCAATGTCTTTCTTGTTCAAAAGCAATATGTTATGTGGAAGGTCAGTGAGAGAGGTATAGCAAACATATTGAAATGCTTTCAGTCATTACCACCTGGATGTGAATTGGTTTATCAGAATTATTTCATTTCTTAGTAGGGAAAGAAGAGAAAGAAGGCTCCATGGGAAAGTTTATTTCCATGGGAAAAGGAAAAAGAAAAGTTTGAGAGTGCAGATGAAGGGGACTTTGAAGGTGGTCCAGTTGAGTTGGGGGAATAAACTAAGCAATGAAAAAGCTGCCTCAGGGAACTGGGAACTTTTGAGGATACTCTGTGAGATACCGAGGTTCTGTAACAGATAAAATGCTGTAATTGTAGTCAGGGAAATCTGAGTTCAAAGCCTTCTTTAGACATTTTCTAAATATGTGACCATGAGGAAAATACTTAATCTCTACTAGCCTCAGTTTGTGTGTGTGTGTGTGTGTGTGTGTGTGTGTGTGTGTGTGTGTAAAATGAGAATAGCGACAGTGCATAACTCCCATGATTGTTGTGAGAATACAATAATAAATGTAAAGTGCTTTGCAAATCTTAAAATCTATATTAGCTATTTTTGTTGTTTCAAAGTGAGGGTGACACAATAGAGATAGAAGTTACTTACAAACCTACATCACTTACTCTAACTGTCTATACAGTTAATTTTGCCTACTGTAAAGCACTGCTTAATTTCTCACTATCTTCTCCCCTTCTGTGCCCAGTATACACACTCTCACTTCATAATGTCCTTTACTGTCGTGCCAGGAAGTGAGACTGGTTCAATTCTTGTTTTCCCTTAGCTTTCCTCAAATGTAAAAACAGTACTCTGAATGAAATGAGTTTCAGGGATAAGAGATAAAATTTAAAATGTTCCATGTCAATCGCTAGACCCCAGAGTGTTTTATCGGAAGACAGAACAAGACAAACTCCCAATGCTGACAGCCTAATTGCAACTTAATGCTTAGCTGGAGGCCTTGATAACAATGCTCTCTCAATCTTGTAACCCTTTAAGTACCAGGTAGGCTTCCTAAAAGAATATCTACCGTTCCTTTATGAAAGTCCCCAGTGTAAGCATTCATATTCTTTGTGATAAGTTGAGCTACATAAAATATGAAGACTGGGAGTTATGAAATAGTGAAAATAGTTTAGCACTCTCATGTTAGCAATGTACTTTCTATGCATTCACTTGTGGATTTTGCTGCAAAAATATTAATATATACATTTGACAAATGAGGAAGCTAAAATTAAGACATTTACCCAACACTACAGAACTAATAACTAAAATGGGATTTTAAAAGTATCCCTTGTCTCTGAGGATGAAATTTTGTCCCTCATATTTTATTGTCACACTCTCATCCAAATACCATTTACAAAATTAATGAAATAACAAATTAAAAAGAAGTTGTTGAGCATTTTCTATATATCTACTTCTGACCTAGGGAATTAGTAGATGTGGACAATAATAAGAGAGAGAGAGAGAGAGAGAGAGAGAGAGAGAGAGAGAGAGAGAGAGAGAGAGAGAGAGAGAGAGAGAGAGAGAGAGAGAGAGAGAGTGCTTGTGCACATGTGTGAATGACTCAGACACTACCTTCAAATACATTACATTCTTCTTGGTGAGGTAACACATTACACAGGGACCAGTTAGGGAACTATAAATGTTGATGTAGTCACATGTCACAATACATATTTGAGGCAGTAAACACACTGACAATTTAGAAGAGCAAAGTTGATTGTAGCTAAAAATAGCTGGAAATGTTTTGAAGATGAATTAGGAATTTATTTGGTCTTGAATGATGGGTACAATTTTCATAATTGATCAGGAATAAGAAGAATATCATAGGTAGAAAGATGGACAAAAAAAAGACAAAAAGATGAACTTTAAAATGATTCCTAGGAGGGACAATGGGGTAATGAATTTGAATAAAATGGATATGGTAAACATTGTAGACTACCATAGCAGTTAACATTGTAAAGAACCCCACTATCTTCTGTCTCCTAAATAACACCTGTTTCTGTCCCTAGTTCAGGGATACTTTATAATTTTTTTGTGTGTTTCATGGAGCCCTCTGTCACTTTCTTTCTCAGAATGATGTTTTTAATGCATAAAAAAATATATATAGAATTTAAAGGAAAACAAATTACATGGGAATATAATTATCAAATCTATAAATATGTAATTATTATATTGATCATTATTAAGTGGTAATGATATAAAAGGGAAAAAGTACTGCCTGCAAAACAATAACATTTACTTTACAATTAAGCCTAGAATTAATAATTACGTTATAGATCAATCTTCAATTCCTAGGTATCTTTAATTCTCTGTGATGTAGTAATTTACTTGTATGTATGTATATATATTCTTGTACATATTCATGTATATATGTTTATGTATAAATGAATGTACATGTTTATAAACACTTTACTAATATGTATATATATAAAGTACATAAGCATATGTGTAAAGTATGTAGGTATGTATGTGTGTCTACATATGTATATATAGAGACATAATGAATATGTATACTTAGATATGTATATAAGTGTGCATGTCTGTACATAAAGGGATATGTATATATAAATGAATATGTGTGTATATATACATATATAGACTAACTCATATCTGAGTTTTAAATATATACAATTAATATACTTATGAGTTATGTGTAATATAATATATTGTGCTATATTTTATTGTATATTGTGATAATGCTTCATATGTGTTATATATTATATATAATTTAAGTATATATGAGTGTGTGTATATATTTACATATACACACAGAGAGAAGTGTATACAAATATGAATTCAGTCTAAGAGATATTACTCTTGCAAACCAAAATTTTTCTTTAGTTTGTACATCCTAGGGCCAAATGGGCCCCACCTCCTTACCTCAGGAAATGTGACAAGTCCCTGAAGGGGTTTCAGCTTGACCTGAGAATGTTACCATTTATTTCCTTCCCTGATTCATGGCACATCTGCTGAATTGTTTGTACTTCATGGGTCATTGGCCATGTTTGTAAAATTGACAAGTTAGACAAAGGCTGTAGGAAAAAGGCTGTTTTTTTTTTTTCTAAGTGGAAAA
Organism: Petaurus breviceps papuanus; assembly: GCF_028583685.1. Classification (NCBI taxonomy): domain Eukaryota; kingdom Metazoa; phylum Chordata; class Mammalia; order Diprotodontia; family Petauridae; genus Petaurus; species Petaurus breviceps. The sequence goes on from NW_027185712.1 coordinate 5,593,241, forward strand.
AAGAAATAAATGAAGAATTGGAAACCAGACTTGTTGCTTGAAGCAAACCTCAACACCAAATTAACTACTTCCAAATTTTCCAGAAATCGCTAACATTTAGAGAAAATTATATCCCCAAAAGAGACCATCGTGGAATATGTATTGTGAGACACAAAGGGGTGTCTGTGATACTTTGCCACTTGTGCTTTAAGAATGGCACCTCAAGTCACCCTGCCCCACCTATGGTCATGCTCATTGTCCCAATCTCCATACCACTTAGATGGCTCTCAGAGTCGTAATGACATACTCAGTAAGTTGTCTGCCTGGATAGCCTTCCCTCTGAAAATTTGGCCCAGCTACTCACTAATAAAACACCCCATAAGACAGTGGTTTCAATGAGGAGCCTAGATGGCAGATTAGAGGAAACAACCCAGTCCAACTATCTCAACATTCCTCTCCAAGCAATTTTAAAACAATGCCTCCAATCAAAATACTGCAGTGGTAGTGCCAACAAAAGGTCAGTGGGAAACATTTTCACACCCTGACAACTTAAGAGGTATGCAGGAGAAGTCTGTGACACTTATACACTGATGTATAAACCACAACAGCTCTGCCAGTGGTAGGCCATGAAGGAAGTGGCAACAGCAGCAGCTTTGGGAACTCTTAGGCCAGAGAGAGTAAGGGACTTGGATGACTGGTCCAAAGGAGATTATAGTGAGTCCCTTGCTGTCACTGGGTGCATGATCTGGTGATGGTTTTTGCAGCTATATTGGTTATACACATTCATGGGTCTTAGTTCCAGCACAAAAAAAGAATGCTTCAGTTTAGTTACAAGTGAATAAGGGCTCTGGTCTCAGTTCTGAGGAAGAAAGAAGCAGTAGTATTTGCAGCTGCAGGAGAACCTTATTATAGTTCAGGTCTAAGAGGAGCACACTCATTGGCAGCTACAGGGGTGAGGACTTTTCCTGGGTAATGACTAGAGTGCAAACTGGATAAAGAGTAACCAAACCTCTCCCCAGCATATACCACATTGGAAGCACTGAAAACTTACAGACCTTCAGAACTAGCTCTGAAAACAGTAGAATGAAAAAGACTAGAGCTTGGGAAAATGTACATACAGGTGAGGAAATTCCAATTTTAACATCTATTTCAATCAGCAAAAAACAACAACAAAAATGATTTGACCATAAAAGATACTATATTGACAGAGAAAACCAAGACACAAAATCAGGAGAAGACAAGATGAAAACCTCTACAAGTTAAGTATTACAAAAAATTATAATAGGACACAAACCCAAGAAGAATTTTTTGACAAGTTAAAAAAAGAGATGAGTGGTAGAGGAAAAATTGGGGGAAAATGAGAATAATGCAAAAAAAAAAAAGTTCTAAAAGGGAATTAAAAGCTTTTTAAAAGAGTAATAAAAAACACAAGAAATTAACAGCTTAAACAACAGACTTGAGCTAATTGTAAAGGAAGCACAAGATTCATTAAGAAAAGAACTCTTAAAAAAGCACAATTGGCCAAATGGTAAAGGAGGAACAAAAAAGGATCTCTTAAAATTGAAAAAATAATAAAACAAAGTCAAAAGAATTAAAACAGAGTAGAAAATGTGAAATATTTCATTGGGAAAAAACCAACTGATCTGTAAAATAGATCAAAAAGAGATAATTTAAGAATTATTGGACTACCTGAAAGCCACAATTTTTTTTAAAAAGTGACTAGATGTCATATGCGAAGAAATATGAAGGAAAATTAAACAGATAGCTTGAATCCAGAGAGTAAAATAGAAATTGAAAGAATCCACATATAAACTCCTGAAAGACATACCAAAAGGCAAATTCCCAGAAATATTATGGCCAAATTCCAAAACTCCAAAGTCAAGGAGAAAATATTACAAAACAGCCAGAAAGAAATCTTTCAAATACTGTTGAACCACAGACAGGATCATAAAACATTTAGCAGAATTTCATATTAAAGGAGCAGAGGAGTTGGAATGTAATATTCCAGTAGTTAAAGAAGCTGGAGTTGAAAGCAAGAATAACATACTCAGCAAAACTGTGAATAATCCTTTGTGGAGGGATAGGGGATGGGAATTTAATCAAATAAAGTACTTGCACATATTCCTGTTGAAAAGACTGAAGTTGAATAGAAAACATAACATTTAAACATATAATTCATGAGATTAAAATACTCAACATGGAAGATTAATCATAATGGACTCTATGATTTAACTGTTTACATTTATATGTGGGAAATTAAAATAGATAACTCCTAAGAATTTTATCATTATTAGGGCAAAGAAAAGGAGTCTACATAGACAGAAGACACAAATGTGAGTTGATTTTTGTGGGCTCATCTCAAAACATGATGTGGTAAGAAAAAGGGATACCCTAGAAAAAGGGGGAAGGGAAGAAAAGAATGGTGAAAGTTATATCATATAAGGCACAGAAGCAATAGCTTTTACAGTAGAGGGCAAAATGAGGAGTGGAAGTCAATGCCTGAAACTCACTTTCATCAGAATTCTTCAAAGAGGAAAGAATATACATAATCTCTGTGTGTATGTGTACACACACACACACACACACACACACACACACACACACACACTTAGTTGAGTATAGAAATCTATCTGACCAAATAGAATTAGGGAGGGAAGAGTATGGGGAGGGGGACAAGAAAGATGAGGATGGATTAAGGAAGGTAGTAGTCAGAATTAAAACAGATTCTTGAGGAGCGGTAAAAAGAGAGAAAGAGAAATAAAAGAAAATAGAAGAGAGGGGAATACATAGTAATCATTACTGTGAATGTGAATGGGATGTCCTCACTCATAAAATGAAAGTGAATAGCAGGATGCATGCGAAATCACAATTCAACAACATGTTGTTTACAAGAGACACATTTGAAACAGAATACATGCATGAAGTTTAAACAAGGAGATATTGCAGAATCTACTATGCTTCAGCAGAAGTAAAAAAAAAAAAACATGGCCAACATTTACTAGCTATGGAACTCTTGGCAAGTAACAACTCTGTTTGCCTCAGTTTCCTCATCTGTAATAGGTGTTTGAAAAGAAAATTGCAAGCCATTTGAGGATCTCTATCAATAAAACCTCAAATGGTGTCATAAAGAGTAAGACATGAAGGAAAACAACTGAGTAACAAAACCAAAAAGAGACAATCAGGAAAACTACCTTTTTCTAAAAGGTACCAGAGATAGTGGAGTTTACACACTGTAAAGCCAAGCATAATCAGCTTTCTAGCAGATAGCTGCTATGAAAACCTTCAAGCTTCTGATTACATAGTATAGTGAACTCTCTATTTATTCAATAACAAACTAAGACAAAACATTCACAGAAATCAAAGTACAGCATTCACAATGTTATAACTTATCAACTTATCGATAAAGTGGCCACATAGTTTTCACCAAAGTGGTCACATAGTTTTAAGCAAAAGATACAATCATTTAGTTAACTCAATCATTTAGTAACTCATTCATTCAGTAAGTCCTTAATTCAATCATCCTTAACGAGGCTTGTCTCCTTAATGGACACAAAGTACAAAGGTCAAAGTTCTCAACCCCTAGGTTATAGTAAATCATAATATTCTCAGTCAGCATCAGATATCCAAGAAGACATTTTTCCATCTTGACTCAAGGCTGGCTCTCAGCTTCCATGATTCCTCTTCCATTGTCCCAGCTCCTGCCCCAGTCTATACAACTGTCATCTGAGTTCAAAGGCAAGCAGCTCCCAGTTCCTCATCCAGCTCCTTGTCCAGTTCTTTGTCTAGTTTCTTGTCCAGTTCCTTTTCCATATTGAAGCTCACAGTGTCAAGTCCTTCACAGTTCCTGTTTCTGGGAAGACAAAGCTTAACAGAGCCACAATAATATTCATATACATGCCTGCACCATCATCAATTTACTATCTGCCTGTGAAACCCACTCAGACCCACCAATAAGAACTCAGCAAAAATCATCAGTAGAGAAATCAACAAAGACCCATAAACAAGGTCCAAAAAGTCAACACAAATCATCAGTAAAGTTCTGGCACCTCCAAAACCCATCTCCAGGACTTCTGTAAACAGACAACCAGAAAATCCTCTTTCAGGGCTTCCAGTAAGGTCCCAGGGCTTCTGTAGAAAGTATCACAAACAAATATTAACACAGACAGAACAGACAAACATAGTGCTGAGATACCACAAGTTTTCTCTTCTACCACAAGAGCTCCCTTCTCAGTTCTGATCTCCCCAGCCTGGCCCTCTTCTTATATATGGTAATTAGCTCCTTCCCTTTCTGTTTCAGGAGTTCATGACTTCTAGGGTTCACAAGTTGTGGGATTCACAAATTCTGGAACTTAAGACTTGCTACAGTCATGAACTGAAACAAGGTGTTAACTACTTCTGTGTTAAATAGCTGAAACAAGGTCTTAATTCAATAGCTGAAATAAGATATTAACTACTTCTTTGCTTGCAGTTACATACACATACATATATATGTGTGTGTGTGTGTGTGTGGGTGTGTGTTTGTGTGTATAGCAAATTTCTCAAAGACCTCATTTGTCAAATATCTAGGAAACTAAGTTGAATTTATAAAAATAAGAGTCATTCCTCAGTTGACAAATGATCAAGGGATATGAATAGGAAATTTTCAGAAGAAATCAAAGCTTTCTACAGTCATATAAAATGTTTTAAAACACTATTATAGAATAAAAATTCAAAGGATTCAAAGATATTACTTCATACCTATCAGAAATGACAAATGCTAAAGGAAATGTAAGAAAAATAGGTACACCAATGAATTGTTAGTAACATCAGCTAGTTCAACCATTCTTGAGTTGTTAAAAGAGGTACAATTGGATTGCCTAGCAGAAGTGTGGACCCAAATGAGATTATGTAATAAATTTGAAGTTCACAATTTCAAAAATGTTGAATGATTTTCTCTACCTATGTTCAGCAGCACATATGTAGAAGTGAAGACCATTAAAGGTAGAAATGATCCAAGGCTGATGCTTAGTTAGGCATAATTGGCATTATTCAAAAGGCTAGTTAACAAGTGGAAGATGACACATTGATTTGATTCAACAGGGTGTCAAGATAAGGAGAAAAAGAAACAATGGCTAGTACAGGAGAGATGGTGTTGGAGGTGATTAAGGGGTCAAGGGATTACAAATCACAGTGAGGCAAAGTATACGGAATAAGGGAAAGCAGAGGGAGAGGAAACAAAAGAACCTGGAAGCAGCAGTGAAGAGCAAGAAGTATTCTGTCTTACCTGCCTTAACCAGTGAGTTGAAGAGAATGAATGAATGTGAAACTAATACTAGAAAGGATTGCCAGGGAGGCTGTGTCATCAGGCAGAAGTCAGGTTTCAATAAGATTTAGTAAATGGAAAATGGAAGTAGATTTCTCAGAGGAAAAGATATAAAGGGAAGATTGATGCCTATGAAACAGGAACTCCAGAGGGACATTAGAAGACCTGGCTGGAGATAGGATGAAACTTTGGGGGAGAAGTGTGAAAGAGGGTGGAAATGATGAATTGGACAGAAGAGGTTATGGAACTTGGGTTTAAATGTGGATCTATAGGAGTTCAGAGTCGCAGAGGTGTGAAAAAAATGACCAGGCAAAAGAATGTTCATCACTGAGAGAAGGTACCTGTTCATTACCCTCAAAAGACAAGCACAGAAGGAAATGGGAAGACTAAAGTCAAAGGGTGTTATAGGAATGGTAATCTGAAGATCTTCCCTGCCACTTGGCTCTTTGATAGGCTTAAGTGACTCTGAGAACCTTCCCTGATTTGAAAATATACTCTGCCCCCTAACAGACTGAATGTAGTCACATGGAGCCTATGCCAGGAGGTTTGTTTTTCAGGAATGCCCACACCTTGTTACTTTGTGACTGGAAAGTGGATCACAAGGGTTGTTACATTCTCTGAATCAGGAGAAGGCTATATATACCCTGATGTGAGATTTTGTTTTGGGGCTCACTTTGAGAAGAGTTGTGTAATTTGACCAGACGAGACTCTGGGCAGCCGTTGAGCCCCCGGCTTTGAAAACCCAGATGTTGGTGCTTCCCTGTCTGGTAACTGACTAGGTATGGATGTAATGGTCAAACAGCTGGAAGCCTGTCTGCTTATCTGTTTCTCTGTCTGCTTGTAACTTGTTTGTATTCTCTGAAGTTTGGGGTGCTGACCTTTTAACCCTGAACTAGGTAAATGACATATGTTTGATTGAAGCAAGATTGTTAACCTATTTTGAGTTGCTTTCCTTTAGAAAAGCAGTTCTAAGAACCTGTGTTGGCAGCCACCCTGTGTATGCTAGGGTGCTTGCTGCTACAAAGGGAGGGTTACTTTTGTTTTCACTGGCATTTCACCACATCCTTGTTGGGAGATTGGGCAGGTAGCAGGAGGTGGAAGTTTCCTAATTCCGATACAGATATAAGTGGTTGCTTTGGGACAGATAGAAGATAACCAGCCTAGCCCCTATTTGCCTTTCCTCAGAGGACGGTCTGCATCCTGGATGTTAGTATTTGTATAATCTGAAGACCTGTCACCTTAGGAGGCTGTCTATGAAATAGCAACAGGACATGGTCAGCTCCCTGAATAAATGGGGACCCTGAGCCAACCAGTTACTCCCAGCCCTTCCTCAAGAGATATCCTAAGCCTAGTAGGTGATGAATCATGTAATACATTATATGTGTGTATGTATATATGTGCCTATGCATATATACTAAATAAAATATTTAATTTTTTTCACATTTATAACATATTAAAAGAATTTTAAATTTATCATTGATGTAATAGATGAAACCTTTCTCTTTCCCCCCAAACTTTCCCTTTTTCCTAAACTGTATTATTCTTGATGATGCCATCATTCCTAGTCACACAGGTTCTCAATCTCAGTGACACCCTCAACTGCTCTTTCATGCTTACTCCATATATCCAATTTGTTTCCAAGTCTTATCATTTCTGCATTTACAATATCTCTTAAAAGTCCCCTTCTTTCCACTCACACAGCCACCCCACCTTTCCCAAATATAGGCTCTCATCACCTCACACCAGGACTGTTGCAATTACCTTCTGTTTGATCATCTCTATCCACTCTAATCAAATCAGTGTTTTCCTAAACTGCAAGTCTTATATCACTTCTGTACTCACTGAGTTTCAGTGGTTTCCTAGTACACCACATATAGAATCCACTCCTTGACATTTAAAATCTTTCACAACCTGGTCCCTTTCTGCCTTTCCAGTCTTTTTCTTCACTCCTTCATATGCACTCTATAATACAGAGACTTCTGGCTGTTCCTACAGCTTGGCTCTACATTTACTAAGTCCTGCCTTCTCACTGGTGGTTCGCATACCTGAAATGCTTTCACTCCTTACCTCTACCTACTGGTTTCATTGGCTTCCTTCAAGATTTAGCTCAAATTTCAACTCTTGTAGGAGGCCTTTCCTAGTTCGGGTCAGCCTAATTCCTGCTCCCTCACTGCGAGTGCCTCTGCCATAAGATTATTTTCCACCTATTTTGTATATATCTTATATGCACAAAGGTATTTGCATTTGTCTCTCTCATTAGAATATGAGGGCAGCGACTACACTTATGTCTTTCTTTGTATCCTTAATTCTTACCACAGTCTCTGGCACATAGAAACACTTGATAAATTCTTGTTGATTGACTTATTTTCAGCACAAAATTTCTCAAAATGCAGTGCCATTAATGTCATTGCTACAAGTAATTTCTTAAACCAATACATCAAGTTTGATATTTTGTCTTTATACTCACTTTACAGAAAACCACATTTCTCACCAATAAAATGCCAGTAATATTACTAAAATCTATATCATTGGGGTGGCTAGGTGGCACAGTGAATAGAGCACTGGCCCTGGAGTCAGGAGGACCTGAGTTCAAATCCAGCCTCAGACACTTAACACAAAACCTAGCATTGTGACCTTGGGTAATTCACTTAACCCCAACTGCCCTCCAAAAAGCAAAACAAAAACAAAAACAAAAAAACTGTATCATTTTGATTAATCAGACTACTATAAAGAAAGAATAAAATTTTCAGTTTCAAATGTTTGATTAAATACACTACACAAAACAAACCTATTAACCATTCTTTTTCAAATGGAATAAGACCAAATTTTCAATAATTATCTATGACAAATTGGTACTTTATCCATTAATATTTTAAAACATTTAGATCCTCAAAATAAAATGAGAATTGCTTCTCTAAATTGACTAAGAAACCAGCTAATATACAATCGTTTACTCTCTTCTATTTCATTTACAGCAAAGTAATTTTTAATTGGGAAACAAATCAAAATTATTTTTTAAATGTTTATATATTGCTCAATGTTTTCCCCACAAAAGCTGTCAGTCTGTTTTTCTTGTTCAGAGTTATGAATTTGAAAAACTTGCATTGACATATTTAGAATGCATATTTCAACAAAAATAATTACCAAATAAACACATTTCAGGAATTTTTATTATTAATTAATTATTGTATGCAATAAAATCACAAAATCTGTCCCATCTTTATTACAATTAATAAGATAAATATCATTTATATGTTAAGGTCATACATCCCTTTGAAGTACTTTGGCACAGGAAAGCTAGCTTGTTTTGTGATAATGTAAACTCTACCTACTCTCCGTCTACATGTGATTAATTATACAGAATTTTCTTTAAATAAATTTTTTAAATGAGGTTAGTTATTTGAAAACCAATATGTAATTCCTTACTCTTATTGCTCAACATTAGTGATAGTCAATGAAGTTACTATGTGTTCAAATTCCACAAGGGGCCAGCTTTTTAATTATCACTTTCAGACTTGAATTTGTCCTCACATTGATTGAATTCCAACAGTCCAGTAACATTCTCCCAAATTATACATTTTGAATTTCTGTCAAATATATTGGAAATTTACTTCTATTTTCCATTAAGATTAAGAGATTTCTAAAGTAAGAAATATTCCCTAGCATTGATTTCAACAACATATTGTGCATCCTATCAGAATACTATCATACACACATCTTTAGTTGCATCTGTTATTTTATCCCCTTATAATGTGAAATAGTTCACTTTTTCCTTTCTTTTCTTAAATAATCACAAATATTTTATGAAATGTGGGGCATTTCCCCCCACTAATTTATCTAGAAGTGAAACTATTTTAATCTATTTTTCATCTGCTTTTCCAACACTATCTGATGTGTCAAAAGTTACAAGTAACAGCAATGTTTCTCAGCGAATTAAGATTTATGCATTTAGCAATTCTGTAAGAAAATTTCTATGAAGCAAACAGAATTTCTGATGTCAGAGACATGGTGTTTGAAAAACTGTTTGCTAATTATCTTTGCTAAATATCTATATATTGCAGTGCATACTTTTAAGATGTTCCAATTTCCTAGTTATCTTGCTATCTCTGGATGAAGAATTTGTACAAAGCAAACACAGTGATCTTTCCTCCTCATCAATGATAATACTTCAGGATTCCAGATATAAATATAGGGATTATATTTTTTCTGGATTTGATAATTTTACTTTGTAGTGCTGCATTTGTACTACTTAAAGTATTTCTTTTCTTTTTATTGGTTTCACTGGTGCCAGTATATTTTCTCATCAAATAAGTAATCTCTTTATCTATTAAGAAAGAATATTATTTCACTTTTAAAAAATTAGGATAATTCAACCTCATAATAATAGTTGACATTTTCAAATAATTATAATAATTCTCAAATCATTCCACTTTATAAAAAATGTTATGGGATTTTATCTATTAACTTATTGTATTATTAATAAAATGAATGATAGTCACAAATAAAATATTATACTGTGGTACTTTTAACTTATACATACGTAGATATTAGTTTTCATTTTCATATTATGCTTAAATACAGTAAGCTCTGTGATCATACAACCCATATGTGTCACATTCTCTAAGCTGGCTATGATAGAATACACCTGTGTCAACATAAATTTGAATGTGTACTTAGTATATTTAAAAACGACACACTAATACACTGCAATCACTGTCAAAGTATATTTTGACAGTGATAGATTTCAACATTGTTTTCATTGAAAATAGTAAATATATTTATATGGAAAGTATACTCAAAATGTCAAATAATCTTGGCCATTTTTTCATGCCAAGTTTCTTTTTATCTAGTGTCACCCTAGTGACTAGTAGTATACTACCACCATCTCCATAAGTATATATACCAGTTGGGAAAAATTTGCAGTCTGGCAACTGACTAGGGTCATTTGAATTTTCTCCGAGATTTGTGTTTTAATACTGATTTTTGGAGACTTCAAAGCCTAAAAGACAAAAAGAAGTGAGTCATGGTAGATAACCTAGGAATTCCAAATAATTATGATTCTGGATTCTCAGGCACAATAGCAAGTTTGTGATAGATACAGGTTTGAGAATTGGGCCTTCCTCCTTTCTTACGTATAATGTTGTACAAGACAGTTTATTTCTAAGGTCAATCCATTCCCAAATTATACATCTTAAAAATGACTTAGGAGAGGAATTAGATCTTCAATCAAGGGGCTACCTTGATAGTATCCTTTATTCAATTTTGTTCCTGATTCCTCCCCAATAGGCACTATTTGTTTCAGTCAATCAAGCTGTTCTCCTCTCTGTCCTCAGCTCATAGCATTCATAATCTAATCTCAGTATTTTTGTTCTTGTGGTTTCCTCCATCTGAAATGCCCTCTGTTGTTCTTCCCCTCTCCCTCTTTCCAAATCTTTCCTAGTTGAAGAACTACTTTAAGATCCATTTCTTCAGATAAAAGCTCTAATCCAGACTTGCACAATTTGGCAGTAAGTAGGAACAAAAAATAAAATAAGCTAAACTTTTTTGGGTCAGAGATATGTTTTTAGTGGCTTACTTCTAAATAAAGTATAATTAATAATTAAACTATTTTGTAAGTAAACCATATTTTAAAAAAGGGAAATTTCAATTAACATCAATTAATCATACTTATTACTTAAGATTTTTATCAGGAAATCACATTAGTGTTTGAAAAATTATTTTGCTAAGTAGTACAAGTTTTAATGCATTTTTCAGATTTTCTTGCTGTTTATATTTAATAACAACTGGAAAATAGGGAAAAGATATGACTCTCCCTCCTCTCAGACTAGGGACAGAATAATAATGGTTCATCACCATGGATCACATGACAAATAAGAGACTGTACAGTGGCACCCCACCTACCAAGTTCCTTGATGGGCACAATGGTGACTAGTAGAAGGTGGGTTAAGAGGGGTACAGACAAAGTGTTTGTTACATTTTTACTTTATTTTACATCCTCTACATTTTTTTGTGGGCTGCCAGGATGGCTGATTGTTCTAATCCAACTCAACAATGATCATTGTCTCTGGTCTCTTATAGAACTTTAAATATCAGTAACAAATCTCTCTTCCTCTCTCTCTGTCTGACTCTGTCTATTTGTGTGTCTTTCTCTCTATAGATATAGACAGAGATTCAATAGATATTGATGTTATCATATAAAATATTTTATAGAACATTCTGTATAAAGCACAAAGTTCATCATACTTCTATAGTACCTTCAAGCATTGTTTCCTGTCTGCTAATCCCAATTTTCAACTTAAATGTGACTTTCTCAAGAGTAAGAAACTTCGATTATTAAATTTGCCGCATTACCCGCAACAATGCCAGGAACATAAATGTTGCATAAATCTTATTGGTTGAATGATGATCAAATCATATCTCAGTATTGAAATTTCCCTCCTTCCAGTAAAATATTCTGTCCTAGAACCATAATAGAATTGTAGAGTTAGAGCTGAAAGGGGTTTTAGAGATTATCTGCTTTACCCTTCACACTCCACCCCACACCTCCCCATTTTAAAGCTGAAGAAATGTAAACCAGGAAAAGGCACATGACTTGCCTGAGGTCACACAATTGACTCCCAGCAGAGGAAGGGCAAGAAATCAAACCTTCTCTCTTTTCGTTCAAAATTTTCCCTTTGGTAAAGCCTTTCACTTTTTGATCATTATTCTGCATAAAATATTACTAGCAAACTGTGCTTGAAGATCTCTAATGATGCAGAACTTGTTACCTACCAGGGCAGTTCATTTTGTGTTCAGACATATTTCCTAATTTGAATCTGAAATCTTCCTGTCTTCAATTGTCATATATTCCTCCTAGTTTCCCCTACCCTCTTCTGACAAATAGAAAAAATCCCACAATCCCTCTTCAGCAGAGCAATCCTTAAAATATTATTACACTACAACTATAATACCCCCGTCACCATCAATTATTGTCTTCTCTAGGATATTCATATTCTCAGATCCATTAGTTGCCCCTACCTATGGCATAATTTCAAATCACTTCAAAAGCCTCCTTGTTCTAATCTGAATTCTCTATGATTAGTCAGTGTCTTTCCATGTAGCTGTCTGAACAATGTGATATACATTGTAGGCCCTTAATTAATTAATAAGTTATTACAGTTATCTAGAGGTGATGCAATTGGGAAGAGCACAAAGAAAATTATCCCTTGACCTCTAAACAATTCTTCCATTAATGTTGCCTAAAGTCACATTGCATTTGGGAAATCAGGGGTATTATACTACATTGTGCTGGAAGTTCACTAAAATACCTAGTCTTTTTGTGATAGTAATCATAATAATAATGACAACACAAACAACAACAGATAACATTTATATACCCTTCCAAGGTCTACAAAGTACCTTATATATGTGATATTATTTTATCCTCACAACAATCTTGGGCTGTAAATTCTATGTGTAGTTCCATTTTACAGAGTCTAAAATAGGTTAAGTGAATTACCCAGGGTCACAATGTCCAAAGCAGCATTTGTTCTTTGTCTCCCTGACTCCAGGTCTAGCCCATTAAGCATAATGCAATCTCACCATCATACCTCCTCTTTCCTATGTTTGTTGAGGTTTCCTTTTGTCTGGGGATGTTCCATTTATCTCTTTTGAATTTCATCTTATGAGATTTGGCTTATTTTTTGAATATACCAAAATCATTCAATATCCTTATTCCATCATTCAGGATGTTAGTTGAAACTAATGACTCCTTAAGAAATCAAGAAATAGTCAAATAAAGCTAACAGACTGAAAAAAATAGAGGAGAATTTGAAATATCTGATTTAAAAACTGACAAAGAATTATTGAAGAGATAAAATATGGATCATTGGTCTATCTGAAAGTCATTACAAAAAAAGAACATATTTCAAGAAATTACAAAGGAACATGGCCTAGATTTCTTAAAACTAGATAATTCAATAGAAATTGAAAAAATCTAACGGTTGCCTTCTGAAATAAAAAAGTTCCAAAACAAAAACTCACAGGAATACTGTGGCCAAAATCCAGGATTCTCAACTAAAGGAGAAAGCCCTGACAGCAGCCAGGATCACACAAAATTTAGCAGTTACCAGTATAAAGGAACTAAGGCCTTGGAATATAATATCTCAGAAGGCAACTTTAGTTTGGGTTCAAATCTACTTAGGATTATAACTTCTTAGAAATATTAACAATTATCCTCGGAGATTATAGTTAATAACCCCCCTCCTGGGGGTGAAGAGGAAAGATACTTAATGAGATAGAGGACTTATAAGCATAAATGATGAAAAAGGCAGAGTTGAATAGAAAATTTAACATTCAAACACAAAACTCAAGAGAATCACAAAATGGTACATATGAATGAAAAATCATAAAGGACTAAAAAAGGGTAAGCTATTTACAATATTATATTAGAGTAGAACACATATACATAATACATCTTAGATTAATTAAACAAAGAGCCTGGGTGTGATTCTGTAATGTCAGGATGGTTTCAAAAGAAGAATTGGAAGGGTGGGGGAAAAGAAAACTTTTAGAGATCAAGGAAGAGAGAGGAAAAATGAGGAAAACTATATATCTAGAATAATCATAGTAAAACTCATAAAGGAATTGTGTCTAGAAAATCAAAGGAACCAATGAGGAAAAAATGGGGGGGAAGGATAACTAGGAGTTCCATATCTGAAAATATTATACAAAGCCCTAATCATCAAAATAATTTGATACTGCGTAAGGAGACCATTGCCACTTGATCCTAGAGTACATGAAAGGGTATAAGGTATAAGGCTATTGAAAACATTGGAAAAGGCCTGATTGTGAAAGGCTTTGAAGACTGGTTATATTTAACCCTGCAGGTGAAAGGGAACCATTTGATTTTATAAAACTGGAAGATGACATAGTTAGATCATTACTTTAGGAAGATTAATTTGAAAGCTAAGTGGAGAATGGAGTAAATTGGAAGAGATTTAAAGGAAGAAGGATCATCAGTTAGTTTCATAGAATAGTCCATGTTTGAGTTCCTGAGGGTTGTTGTAGTGTTAAATGAGAGAAGTGACTGATGTTAGATATGTTTCAATAGGCAAGTTCAACAGAACTTGAGAATAAAAAATATAGGAGTTGAAAGTGAGGAGATGAGAATGATAGCCAGATTGTAAACCTGAGTGACAGGGAGAACGGTGGTATCATCAATAGTAACAGGAAAATTTGTAAAGGAGTAGGGTATCAGGAACCGTAATGATTTCAATTTTGGATATGTTGAGTTTAAGACAGGGGTGGGAAACCTGTGGTCTCGAGGCCACATCCCCTGGATTTGTTCTGTGAAGTTTGGATTCAGGCAAAGGGCTGTACTTGAGGACCTAGAGGGTCTTATGTGAACATAAAGCCACAGGTTCCCCACCCCTTGTTTAAGATACCAATGTGACTTCCAATTTTAGGTGTCTAATAAGCAGTTGGAGATTCAAGTCGGGAGGTTAGGACTGGTAAATATTAATGGAGGGGACCTTTGAGCTAGATGGATAAGGTTTCAACAGACAGAGGAGGAAGGTAGAAGGCATACCCAACAAAGGACCTATGGAAAGAGCAATATTATGGAATCTCAGGGTTAAATGGACTGATCTTGTGTTAGTTTGATGTCTTAGAAGAAAACGATACAATTAATCAATAGCTGATAGTGGCCAAATGTGTGAATCCTTCCAGGCATACTGTAATGAACTAGAAAATAATACTTTAAAATCAAAATAATTGACCTGTAATGGTCAGTTTTTAGACATGAGAGAGGTTGTTAGAGTAAGGTAAGGTTCTAGGACTCCTGGCTATACTTAGGGAGATGTAAATTTTATGGCTCCTCTGACACTAGGAAGGAGATATAATTTTATTTAGACAGAAAACTCCATCCTGATACCTGACTGTGATGTGAAAATTAGGGGCGGCTAGGTGGTGCAGTGAGTAAAGTGCCAGCCCTGGAGTCAGGAGGACCCGAGTTCAGTTCCGGCCTCACACACACACACACACACACACACACACACACACACACACACACACACACACACAAACTAGCCGTGTAACCTTGGGCAAATTACTTAACCCCAATTGCCCTCCAAAAGGCTATATATATATATCTCCTGGGTTTTCAAATTTTAATAAAGAAGTGCATCATTTCTGCCAAGATTTCTTTATACAGGCTTTCCAGATCTACTCATGGACTCTTCTTCCTCATACTATAAGTTATAGACTTACCTATAAACACTCTCTCTAATTTTTGAGGGCAGGAGCAAGTTTTCATTTTATCTTTATATTCCTCTGCCCCAAGAAGCATAGAACCTTGCAATTAGTAGAAGGTCAGAAAAATTTTGTTGGAATAAATTGGATTGGTTTAGATTTGGGGTCCTTTACATGAGTTCTAAGAATTTTTTAAATTGTTAATTCTATTTCTATTTAAGTGATATTCTTTTCAGTTCTATGCGTTTTATTTACTTGTTTTTAAAAAATATAGATGGAAAAAAAGACCATAGACTTTAGTAAATAGCCAAAGGGACCAGGCATCTATGAAACATAGCAATACAGACTCTTACTATCCATGTCTCACTGCCTCTATTTCTATCTTAAGCCTTAAAGGAGAAAAAAAAAAAGTACCAAAAATAATCTGCAGCATAACGGACATTTGTGTAAAGAAAAAGAAATTTCCTCTTCTCTTTGCATTCGTAAAGATGATATTAGAGAGTTTAAGGCCTCCTTGTTTATATTTGAGCCTCATTCTTTTATAAGCCTCATTTCATGGAAATTCTTCCTTCTCTCCCACCAGCTTCCTCCCTGAGTCACTACACAATTTCTGATAGTTTGGAGATCTAAAGTAACAGGTGTAAAAAAGTCTCTCCAATTTTCCCTGCTCTAGGAATGGCTTTGATAAAACACTGTGTGTATCACCTATTCCATTTGTCTGCTGGACTAGAGGAAATATACCAGCTTCAGTTCTATGTAAAGTTGTATCTTCAATTATAAGATACCACCTTCAGTACAAGTATTCTTGTTCTGAAGAGAGTCCAAATGCTGAAGTTCTCTTTCTGAAGAATGGAATCATTTAATTTTTAAAAGAAATATTCCAGATAGGGAAGAATACATGTTCTTTTGAATGGCTAAACTGTTGACAAAGTCAGCCTTCATTATGGGAAGACAATGTCCATTCCACAGAAATTCAGTCCTTCATGCCATGTAATCGGTGATGGATGGATTCTATTTCAAATCTATTAGTAGGGCTACATGAAAAAAACAAACAAACATAGTCTGCAATTAAAATCAAATCCAGTGATCAGAATCCTGTTTGGAAGTGGGGAAAGGAAGAAAAGGAAATGAGGAAGGAGAAGGGGAATAGGGGGGTATAAAATAATTTCCTGAGTACCTCAGGATTATTAGAACTTCTTAAGTATGACTCATTGTTGGCTCTGTAAATTAAGCTTTATCCTTTCTTTGCTTCTAAAACTTGTTTTAACTAGGACAAAGTAAAGTTGTCTTTATCAAAGCGATGACTGCTTTGTAAAAATAAGATCATAAAATTTATAAATGGCCATTTTTAGCCTATTTAGCATTCTGTGAGGCTGTCATCTGTATGTAGGACAGAAGATTAGAAATTAATGGACTAAGGTGCTGGTGGTTCAATTTGTCTCCTCTCAGAAAAAGAAAAAAACAAAAAAAAAACATGGCATGGTAGAATTAGCCTTAATCATAGACAGAGTAGGCAGTTGTGTCCATAGTATGATTGTTTTCAGAGTTTCAAGGAAGTCCCTCTCTTTCTTTCTTTTTTTCCTTATTAAATTTATTCACAAAAAAATGAAACTACAGCAGGAATGGGTGCTGTACATGGGCAAGAAGTTGGGCAGCTCTGTACACGGCTCTGGGAGGCCAGGGAAACCTCTAGGTGTTAAGGGGTTGTTTTTGTTTCTCTTTTAATAAAAAAAAAACATACAGGGGAAATAACCCTTCTCATATTAAAAAGACACAAAAATAGACGTTTCTGAGGTAAATGGGAGGTCTGGGATTTGTGGGCATCAAGAGTGCTTCACAGGTCCCTGGTCTTGGAGGGGTATCATAGGCACTGCGCCAGCTCCTGCATCAACTGGTAGAACAGCATGTAGACCTCACTGGAGGCCACCTAGTTTTCACTGACAGGGGAAACATGAGAGTCATTGTAGACATGCCAGCCAGTCTGGCTCTAGCACAGGGCCGTGTAGTGACCATAGTGGACACTGCTGGAGTGGTTGCAAAGGGCATACAGCTGGTACACCGTACTCCCAGCTTTATCACTGGCAAAGACCCCTAGGCTCAGTTGCTGCAGGGGGAAGTCAACTCCAACAGAACTTTTTTTTTAGTAGAGCCTTGAGATGCAGAAAACCGATTTAGGTGGAGCGCAAGGATCTGGGGGAACCTCTGCACAGTCAGCTTTTTGGGGCTGTATGAGGCCCCTCTCTTTCAAACCTGTGCCCTTCCCCATAGTTGCTCATCAATACCCTAAGTTCCTTTAGTAAGGAATCAATCCATGCCATCTACAATTAGAAATCAGGCCTAACATATAAATTTCAGTTGTTTCCCCACTCCCCAAAAAACAATGTTGTACATTTCTACATTGACATACAGACACTGAGATAGATACCTATCTATTTATATTTTATCTTTATCTATGTCTAATACAATAAATACACATATGTATATATACATGCATACACACATATATGTACATATATGGTCCAACCCAACCAGTCAACAATGAAAGAAATGGTTCACATAGATATGCGTATCTTCCTTGTCCAAATAGTTGGTTCGCCTAATTGCCCTGGTTTCATATCAAAGTCATTCCTAAGATTCCCGGTGTACTTCTTATTGGGTTACAGATAGCTTCAACAATTTAGAGTTCTTTCATAGTAGTCAGTCGTTAAATAGTTAGAGCTAATACCTCAATACTCTAGCCTCTCTCATGATGTCTAGTCCCATGCTACCACTTGCCATTTTATTCACTCAAACTGCAATTCCTGTATGAATTTCATATATTTGATATGCCAAACAGAACTCATTATCTTTTCCCTAAAACCTCTACCTCTTATTAATTCCCCAATTTATTTTCTAGATCACCAGTGCCTCCCACATTGCTGCTATCTTTGACTCCTTATTCTCATACACCCAACATATCTAACTACTTGTTAAATTGTGTTGTTTCTACCTTCACAATATCACTTTTATATGCTCATATATTCCTTCTCTCCACTCACATCGACACCCTGCTAGTTCAGATCCTCTGAACTAGTCAATCAAGATTTATTTAGGACCTACTATATGCAAGGCAGTGTGTTAGGTTCTGGGGACAGAAAAAGAATCAAAAATAGGACCTTCCCTTAGGGACCCAAGGAATCTTCAAGGAGTTCAGAATCTAATGGGGGAGACAAGTAAGCAATTATGTTCAGTCATTTTTTTAGTTATATGCAACTCTGTGACCTCATTTGGTATTTTTCTTGGCAAAAATACTAGAGTAGTTTGCCATCTCCTTCTTATAGTGGCAACTATACTGGCATACCCAGGATGGCTGCTCACACAGGTTCTAAGATCCTCTTTACTAGGAAAGATAGCTGTTTAAGGTGTCAACAGTCTCTTAATTACATTCACTAGTTCAGGAGAAAAGTCAGCATCCTGAACTTCAAAGAAAATACAAGAAGAGAAATAAGGAACAATAGAAAGGACTTTGCCTGAATTAACTATACACTTTACATACATCCCATGATCAAAAGAGCCTTTTCATCTGAAAAGTCGAGGGGCTCTGAACATATGACAACTCAGAATCTACACTAGGAAAGATCCTTCTCATAAGCAAGCTCCCCAAAGCAAAATACCAACTCAGGTTTTGTGTGTATGTGTGTGTGTGGGGGTGTGTGTGTGTGTGTGTGTGTGTGTGTGTGTGTGTGTAATTTCAAAGCCAGAAGGCATCACAACCCTCATGACTCAGTGCCTAATTAGAAATTAGCAAAAGATATGAAAGCCTTCCTACAAGCAAGCTTCCCCTAAGTAAGCTTCCCTTAATGGGTTCCCCATGAGGCCTATTAATGTTTGGGGAATATCTTAAATATCATTGACATGACACTTCTCCAGCTCTTTTTACAGATGAACAAACTGAACCAAACAGGGTTAAGTGACTTGCCCAGGGTTACATAGTCAGTACATATCTGAAGCCAAATTTAAACTCATAAAATCTTCCTGACTCTTGGTCCACCACTCTATCCACTGTGCCACCTAGCTGAGTAAGGGAAGGAAGACATTAGAATAAAGAATGCTTAGGAAAGGTTTTGTGTAGAAGATGAAATTTTATTTGGGAATTAAATGAAGCCACAGAAGCAAGTAGGCAAAAATGAGAAGGGAGAATATTCTAGACTTTGAAGACAACCAGAGAAAATATTTAGAGTTCAGGGAAGAACAAGCAGGTCAGTGTTGTTGAATGGAAGAGAAATTACAAGAAGTAAAATAGGAGACTTTAATGGTAGGAGGAGACTAGGTTGCAAAGGGTTTTGAATACCAAACAGAGGATTTTTTATTTCATCCTAGAGGCAATTGGGCACTACTAGAATTTTGAGTAGGAAGGTGAAATGTTCAGATCTACACTTCAAAAAAATTACTTTAGTGACTGAATGGAGGATGGATTGTGGAGAAATCTGAGGTAAGCAGACCTAACAGGCTATTACAATAATCCAGGCATAACAGATGAGGGTCTATCAGAAAGGTGATCATAGCTGGAGAGAAAACAGGGGGTACATTTAAAATTATTGTAGACATTATATAATATTTGGGAATCTACCTGCCAAAACAAATCCAGGACCTATATGAACACAATTACAAAACACTTTTCACACAAATAAAGTCAGATCTAACTAATTGGAAAAACATGAATTGCTCATGGCTGGATCAAGCTAATATAATAAAATGACAATTTTACCTAAATTAAATTATGTATTTAGGGCCATACCTATCAATCTACCAAAAAAATTACTTTGTAGAGCTAGAAAAATAATAGCAAAATTCATGTGAAAGAACAAAAGGTCCAAAATATCAAGGCAATTAATGAAAAGAAATGCTAGGGAAAGTGGCCTAGCCATACCTGATTTTAATCTGTATAATAAAGCAGCAGTCATCAAAACTACTTGGTACTGGCTGAGGAATGGAGTAGTGGATCAATGGAATAGACTGGGTGCATGAGACTCAGCAGTCAATGACTATAGTAATTTGCTGTTTGATAAACCCAAAGACCCCAGTTTTGGGGATAAGAACACAGTATTTGACAAAAATTTGCTGGGAAAACTGAACATAGTATGGCAGAAATTGGGCATAGACTAATATCTAACACCGTGCACCAAAATAAAGTTGAAAGGGGTGCATGATCTAGGTATAAAGGCTGATACTGTAAGCAATCTGGGAGAGCAAGGCATAGTTTCACTGTCATATCTATGGAGAGGGAAAGACTTCATGATAAAACAAGAGTTAGAGAGCATTATAAAATGCAAAATGGATAATTTTGATTACATTAAATTGAAAAACTTCCATACAAATAAAACCAATGTTATCAAGATTAAGAGGGAAGTGGAAAATTGGGGAAGAATTTTTACAACTAATATCTCTGATAAAGGCCTCATTTCTAAAATATACTAAGAATTGAGTCAAATCTATAAGAATACAAGTCACACCCCAATTGATAAATGGTAAAAGGATATGAACAGGCAGTTCTCAGAAGATGAAATTAAAGATATCTATAAGCATATGAAAAAAGGTTCTAAATCACTAGTGATTAGAGAAATGCACATCAAAACAATGCTGAGGTACCATATCTCACTGACCAGATTGGCTAAGATGACAAAACAGGAAAATGATAAATGCTGGAGAGGATGTGGAAAACTTGGAACACTACTGCATTGTTGGTGAAGTTGTGAACTGACCTAGCCATTCTGGAGAGCAATCTGGAACTATGTCCAAAGGGTTATAAATCAGTGCATACCCATTGACCAAGCAATACTATGTCTAGGGTTATATCCCAAAGAAATCAGAGAAGTGGGAGGAAGACCTATGTGTACAAAAAAATTGTAGCAGCTCTTTTTGTGGTTTAAAGGAATTGGAAATCAAGGGGATGCCCATCAATTGGGGAATGGCTGAACAAGTTGTGGTATATGAATTTAATGGAATACTACTGTGCTATAAGAAATTAGGAGAAGATGTTGTTCATAATAACCTGGAGAGATTACATAAACTGATGCTGAGCAAGAAGAGCAGAACCAGGAGAAATCTGTACAAAGTCACAGACACAATGTATGTGTGATGACTATCTTCAATAGACTGGGCTCCTCTCAGCAACATAAGGTTATAAGACAACCCCAAAAGACTCATGATTGAAAGAGATATCTATATCGGGAGAAAGAGATGTGGATATTGAATGCAGATTGAAACACACTACTTGCTATGTTTCTTTTTCTTGTTTTGCTTTGTTTCCTCTTTCCTGCTGATCATTCCATCAGTTATAATCCTTCTTTACAACATGACTAATGATTAATGTGAAGATATTTGTAGATCCTATATTTGAGTGCATGCAGCCATGATGGGGGAGCAGAGGAGAGGAAGGGTGAGAAAATTTGAAACTCAAGGGACTGTGGAACTGAATGCTGTAAACTAAAAGTAAATAAATCAGTTTAAATAAAAAACAAAACAAAAAAAGAAAACGGGGTAATTGAGAAATGTTTTATAGGTGAAATTGATAGACCTTAGCAATACATCAGATTAAGAAATAGTTAGGAATTCAGGATAACTACTACATTGTAAGCCTGAGGGACTGGAAGGATGGTGTTGCCCTCTATAGTAATAGTGTAAAATAGATTGGAGGAGAAAACTTTAGGGAGAAAGATAATGAGTTTAGTTTTGGACATGTTGAGATTAAGATGGATAAGGGTTATATAATTGATATGTCTAAAAGGCAGTTGGAGATGCCAAATGAGACGTCACAGAGAAATGGGAAGGAAAGGTTGATTTGAGAATTATCAACATGGTAAGTAAAGCCATGTTAGCTGATGAAATCACCAAGTGGAATACTATAAAGGGAAAAGAGGAGGGGACCCAGGCAAAAGCCCTGAGGAACACATTTTGTTAGGGGGTGTGATCTGGAAGAGGTTCCAGCTAAGAAAACTGAGGAGTAGTCAGATAGGAAAGAGGAGATTCAAAAGTAACTGGTACCATGAAAACAGAGAGAACATAGAATATCAAGGAGGAGAGAGAGATCAACAGTGTCAAAGACTGAAGAAAGTTTGAGGAGAAAGAGGACTGAGAAAAGGCCATTGAATTTAATGATTAATGGATCATCAGTAACTTTACAGAGATCAGTTTTAGTGGAATCATGAAGTCAGAAGACAGATGATAAGGGGTTAAAAAGAGAGTGAAAGGTGGTTGGTTCTGTTTGTTTCAATTTAGGGATGAGAGGGCTCAGGGGGAATCAAAATTAGGAATCAATTAATGAAGGAGGGTCAATGGGGTGAATAACTGAGATGTTACGGCATGACTGGGTATGACACTATTAATCACTGAGGGGAGGGCACACTCCTTTTCAAGGTGGAAATATATAGGAGGTCTGAGATCAAAGCTTCTCATTGTCCCCCAACTTCTCCACATTGCTTTTAGGAGGTCAGACTGCAAGCAGGAGGGGAAATTGCTTTGTTCTGGCAAACTTGGACTTCAGTACAGCTTGACCCTTATGACCTTCCCTCAAGGGAGAAGCATAGCAGGAGATTAATTTAGTTTTGGACATGTTGAATTTAAGATGGAGAGTGGCTCTCTGGTTTGATATGTCTAAAAGGCAGGTAAGAGGTTGCTGTGTATCCTCTTATCACTGAGGCTGGAGAGGAAGCTATACAGTAGAAAGTCATGGATTTCCTTGCTCAGGAGAAACTCCCTTTGAGGTAGACAGAATATTCAGACCTAGCCCTTTACTGTCATCCCCCTTGCTTATATCTTCCTTGAACTATTGCACTAGCATTCTAATTAGTCCATCTGCCTAGTTTTGTTCTCACTTTAATCCATCCTCCATTCAGATACTTGATTTCCTCCCCCAAAGTGTTCTTCTTTAAGAAATTCCAGTGGCTCAGGGCAGCTAGGTGGAACAGTGAGTAAGAGCACCAGCCCTGTTCCAGCCTCAGATACTTAACACCCAAATAAAAAAACTGGCTGTGTAACCTTGAGCAAGTGACTTAACCCCAATTGCTTTAAAAAAAAAACAAAAGAAAAGAAATTCCAGTGGCTTTCTATTATATCCAGGTTTACATACCACATCTTTTTGGCACTTACCGTCCTTTGTAACCTAGGATTTTTCCTGTCTATCAATTTTTTAATATACTTTACATGTGCATCAGGTGCAATGGACCTATTAGAGACTGAGGATTCAGATAAAAAAAATTACTTTATGAAAAATATACTCAAACATCCTATGAGTAAAAAGCAACCTATGAGGAGGAAGGGAATGTAGCCCAGGAGGAGGTTCTATGAGGACTATCCAGTGTATATACTGTATATACTCAGTTTCCAAAGAGATTGGTTTTCAAGTCAATTTGGGGGAAACTAACTCAAACTGCCATTTTTGTGCCATGGAATACTGTGTCATAGCTGTGGGATGGAACAGTCTGCAACATGTTGTGGTACTTTATACAAGACTAAAAGATAAAGAAAATGAATGTACATACTTATTCCCAAATTTAATTTTCTTATTGAAATACCTAGCACTACTATCTCTATGTCAAATGGCACTGGGGATAATAAAAACTCTTTCTTTACATTTGATCATATTGGAAAGATCTTTAGCTTTCCCCATTATTTTTATAATGTTGACTCTTGGTTTTAGAGAGATACCACTTACCATATAAAAGAAAAGTTCATTTAATCAAAAATGATTCAGTGTTTTTTAAAAGGTAAATCAGTATTATATTTTGTTTACTTATTTTTTCTTTATCTACTGATATGATAGGGTTTTGTTGTTCTTATTAATATGTGTTACTATATTTATAGTTTTACTATTATTGAACCAACTCCATTCTTGATGTATATCCAATCTTGTCATACTTTGTAAACTTTTAGATGTGTCGGTAGAACTTTTTATTTTATTTTGTCAATGTTCATTTGGAATATTGGTATGTAATTTTATTTCCTTGTTTTGATCCTCCCTAGTTTCAGTATCAAAAGCATATTTGTATCAAAGAAGAAATTTGTCGAATTTTGCAAACATTTGTGTCCTATTGAAATTAATTATGCTTTGGATGTTGGAAACAATACATTTGTAAATCCATCTGGTCCTGAGATTTTTTCTTTGGGAATTAATTTCTGGTTTTGTTATAAGGGTTTGGTTTTTCAGTCTTGCAGTGTGGAAAGGAAAATAGAAAAAAATAAACATTTGTTAATTGAAAAATCATTTCTTTTAAAGAAATAAATGGGGATGTGACAAAGGTTGAGAAAAATATAAATTGCTTTTTCTAGGAATTTGGTTGTTGAATGATAGGAGAAATATGGAAAAATATCTTTGGAGAATAATAGGATTAAGAAAAAAAGTTTTGCTATTTTGTTTTTAGGATGGTGAGATTCAGTTCTCTTTATAAGCAGCAAGGAAAGAATAAATTAGTTTAAAAAAGCAATAATTAAATACTTGACATATTGCAAATATTATGCTGAGACCCATGATTATAAAAAAGTTAATTTGAAAAAAATCTCTATTTTCAAGGAACTCAACTTTTTTTATTAAGGACTTTATTAAGAAAAAACCTGAAGGAGAATTCAGATGCTGTAGAGCAGATAAAAAAGGCCAAGGAGTCCTAAGGGTAAAGCTCTAAGATGAATGACAATGTCCAGAGGTCCATAGGGTAATAGTGAAACAATGCCTTTAGGATATATGACAGTGCCTGAGTAATCCAGAGGGTGTAGAGGTTAGGCAGACGGCAAGGCCTAGAAGATATTAGGACACAGTGACAAAGCAGATGGTAAGGCCTGGTAGTCCTCCATTCCTCCAGATGGATTGGAGTTGGAGACTTCTGGCTCATACAAGGAAACAGTGGATATTTGGAGTCTCTTAGTTTCTATAAAACAGGAATAATTCTTATTCTACCTTTTTTCCAGGTTTTCTTTGAGGAAATCAATTTGTAAATTATAAAGTGCTCAGTGTGAATTATGAGTTTCAGTTCCAGCTATAGCAATGACTAGCTGTGTGTCCTTAGACCTCTACCAATGATTTCAGCCCCTACTAATGGTGTTTTACAGATCCTAGTGGGTGGTCCCCTATACTGTAGTTCTATTTAACCATTAACAGTTGGATTAGGTTTTACAAAGGAATATTTATTTCAAAAGGCATAATGAATATACAAAAATATTTGCTCAGTTCCTATATAGCACAGGCCCAGTTCCAAGTCCAAATCCCAATTTGGGCTCAAGTCCCAGAAACCTTTGCTTCTCAAAGCTTATCTATTAAGTGTAGCTGGCTATAATATTCCTCCCGCAATTCTGCTTTCAAAGGTGCTGTGGTTCAAATTTTTAACTCTGATGGGGAGAACTACTATCATCTGACATTGAGAACAAACAAGACAGAATGAAAACAGTCTCCAGCCTAGTTTTTAGAGCCTGAGTTAAAAAGAAAGGTGGGGAGAAGGTATCCTCCATCTTCCAGGTTTAGTTTATAGCACCAGGGCTATAGATGAATCTTAATCTTCACCCTCTGGATACAGCAGTTAAAAAAAAGGGGCCCAGGAAAGAAAGTGACTGTTCCAGGTACATAGCCAGTCAAAGGAGGCTACTCCCACCCACTTGGGGGGAAGTACAGTGTCTTCATACGTGAAGTTGGGGTATGCACAGAACACAGGGCAAGTCCCCTTATAACATTTGTTCTATTCATTCTTAATTTGAATTTGAGTTACTAAATAGGTTGGTAAACATTTAAAGAAACGTAAAGAAATTCTATCAGCCAGATTTCAAATTCAGTACCCTAGTGCTTCTTTCTTCTTTGTGCAGATAAAGCAAAACTGGTCCAATTACCCTAACTATGACCATATTGAGAAGCACTGTTATGTAGTACATAGAAAAAGTGTTATGGAGTATATTAGGCATCAAAAAGCCTGGGTTTGAGTCCTCCTTCAGACACCCACTGATTGGAGATCCTGGGCAAATCTCTTAAATCTCTCCATGTTCCAGGCAACTCTCTAAGTTGTACATTTCAGAAAAGATATTGACCAAGATGTAAACGGGCAGAGGATGTTCTTAACTTAGACCTCCTTATAATGATTTAGTGAAAAATAAAGAAGTGACCATATTAATTTCTCTTGCCAAAAGCTATTGTTAAGTAGAGAAGAGATTGCCTATGCCAGAAAAGTAATATCCACTAGAATTGTGATCCTTCTGGCAGAGTGAACCTTATACATTTTGGTATACTTATGTTTACCTAAGAATATTTAGATCTTAAGGATAGGCAGAATGGCTAAGCCATTGCTTTCCTTTAAGGAGTGATTATCAAAGTCAGCATTTCCTCATCATTAATCCTATTTCATGTTGGAGGTAAGATTTGGCACCCATGATAATTTAGTGCTAACATGTTACATTTTATTTTCTTTACTAAATGAATGAATGAATGTATTGTATTGATGGCTTTAATTTGCATATTATTTTGATTTGCAAATTTAACCCACCACAATTCTCTACTCAGAGAGCCATACTTTATAATGAAGAATAGTCAAGAAAGAGAAACACAAAAGCAATTAAAACTAACCAGTCCAACTGAACCTTCCTGGTAAGCAATGCTCCATAGGCAAACCCTCACCTTTTGAGAAGTAGAGAAAGGGAGACATTTTCTCATTTGTTAATCAGGTTAAGGCTTAATGATTACAAATATACAGAATTCAGTTTCTTTTGTTGTTGTTTTTTCTTTCCATTTATCTTGTTGTATTCATAGTATGTTCTGCTTACTTCACTTTGGATCATTTCATGCACACACACACACACACACACACACACGCACTACCCTCAGGTCTCTTTGAATTTTTCATAACTTTTTATTGTTCAAAAATATTCTATTAATCCATGTGCCACAATTTTAGACATATCATGATTGATGAATATTTATTTAATTTTTAGCTCTTGATTTTACAGAAAGTACTAATATGGATATTTCAGTGCATATAAGAACTTTTTGTCTTTGACCTGACAAGGTACATCCTGAATATCAAAGATATGGAGGTTTTAGTTATTTATTTAGCACAATTCTCAATTGCTTTCCAGAATGATTAGACCAATTCAATGCTTCACTGACAGGAATGACTAATATGTACTGTCTTTCTGTAATCCCTCACAATATTCCCTCTTTCCATCTTTAATCATCTTTGTCAATTTGTTAAGAACATGTACTAATTGTAATGACTTAGCTCTGGGAAAATGAACTATCACTGTTTTTTGAGGATACAAAGATTTCTGTACATGTATTATAGTCTTGGGAATTCACATTTTTCAAACCAAATTGGCATCTCTGTGGCTTTTATTTCCATTTCTAAAGGGTAAGTAAGTTTCAAGGGATTTCTTCAGAGTCCCATTGCCAGCTCAGATGTATTGCATGTAAATAACTAAAGAGACATGGTTATGACATATTGATTAGGTTAAAAATATAAAAGAAAACTGAATTTTCCCAAATGTAGTTTTTGAATACTACTTAGGATGTTTTCAGATCACTGCTGATGTACTTTCTTCATGGTGCAAATGGAAGTAAAACGTAATATAAGGAAACAACTTTAAGTCTGAGTTAAGTATTTCTAATAAATTTTGTTCTTATAATTAAGTATATAGCTAATCAAAATGGAATGTAGATTCAGACATTTTCCTGATATCTTATTTCATTTGCCAAATTAGAACTATAAACAAATTAATTAAAATAATTTAATATTCAATTAATATTTAAGTGTATGTGTCATGCCAATCTAAACTAAATACAAAATTAGAAAGCATATTGATTTTATTTTATGTTATTTTTGAAAAGCATTGTTGGAAGGCTAGCATTCTCTTTATTCTATACAGGCTCAGTGCTGTGTATTTTGTGAAAATATTTATATATCTATATAGGAGAAGTTAAAACTCTTTCACATCCCAAGGAACAGTTTTACCCACCTATATTCAAATGGAATTAAATATTTGGGCCCTGAAATGTGTTCTTTGAATATAAAAATAAATAGGTATCATGTTTTCAATCCACAGATCAACCCAGTTAGGAAGTAGGTTATGAAAAGCAGATTAAAATGTGGTAAACATTAGTCAGAATAAGTAGGCGAAAGAATATTTAGTTAAGGTCATACCAAGTACGGTGCACTGAATATGGGGATAAGATGAATTGCAGCAGGCATGGTATTTATCAGAGCAATTTACTTATGAGTATTGAAATCAGGAAATTTTCAAGGGAAGAAAAAGTTCAAAGGAAGTGGATTAGGTAACTAAACAAAGGACTGTGTAGTATCCACTTCTTCTGAAGGAGCTTGTGAGGAGAACTAGATCTTGGAGCAATGACTGAAGAATTTCTGCATTTATACTGAATGATTTCTAAAACTTTCCTCAGGAACTTCAGAACCTATTCTTATTAAGGGAGGGGAAGGAAGAATCAAAAGAGGGAAGATACTTAAATTAAGAGGGATTGAGAAAGGTTTCCTATAGATGGTAGGATTTTAGTTGGACTTGAAAGATATTAAGGAATCTAGAAGACAGAAATAAGAAAGGAAAACATATCAGGGATGGAAAACAAGCAGTGAAAATATCCAGGGCCAAGAGGTAGAGTGTCTTGTTTGAGGAATAGCCAGGAGATCAGTATCATTGAATCAAAGAGTAGGGGATGAGGATGGTTGGGAGGGAGAGAGAGATTATTAAAAACCTTAAATATAAAACAGAGGAGTATGTATTTTATCCAGTGGTTGAGAGGGAGCCACTGGGCTATATTGAGCATGTAGATGATGTATATGGTCAATCCTACACTTTAGGAAAATTATATAGTGGAATATAGATAAGAATGGGGAGAGAGTTATGACAGACAAAACAAGCAGCAGCCTAGTGCAGTCTAGAGAGCTTAAGACCTCCATCTAGACAGCAGCAGTATCAGAGGAAAGGAGGCATATTTAAGGGATATTAACAAGGCAAAATTGATAATGGGTTGGACATAAAGGATGAACAAGAGTTAGGAGCCAAGGATGATGTCCAGGTTGCTAGCCCGGGGTACTGGGAGGACGGTAGCACCCTTGATAGTAATAGAAAAGTTTTGTAGGGGAAAAGGTTTGGGCAAAAAGATAATCTGTTCAGCTTTTTGACTTTTGAGTTTAAGATATCTACTGGATATACAGTTCAAAACATCTAAAAGGCAGTAGGAGATGTGAGGAGGTCAGCAGAGAGGTTAAGGCCAGATGAATAGATTTGAGAATTATCAGCTTTGCGATGATAATTGAATTCATGGGCGCTAATAAAATCACCATGAAAAGTACTTTAGAGGAAAAAGAGAAAAAGGATTAAGACACACCTATTGGATAGCCACAATTAGTGGGTATTACCTGGATGAACATCTGGGAAACAAGTCTGAGAAAGAGTCATCAGAGGTATAGGAAAAGAACTAGGAGAAAGTATAGTCCCAAAAATCTTTTGAGAAGAGAATATCAAGGAGGAAAGAATTATCAGTAGTACCATTGTCTACAGAATGGTCAATAAGGATGAACATGGAAAAAAGACCTTTGGATTTGGCAAGTAAGAAAGTATGTATTAGTTTTCACATAATTTTAGTTGATTGATCAGGTCAGAATTCAGATTGTAATGAATTCAGACATAATGAGAGGAGAGGAAAGGGAGGATCACACTGCTGATAAGCATCAGAGACCAGAATTAATTTAAGGTTTTTCTGACTCCAAGGTCAATTCTATGTGCCATACCATTCTATATCTACCTTAACGGCCATGATGTATAAAAAAATGAAAATTTTTCTAACATAATTTCTAACCTCTTGGAACTCTCAATCTAGCAGCTAAGAGGATACATGCAGCTGAATAACTATAATACAAAAGTGTGTGTGTGTGAATTTATGTTGTATATGTATTGTTCAGAAGAGCAGTCTAAATAAGATGCTATAGTATCTCAGATAAAAAAAGAGGTTACTTTCCATTGGATTGATAAAATGTGAAGATAATTTGATACTCTACTCAATTTAATCAGTATTTACTTAGTTCATTGTAATTTTCTGAGTATCAGTGATTGCATTAGTGAGTTAAGTAGAATAGAGTTGTTTGATTTAGCTAATGCTGTAAGAATAAGAGTCATGTATTCTACAAGTAACTAATCCATCATATATTGATGATTATGTTACTTGTAGTATAGATTGATGCTGTATTATTTAAGGCTTATTATATGGATTTATAGTAACTTGTGTTAAGAATTTATTGTATTAGCACTCCTTCCCACTCCTATGAATGCACTTTGCGTAAACAATTCTTGAAAAATCCCAGCTTCCTTGTTCTAGTGTACAAAAGAGCTCCTCCTAGAAACATGGTCAAAAAGTGGAAGACCCAATGCCTTGCTGACAGGGTATTATGACCTGTGGACAGCCCCTGAATACTGCTGAGAAGCCACTAGTAGTCGATGGACTATAATTGATGGTCTATGGAAAGCCTGCTTACAAAGTAGTTGTGATTGATGGACATTGACCTTAGCCAATCATAGAACTCTGCCCCACTCCCACTTCTAAGGACCTCATAAGTACTAGGGATGTCCCAAAGACATTCTAAGATCTATAAAACCTTTTAGTCCATGAGCAGAAGGATCCTTGACCAAGAGGATCAAACTGCTTAAAGACCTCCAGGCTCCCTAATAAATTGATTATGCTCAGAGCTATGCCGCAGTTGCCTTTTGTTATGGATTGGAATTTTGTGGCCAACAAAGAGATTTGCTGAAAGTGATGATATTGTTCAAGTAAGATCTTAAAAGAGGGTTAGAATTTTGTAGTTAGAGACATTTGGTGAGAAGTCATTTCAGAAAGAAACATGGTAGCCATCATGCCCCAGATTTTTTTTAGCAAAGTTCCTATTTCAAATATTCTTCCCTTCTATTTCTATACTATATCATGATGAGCAAAGAATCTAATATATTCAGGGATAACAACTGAATAAATAAAATCATTTTCATTTGTACTGTAAACATTCCATTTGAGAGATATATAATTGACAAAAGATTGATTCACACAAAAGTTACTCGTTATAATTTGAAACAAACAAACAAACACACATATTGATCACCCACTATCATATTTCTCAATAACTACATCTCTAAGATTTGTGATTCAGGTGCCATGATAATTGACCAGATTTTCTCTAGTAATAAAAGTAATCATCATAATAAATATAATGAATAATTACACATCTAATAATTGCAGTTACATAGTGTTTTCACAATAAACTTTGAGATATGCTCTAGTTATATTTATCTGTATCTTAGACAATAACAAACTGAAATTCAGAGAGATTAAATGACTTGACATGTCCATGTAGCTAATAAGTGTCAGACGCAGCATCTGAATCCAGCTATCCCAAATGTAGTACTTTATCCACTGCATTATACTAATCTACAAATAACTGTGATTTGAGCATAATAAATAAAATAATAATAAAAGCTCATCAAATCAGGACAGAGAGGTATAATGATACATAAGGAATTTGTAAAAGTATGTATCTTGAAATATGTCTGAAATTATTTAATTAAAAATTTCTGTGATAGTTGAAATAGTATACAAATGGAAAGAACAGAAAGTGTACTTTTAAATAAGGCTTCAGGTGAAAAGTACAAAATTTATTTCCAAATTCAGATATTTCAATTTACCTAAAAGCTAATCTTCACAATTTATAACTGATTACTTATAGGCATAAACAAACAAAAAGTAATTGTGAAAAAGTTTTTCCTCCAGAAATTAAGTAAAATATTAGCTTTGCTATAATGATTGATTCATTTAAACAAAGATCAAAAAGTTGGCTTTATCTTAGTAAGAAGTTTCTTTAATTTGATATCCTGACAGGTGAAATGAGTGATCAATGAAATGCTGCTACAAATGGATGCTAAAAAAAGGATTGGTGACTTTTAAGATATTCATATGAATACTGTCTTGGTGTTGAACAATGTTCAGGCTCTATGAAGCTTTGTTAGAAGATATTGGGTTAACTACAATGGAGCATTCTGTTGGGATTGATTCCACAGCACATGTTTCCAACTAGAGTGAATAATACATCTTACATTCTTCCAGTTGATATGGAAATTATTAAAAAAAAGTTTTAATTTTATTTTGTCATATGAAAGAAGTAGACATCAAATAATATTTTGATTTTATCAATGTATAATACAGGCAAATTTGTCATATTCAAGCACAGAATTCCAGAGACTTAGGACTACACTTGAGAGAATACTAATGTTTATACTGGTTTGAACTTATATTCTATCAGTTGAAAATAGCTTCATTATTCTTAAAACTTTTTTCAGATTTTCTCATTGTATCATATGATTTAGAACTGGAAGAAACTTGGAGTATATTTATTCTAAATGCCACATTTTATAGAGGAAAAAATTAAAATCTTTCTCTTTTCTCTCTGTCTTAGTGTCTTCCCTTTCTTCTTTTCTTTTCCTCTCTCCCTCTTCTTCCTTCTTCTTCTTCTTCTTCTCCTCCTTCTTCTCTTCTTCTCCTTCTTCTTCTCCTTCTCCTCTTTTTCTCTTCTTCTTCTCCTTCTTTCTTCTTCTTTTTCTTCTTCTTACTCTTCTTTCTTTCTTCTTCTT
>NW_027185712.1:5626389-5695746 GCF_028583685.1 Petaurus breviceps papuanus
CTTCTTCTTCTTCTTCTTCTTCTTCTTCTTCTTCTTCTTCTTCTTCTACTATGATGATAAAAACACATTATCCAGTATTAAATTTTAATTTTTTTCATTAAAAATCTAAGTTAAAGCAATATATAATTGCTTTATATATACATATATATGTGTATATATACATATATATGTATACATATATATCCATTGCAAAAATGGAAACATAATTAGTAAGATGTAAGGGAATACTAACATATAGGCACAATGTGGTACTCTGCTTATTTACTTAAACTGTTCACTTTAACTTAATTTATACCTCCTTTCTGTGGGTCATGTTCAATGGTGGAATCAAAAAACACTTAACAGAAAGAGGCATCAATTATCTCTTTTATTCAGTTACTCTCTGGAATGAAGCAACAGTTTTGCTCTTTCTACAGTGATTTTATTTCTCACTCTACTTGCCCTAGCGAGAGAATCTTATCTGTTTCTGAGTCTCTGGTTAATCTTAGGAACCTAATTCTTTTACCTCAACTTGTCTCCTCCATTTATAGAGTTCTGGGGTTTGATGATACTAAACACTTTGTCCTTCTTCTAATTCCTTCCCTACCCTCAAACTAGTGTTACCAAATTCAGGCAGAAATGGTATTCACTAATCTATATGTAAGGATACCTGGGGACCTCATATGGTCTCAGTTTTAAAAAGTAATATTATCTAAATGTTACATATTTTTAACATTGCTCAAGTACATTTTAATCTTATTCGGGTAACATTTAGGAGTGTTGTGGGTCATATACAACCCCTGAATCAAATGTTTAACACTCTGCATTAACTCTAAGTTTAGTTCAAATATAATCTGCAAAATAATATATCAAACTCCTTCCAGTGTCTTGTCACCTGGGAGGCTGAGCTATAAGTATAATGTAGCTTCTGCTCATTCTTCTATACTTCTCATTAACCCCTCTTTTCTGATCAATAAGCTTTTAGCCTACAATTACACTTTTAACAACTGCAGGCCCTGCCCTTAGTTTTCCAAGCTGTTGCTAGCAGAACTGTTTCTGACACCAATTATTTTTAAAGGCCAAACCCTTTCCCCTATGAACATTTACAAACACTTTTGCTGAAGGTTTTGAACAGAACAGGTTAATCACAATTTTACATGACGTCTCCTCACATTGGGATTTCACATAATCATTGTGTCTAGACTGTTAAATATTTGGAAGCTAAAGGAAAATCAAATATATGTATAAATCAAAATATGTACTTGAAAAGAAGTTAGCCCATGATTCCAAGGATTCAATGTAATATAATAGAAATGGAAAGGAAAAGGAGAAAACACACATGTTTTCAGGAAATTTTAGTACAATGGAAAGAAACTCTGAAATGTATATTTAATAACACCCATGTCAAAATTGTCAACAGAATAAAAATAGTAGGAATCCTTTAATTGGCACCAAGTGGTGAATATTTCAGGTTAATTAAATGGTATCATTCTAAAGTTTTCCAGGGTCTGAGTCTTCAAGTTAATTTTGCTGCAAAATATAAACAATGAAATTAAAGAACTGGCTGGAATGGAATCACTAATCTGAATAGACTTTAGAAGACAATCCTCATTTATGTACTATCTTATGGGTTACAGGACTTAGTATCCTTGTAAAAATCAATACATCTAGAGCAGGAAGGGAAGACCAGAGACTGTCTAATCCAACTCCCTCATTTTAGAGAAGAGCACTGGGTTTGGAAATGGTAAACTGCTTGTCCAAAATCACATTATTCCCATTTTCACAAAGTGCATATGTTTGGTGTTATTCATTGCTACAACTAGATTTTAACCTGTGCACACTCTAGGATCAAACTTTATCTTTCATTTGTTCCCATGTGCTCAAAATCACACTAAACATATACACACTTATTGATTGATTAGTGATTGTACCCCAGAACTGATAGTCAATATAGTTCCCTCTTTTATGCTGGCAGAAAACAGAATTGTAAGAAATATATTTAGTCTAGGAATAAACAATACTTGTTGAAAAGCCAGGAAGGTTTCCATTACCTTTATTTTACATTTATTCTTTCTGAACATGCAAGTCTTTTTATGCTGCTAGTCCTGTCTGGTCCCTCTCTTCCGAAGTGGGATTGGTTCCAGCTCATCTGGGTTACAATCTTCCTGACCTGTCCACTACAAATTACTCCTTCGTGGGTTCCCTCCTTCCAAACATGGGATAACATGGGTGGCATGTTCAGATAATAAGGCTCTAATTCTATGCAGGGTGTGTCAGTCAATATTCATAAGGTTAGTTAAGCATGCATGCTAATAAAAAGTTGGTGATCATCTTTGAGCCAGTTTAGCCTATGCTTCCTCCAAGAGGAAACTTACAGATTTCTGACAGCTATATAATTCAATAGGGTCGATTTGTCCTTCTTTCTCCCATCCTGATTTATACTTTCCTGAATATTCTGTGTAATATCTGTCTTTGCAATACCCATTGTTCCTATAGAATTTATGGAAACCAAACTGTTAGTATATCTCACAGAAAGACACAAGGATAAATTGCATTTAAATAGAATCCAGTCAGTAAACCATTATCATTTATTAAACACTTAAGTTATTCTAGGCACTATGCTAACCACTGAATATATAATAAAAGGCAGAAACAATCCTTGTCCTCAGGAAGCTCACATTCCAATGGGGCATTAAAGCCCCAGTTCAAATTCAGACTACATGCAAGTTGTAACTTTTGAATTCTATAATTTCCAACAAATAAACTTTTTAAATAAATTCTTTGATTTAATCCTCAATAAGCCTATGATGGAAGCAAGTTGGACATTTTTCTCTACATTTTATAGATGAAAATGGAGACCCAAAGAATTTGAAAAGGACTGTGGTGTAATAGAAAAAGTACTAGACAGATAGAGTTTAGTAATGACTGTGACTTATGGAATATGTAACCTTTGGAAAGTCATTTCCTATATCTGGTTCTGAGTTTCCTCATCTGTAAAAGGAAAAGAGTGACCTAAATGACCTCTAGAGTTCCTTCAAGCCTTCTATGATGTAATAAAATCAAAGACCTGGAGCTGGAAAGTGATTTCAAAGGCTATATAGTTCACTCATATCACTTTTTTTTTTAAAGAGGAAATGGAGTCTCAGAGAGGTTCAGTGATTTGCTGAAGGTCATATTTGCTGGAGGTTTAAAGGTAGAATTTGAATCCAGGACATTTGCTTCCAAAGCCAGTGTTTGCCATTGTATTTTTAAGGACTTGTCCAAAATCCCATTGCTAGCAAGTATTTGAACCATGACTAGGGCCTCCCTTCTCAGTTTTCCCTTCCAGGGCTCTTCTAGTTGTACTGTACTACCTTTCAAATCCAGTTTAATATCTAAGTAATAACCAAAAACATTTCCTTAAGTGCTTTATCCTTATCTTTAAGGATTATAAACCTGATTCCTAAGAAAAAGCATAATGTAACATTAGCTATTGTGTTGTAGATTTATCCTCACACAAAATCATGTGCATCTTACCCTTTTTTTTAATGCTAACAGGATTGTGCATAATTTCACTTAGCATATCAATCTAGAGAAAAAGGAACTATTGTTAGTAGCTTTTTTCTCTCATTAGCAGCTGGTCACTTATGCATATTTCAGATCTGCAATTCCTAAAATGCTTTATTTCCTAATCAGGGGAAGTTTTTTCTCACTTTTTTTTTAAGTGCTATGCTTGTTTAGAATGATGTATCTCCAGATGGACTTAAGTGCATTAAGAGATTGGATGGCACAATGACAAAGGAAATTTAACTGGGGAAATTCCCGTTAGGAAGAGTAGACCAAGACATGTCATTCAGGCTGACAGACTTTGACGTTGTGACACACTCACATGAAAGGGATATCTGAAATCAATTTCAGAATAATTTCAAAGATACCTGTATGTAAAATGCCATCTATAAAATCACAACAACATTCTTTCTACAAGGATAAATTAAGCATACTGCATCACAGTGGGCAAGGAGGCAATAATGGCATGAAGTCAGAAAGGACAGCTACTCATTTGCAGTTTATAGGGAAGATAAGAAATAAAACATGACTACTTGCAAACATTTCAAGAAAGGGAGCAAGACTTGAAGGGGATAGAAGTGTTATCAGAGTTTGGAAAAGGAAAAAAAAAATGTAGATGCATGAGACAGGACTTAGATTTGTAAGGGATCTTGGAGATCTTTGCTACAACCTTGTTATTTTACAGAGGAGGAATTGAGGCCTAACAAGGAGAATTATGTTCACAAAGGTTTTAAGTTAACAGTCAGGATTTGAACTGAGCTCCTCTGATTTCAAGCTCATTCTCTTCACAATACAGTGCTATTGAATGACAGAGAAGATGTGCAAACTCAACTAGACCTTTCTTTGTAATCCTAAACTTACACCCTCTCCCCACCCCAAAAAAGAGCATTTCTTTACACATACCTGAATGCAGCATAACACGTAACAAAAATAGGATTCAATATGAAACTATGAATTTTCATCCTGCAGAATCCAAGGACCATGAAGCTCTGCTCCTGACTCTCTAGACTTTCTCTGCAATACCATGGAAGTCTCTTCTTCTGCAAGTGTTATACATACATGCATACATACACATATGCATATGCACATATGTGTGATGTATAGATATATACACATATGTGTATATAGATTCAAATATATACATGCACACATTACATGTTCACATGTACAGGCACATACAGAGATATACAATTCATATATGCAAGCATGTATAGAGAGATATATTCATATATGCATGCACACATACCCATATACATATGCATTCACATGTTTATGCATATTTATATGTATGTAGGTGTATGTGCATAATACATATACACATATATTCCCTCTATAAAACTATCATTACTATTTTAATATAGTATCATTTATATATGATTATTATATTATAATTTATCATAGATCCACATATACATTTAATATACAGTATTATGCATGTGAGTATATATGTATCTATAGTACATACATACACACATGTATGCATGTGTATGTGTGCATGCATATGAGCAAGTGTAAATATGTCTGTATGTATTTATCTCAGAGGGAAGGCATCAGAAGACTCCCTTCAGAAAGTAGTATTTGAGTTAAGGCTGAAGTGAGGAGGTATACCATTCTGGTCTTGGGAGATAGCCAGGTTGTTGAGATTGAAGTTGTCTGAAAATCTTAAAGTGTTATGTTAGTTGTCATCATTGCTTTTATTATTATCACCCCATCTCATTTTCACATCTATAAAATGAGGGTATGGACTACAAGATTTTTAATATCCCTTTAAGTTCTAAATATATAATTCTAAATAAAAATACTTCTTCATGAAAACAATGAATTTTAAAATGATATAAGTAAATTAAATCTCTCTCTCTCTCTCTCTCTCTCTCTCTCTCTCTCTCTCTCTCTCTGTCTCTCTCTCCTTCTCCCCTTGGTCTCTAAGTATAATAATCTTGAAATTAAAAGGCTCTTTCTACAAAGCCGTATTGCCTTCTCAGTACCATTCTGATTCAGTGTACAAATAGATTACTCGTGGAAAATGTAGGACTCAATGTTCCCTAATTAAGGGTAAGTTTCTAGCCAAATGCTGGGTAGGGGTGGGATGGTGGGTATGATTTAAAAACAAAAGCTGAAATTTAATTCTTTGTCCTTGATTCCTACACATAGAGTAAGATATGGAACTAACAATTCTATGTGAATAGATACTGTAAATAGCAACCACAGTGAAAAGTTCTGACTTCACTTTTGTGGCCCTTTTGTTGTTAAGACATATACCTGTTTATGTTTACAAAATAATACACAGTCTGTATTTATCTACTATAATTATAGATATAAATGTTTGATTGTGATCTATATACATTTTTTAAAAGGATGCTTGCCACTGATGTCTTCTGTATTATTAAATCACTTTCCTTCCCAGCTTTAGGGCAAATTTGACCTTCATCAATCACTTACAAAATAAATCAGCCATTTCCATGTCTATTTATTTCTTTTAAACTGTAAAGCAAAGATTAAGATAAACATGAATATCTAAACAGAAATTACATTTACAAGTGTGGTTTAACAAAGATTTGTTTTATACTGCTAATTCATTTAAACAATATCCATTGTGAAGTGAGAAAACTGAATTTGAGATCTGGTTCTTAGCTGTGTAATGCTGGGCAAGCCATTTAATGTCTCTGACCCTCAGTTTAGTAATCTGCAAAGTGTGGATAATAACACTTGCACTAACTCACAAAGTTGCAGTAAGAAAAGCATATTGTAAACCTTTATGTTCTGCCATAAAAATCAGTAATACTAGTGAAACTGCTAGTTATGTATTTGTGGCCCTTCAAAGAATTCCAGAGGCTGTTTAAGAACCTGCTTTTCATTATTAGGAAAAGTGTTAATTTTTTCCTCTAATGCTAACCATCTTTAATTTCTTTATATCATATCTAAATATAAAGATAGAATTGGTGGGAAAGAATATCTTAAATGTGAAGCCAAGGTGATGACAGAACATGAAGCAGATTGGGGGAAGGTTAAGTTGCTTAGTCTACTTGAAGCACAGTTTATATGTGTACAAAAGTAGTGGAAAAGAAATAGAAAATGTGAATGCCAGATGTTGAGTTTTATCCAGTAGGCCATAGGGAGACATTGAAGGGTACTGAGTTGTCCAGTGACATGATTAGAATACTTTAAGGAAATTAATCTACAGGGTAAACTTGGACTGTTCCAGCAGGTTTTTGGTTCAGACATGGGATATGAGGGGAAAAAAGGAAAAGTTCTGGAGCAGCCATTGTTGAGAAGACCATACAGAATCAAGGCAAAAAGTAGTTATTAAATGCTTGTTCTGTGTCAAGCACTATGCTAAGTACTGAGAAAATAAATATAAGCAGAAAGAATGATGATCATTGTCCTCAAGGAATTTACATCTGAAAGGGGAAAGATAACACATATAAGGAACCTGAATGGGATTGAGGTATGTTCTGGGGCTAGAGAAAGTCCAGAGACTCAGAGTGACAAGTAAAATACTGTGTATGTATTTATTTATTTTTAATTTACGAAATAAAACATTTTTGTAACAGTATAATAAAAAAAAGATGATTGTATGTGAAACTGCAAGCTCACTATTCCTTTTAAATATGTAATGAACTATTATGTAAATTTCTTTTTTTTTTCTTTTCTTTTTCCCTTTCCCACTGTCCTGGAGTCCTACAAGTCCAGGGATGAAGTGAGAAAAGAAGTCTCCAATAATTTTATTTAAAGACAACATCATAACTTTAATAAAAGCCTTGCCCAACATCATCGAGCATCCAAACTGATGAAATTGTGTAGTAAGCATAGTCTGCTTCAGTCAGGCTATAACCAATATACTTTTATTATTGAACTACTAAACCTTTTACATCTTAAGGTAAACTTATAGAGTCAAATCTTTTCAAGGTGAGAGCAGGACCATTGAATCTGATAATCATAGAATATCATAGAATCTTATTATTAGAAAACTTAAAGTTCCTCTAGTCCAGCCAAATACTAGACTATAAGGATAAAAATGAAATAAAGTAACTAGTTATATGGCTCTCAGACACAGATAAACTTAAACAAATAAAGCAATCATAAACCTAGAGATTAGGAAAAAAATTCCTCTGAATTATCTCTCTTTGCAAGAGATTCCAAATACTTTGTTCTGTAAGAGGAAAAAAAGAGTTTAGTCATCCCCTTTCTTTACACATTTTAAATTCAAAAAACAATCATGAGTAAACAATTGAAATATGACCATGAGGTGATTCACAACATTCAAAATTTCATTTGCCACAGCCTTCAAGATAAGCATGGACCAAGTTACCCTCCCATCCTCTTCCAGATGAAAGGGGTTGGATCCTCAATGTTTTAATGGTATACCAGACACATAGATAGTAGATCTTACTCTGTAGGTTATCTTGCATTGAGATTTAAATATTTCCTTTACAGAGCTATAAACATCTTATTTCTTCCTTGCCACAGAAAACAAGCATTTTTATGCTTTTCCAAATTAGCCCTTGGGTTCCCATTTATCCCTCAACTATCTCAGATAAATGGGGTCACATTGGGCCCTTGCCTTCCATTTGATTAGCCTTAACTATTTATTTTCTGCCATTCACATTTATAACTGGGCAGTAAAAGAAAGGTTTAATGGCCCAGTAGTCCAGAATGGGAAATCATCCAGCTAGTGAGGCATTGAAGACATCAAATTAGCAGCAGTACTGATCCATTCTCTCCTCACTCGACATCTGTCTACAAGTGCTCATGGCTCAGAATGTTAGCTCTCTTTGTCTTAGGCTTCACTTCTTTGCTTCTGTGAAGCCCAGGAATTTTTCATTCATTCCTATTTTCCATTTTTCCATTCCATGGTTGCCCTTTTGGCAACTTGTTATATGGAAGATGTTGCCCAGCTGTCTATGGCCATGCCTCTGCACACAAGGGGGGTAACTGCTCTGACCTGAATTGAGCAATCACCTCAGTTAAGCAACTGGTTGATTAAGACTGAATTTTCTTTTTACACGAAGTGACTGGTTGTTTGACTAAATTGATTGGTCAATTTAGGCAGAGTGAATGAATGTCGTATGGTGTAGTGGAAAGAGCACTGAGTCAGAAGTCGAAGAATGCTGGAGAGAGCAGCAGAGCCAGGGGGGCCCTAGAATTCAGCAAATCTCATGGTATTATACAACAAAAAACAAAGGCCAAGGGAAGGGAAGGGAGCCATGGATTCCAAACCTAGCTTTGCCTTAATTGTTCAAGTTACCTGGGACAAGGCATTCAAAGTCTTTAGGTCTTAATTTTCCCATAAAAAGAAATAAAATATGTAGGAATTCTTAATCTGGTGTCCATGAAATTAAAAAAGGGGGGTGGTTTCTGTATTTCAAAGTAATTGTTTTACTTCAAAATCCTATTTATTTTATTCTATGCATTTAAAATATTATTCTGAGGAGCTGTCCACAGACTTCATCAGCCTGCCAAAGGGGTCTCAATATAGGGGGGGAAAAGTTGCAGAAGTAGGATTACTTATAAGTCAACTGCACTTTATTAGTGATTGAAAATAACACCTGGATTCAGCCTAAAACTTCAATCACTTAACTAGCGTGAATATTTAAAATGCAGGTTTGTCATGATAGCATATGCCAAGTTTAGAGTGATACAAGAGGTAGAGTTTAGACTGAAGCCTTCAGCACATATCCTGTACTTCTCTCTCCTCTTAAGCATTGTCTATGAAAAAAAGCAGTGACTAAAAAGTACCCAATTTAAAAATCTAGCCATCAGAGTAATAACTCTCTCTTAGCTCATAATACATGTCCAGTAGAGTTTTCTGATACCATCCCATATCCAAAGATTTACATGTCCTCATCAGCTCTCAATTTCTTCTTTTTAATTTTTTTTCACTAACAAATAAGGGTATGCTAGTATATGTTTAACAAGCAGCTCTCTGAAACAAAAAAACACTTTTAAGAGTAATTTGAATTATTAATATTTTCTTCATCATTTTCTAAAGTATATACAATAAACAAATCATCAACTAGAGCATTTGAGGATTTCTAAGTAGTAAATGCTCACACTGATAATTTAGCAATTGGTTCTCAAGAGCAAGTAAAAGCTGACATCAGCACAGCACTGCAAGTATTTATTTTTTCTTCCTTTTACCTTTACTCCCTTACACTGGAAAAACAAATTGAAAAAAAAAACCTTTGTAACAAATATATGTAGCCACGCAAGATATATCCATATTGTCCATGTAAAAAATGATCATCCTGAATAAAGCCTCTCTATCAGAAAATGGTTCCATGTTTCAACACTGGCCACGTGAAATCATGACTGGTCACTGCATTCATTGATCAGAGAAAGTTATCTTTTGAAGGTGTTTATCATTACATATAAACTGTTCTCCTCATTGTGCTCACTTGACTATTGCTTGATATAAGTCTTCCTAAATTTCTCTCAAAATATCTCTTTTATCATGGGGTATTTGTTGTATTCATACCATACATTGTTTAGCTATTCCCCAATCCTCCTCATGAATATGCAGTGTCATGTAATTCAAATGATTACAGATCTATAGCTAGTGAAGACCATAGAGGTAATCTCAGCTCTTTATATTACAAATGATGAGAACTGAAGAAGGATAGATTGAATATATATGTCTATATATGTATGTATATATATATTGTGTGTATAATATATATATATATATATGCATAGTTGCAGCCAAGAATAATTCACTCAGAAAAACTGAGTATAATTTTGTAAGGGAAAATCAGATTTTTGATGAGATAAAGAACCTTCAAATATTCCTGATGCAAAGATCAGAGCTGCATAGAAAATTTAAAATTCAAATGCATGAGTGAAGAGAACCATACAAAGATAACCATAAATGAATAATGAATGATAAAAGACTAAATAAGGGTTAAGCACTTGCATTAAAATATGGGGAGTTGATACACATATGTCCTTTGAACCCCAGAATCATCAGGGGTCATCAAGGAAGGTCAATCACAGAAGTCCGGAAAGTGGTTCTATTATGTCTTAAAAATGTCCATAATGGAAAGAAAGAGAAAGAATAATACACCTGGGGGCAGCTAGGTGGTGTAGTGAATAGAGCACCTAACCTGGAGTCAGGAAGACCTGAGTTCAAATTTGACCTCAGACAATTTAACACAAAAACTAGCCCTATGACCTTGGGCAAGTCACTTAAATCCAATTGCCCTCAAAAAAAAAAAAAGAAGAATATACCTAAGTGGAAGGGAAAGGAGTTTACTAAAAATTATTTTACATAATTAGGGC
The DNA here is from genome assembly GCF_028583685.1 of Petaurus breviceps papuanus. Lineage (NCBI taxonomy): Eukaryota > Metazoa > Chordata > Mammalia > Diprotodontia > Petauridae > Petaurus > Petaurus breviceps. The sequence goes on from NW_027185712.1 coordinate 5,637,190, forward strand.
ATAAAAATAATCATTTTATAAGCAAGGAGAAAGGAGGAGGGCTGGGGAAAGGGTCTAATCCTAGAATCTCACTTTCACTTGAACTGGTCAAAAGAAGGAAGAGTACACAGACAGTTGAATACAAAAATGCATTTCATTTAAGACAAAAAGATGTAGAAAATGGGAGAAGGGGGATGGAGAATTAGAGGGAGGATAAGTTAAAGGAAAGATGAGTCCTAAGCAAACAAACTTGAAGGATCTATAAAATAACTTAAAGAACTTTTTGAGGTGGCAAAAATGTGAATGTGAGGGGGCTCCCATAAATTAGTCATTGGATGAGTAAGTTATGGTATTTCAAGGTAGGCTCTTGCTGAACCTTATTAGTATAGTAACCAACTGCATTTCCAGAAGAGTATACATATATTTGGCTACCAACTGTCTGATAAAGAGTTGGAAGACTCAGAATGCAGAATGAGACAATGTTTCCTTTTGGACATAACCAATGTGGAAAAAGTTGTTTTGATCAAGTACATATTTTGTAACACATTTAGTGTTTTCCTCTGCTCTCAATTACAAGGATGAGGAGTGCTGCACTTGGAATATAGATAGATATAGATATCAATCTCTCTTTCTCCCTATATATACATATATGTATGTGCATTTATACACACACATACACATACATGCATACACACATAAATACGTACATATATGGGTGTGTATATATGCATTGTACATGTGTGCATATGTGTATTCATATATCTATATCTATGTGTGTATGTGTGTGTGTGTGTGTATAAAGACAGAGACAGAGAGTGAGGAGGGAAGGGGGGAGAGAGAGTTGTTTTAAGGAAATTGTGATAAAATAATTCTTTGTTTAAGGATCTTTTTAAGCCCCCAAATTATATTTCACAACCTCAATCAAATAAAGTCTTGCTATTTCACAAAGAAGCCTTGATTGTTACATGAAACATTACTGAGACTTTACGTATTTTCCCCTTGCAAATGAAAAAGGGGTGGAGGGAATCAAGGATCTAATGCTGCTTAATAATCGTTTATGAGGAAGAGAATGTCATTTTAATTGTTTTGTTTTTGTTTTGTTTTTTTAGTTAATTTCAAGTAATCTTCATTGTCTTCATCTATAACAATGCTTATTTCCTTGCCAAACATTATTATGTTTCATATGACAATCCTCTGCCTAAGAAATTGGACATCACGCCTCTAGCAAAAGACTGATTCCTAGCCACTCTTTCACAGTTTGATGATGATAGCAGAATGCTTAGTATTTACTGAAATTTCCTATAGTTCTGTCCAACACATCATAGGAAAATAGGTTCAATTTGCCAATGAATAGTTCTGCTACTATTTTAGGAAATCTACAATTTCTCTAAATGCAATTAAATTAAATAAATTTAAGTTTGTTTAATGCCAGACATTCATTTATAGCATTGAAAAAGCTTTCAAGATTCATTGTTTCCTAGTATGTACTGTTTGCCTCCCAATGATTCATTATTTTGATGAATTCCCAACTTTTGACCTCATAATCACTCTATTCAAAATTTTAAAAGTTACATTTTCACAAGATGTTACTTATTAATTCAGTAGTGCTAGTAAATTATTTTCATCATAATATCATGTATGTACCACTTGAAATGCCAATGCACATATTCAAAAGTATACTATTTATTCAATGCAGAAAAGATACACTTGTTTATTTATTATTGTATACTGCCTGTTTTGCTGAAGCAAAAATAAAGATCAATATAACAATGAGTGGACATCTATTTGGAGAGTGCTTGCAACAATTTCCTCCCACAGGAGTCCATGGACATACAAATCTGGAACCATTGATTTATCTAGTTAACTTATCTGCTTCTTTCTTCCAGATAGTGAGGGATCATGTAGACACAGCCAAAAGGAAATACAAGGATTGAGCTGTAGGTAGATCTCTAGACAAACCCAAACAATTATCAGCATTTTCTGACTCTTAATCAGGAAAGTTCCTCTACCTCTAACAAAGACAGCTAAGAGACTAGGGAAGGTATTGTCAAGGATGTAGCTATCACTGACCTAGTGAAACAGAATTATAGGATCACAGATATGGAACAAAAAAGGACCCCAAAGGCCATCTAGTACAACTCTCTCATTTTACAAATGAGGAAACTGAGGTTTAATGAAGTTAAGTGATTTCTCTAAGGTTAAACAACAAAAACAAAGCAGAGTAGAATCAAAACCATATTACTACAACCCCAAAACTTGTTTTGTTTCCATTATATCACATTGTCCAATTCCTTGTTTCATGCTAAATTCTAAAGCCCACTCCCCCACTCCCCTGCCTAAGTTTCTCTCCATGTATCACATGAGATAATATGCTAAAAACCCGTAAGATAAAAAACATCCATGTAAAAACCCATCATAGTTGTGTTATATTGCACACTGAAGTTTCCTCTGCTTCTTTGACTCTTTTCCCCTCAACTTCCTGACACCATAGCCAATTTTCCATGGTGTGTCTCATTTTAGATAGACTGGCTCAGGACCCTGAGCCAAACTGCTTTAATATATGATAATAATAGGTAGCTTCATGAAGGAGATTAAGAAAGAATAATTACTTCCTCAGAATTATGATCAACAACTGCTCACTTTCTTTTCCCTTGTCTTCTTGATTGTAGTGAGATTTCTACAAACCTCCAGTTTCAGTCATGTTCCCCTTCTTTTAAAACTGAGTCTTTTTTCAACCCCAGGGGATATAAGAGAAGAAGCTATGTTTTGGAACAATGTCCATAGGCTGTAGCTTCATTGAGAATAAAGATGGGGTAGAACAGCCAGACTCTCAGATATCTCCCAGAAGACCTAACATTTCTTGCCTGAGAGCTGACAGCTCTTAATCTTTATGCACCTTCAGAGACTGCTTCTCTCTAGGGTTTATTTTGTGGATTCTCTTAGCACAAAAGGCAGCATCCTCATAAACGCAGTGTCTTCTGGTCCTTGCCTGACACTGACATTTGAGAATATGATTAAAAGAGGTCCAACATGATTCCAGAAAATGGGGTTAAGTCCCTTAAAGAAAACATGATTGAATTGCCACATGGGCATACAGTTATTCAGAGGAACTTTGACAAATATGTAGACTGATGAAGTATTATAATTTGAGGAATTATAACTATCCCATTTATCCTTCAAAGAACATTTTTAGGAACACTTTGACTTAGGGTATTTTTCTCTTCAGAGTGTCCTTGTCAAAAAACAAGCATTTTCTCTTGTGGGTGGAGGTGAGGATGGTAAGGATGTTGTAATTAATTATCACTCATCACAGACTTAGTGTTGGATTATTTTATTAGTTACTGGAAATACAATTTCAGGGATTTCAGTGAATAAAACACAGGAAAAGTAAAGTTTGCTGGGAGGACAGGTTAAAAAAGACAAAAGTAGCAAAAAGATAAGTCTAGGGGTAGTATTATATCCATTTATTACCATATCAGTTGTTCAATGGTCACCGGGCATGGTGAAAGTGTGTGAAAGGGAAAGGCATAATAGAGTTCTATACTCAGAGTCAACAGACCTAAATTAAAATCCTGCCTCAGAATACTGATGGTAATAGTACTCATCTTTTTAGTTTTTGTGAGGATTGAGTAAGATGAAAACAAAACACTTTGTAAACTTATATGGCCTGTGATAACAATATATTGTTATTTTTGTTTTTATTATTATTATTATTTACCTTTTGACTTTCCCTACTGTTCTTTGAAATGTCATCATTAAAAAGGATGGTAAGTACCTCCAAGGTCCTAGAAGGACCATTGGTGGTAGCAGAAATAGAATAAGGAAGTAGGGAGTGTACCTAAGAGAGTAAGCTATGCCAGTATTCAGGAATGGTATAAAAATCATCCATTTGGAACAAATTATCATCTAATCCAAACTCCCTTGTGAACATCTAAGACCCAAAGAACTGAAATGGCTTGCCCAGGTTGTATAGAGAAGCAGTGTCTCTACCCAGATGATTGGGTAGCCCTCTTTCCTCTATATGACACTACCAGGACTAGCTAATACCTAAACCCTGGCCCAACACCTTTTGGGACAGATTGAACTTAGAGATCAGGAACAAGTAGAAAACTGAGAATCTTCATTGTCAGTAGGAATTTGAAAAAACAAGAAGGGATGGTAAACTGGCAAGATTTTAGAGATCTATTATCAAATTATCAATTTATCAATTATCAAAATATTCAGATGGGAATTAGGGGACTCATATACATGCCTGCAAAGTATGAGAACATGGGTGTACCTAAGCCCAAATATGTGATCAGTGGAGTGGCTACAACTGGTTGAAAAACAAAAGAATGTATAGCTCATTGTGTAGGGGCATAATAGCTTTTATGTGGCCTTGTTCAAATTGTATCTGGAATTTAGTTAAATCTTGAGAATATCAGTTAAAAAAAGGAATCTATAAGAAGGAGACATAGATCAGGACAGTGAAGAGATTTGAAAATATACCCATATGGAAATCAATTAAAGTCTGAAGACGTTTAGCCTAGAAAAATGCTTAGGGGTGACAGGCTATTTATACGAAAGCATTTGATGAGTTGTCATGTGGAAGAGGCATTATGTTTACTCTACTTTGTTTGAAAGAGAAGAACTACAAATAAAGAGAAAACATAAAGCAGATTTCAGCTCAATGTAAGTATAACAATAAGTACCTTGCATTTCATTACATAGGTAAAAGTGTCCTCAATAGTAGAATAGGCTGCTTGAAGATATAATGCCCTTTCTCCCCTTTCCACCCTCAATCCCCTGAGGCCTTCTAGCAACCATTGATCACCACCTATAATATTCTCAACTCTCTTCAATATCTTGATCAAGTATTTGTTAGATGCTCTACACCCTCCTTAAATTAGTATTCCAAAGACATTGAATGGATCCATTCAGAGTGATCCATCACTGGGTAGTTTGGGAAGGAAGTTCTTATTCAAGAACAACAAATTCACCTGGAGGAGCTGTAGGATTGCTTTTAAATCAGACTGTACAATTCTTTATAACCATATATCCATGTGGAGTCTTAGATTAAGGAAACCACAGGAAGATCATGGATTTAGAGCTAGAAAAGAACATAGGGGTCCTTTAGTCTAAGAACCTCCTTTTAGAGATAAGAGATATGAGTTCTAGAGAGGTTGAATAGTATGTTAAATAATCATGTAATAAGTCTCATAAGAATACTAGAGCTTCAAGTAAACTGTGCCATTCCTTCTTGAATTTGAAGTATTCTGCTAAATTGACATGATGGTAACATTTGGCTGGTTTGTAAGCTTTCATACAAGAAAGATGACTGGACAGACTTTATCATTCCAAATAAAAAACTCCTTGAATACACTCATGTTATGGCTTATACCCAAATTCCAGAAGCTATAGAATAATTGGCTAAAGTTAACAGTAGTTCAACAGATCTGATTACTCATAAATTTTTAAATGTGCCTCAAGAAAGAATTAGCTCATTAACTAGATTATTGAAATCCTAAATTCATTCACTGGAAATGCTAATAAGTATTTATCTCTGAAAGTCCTAATTTAATAATAACACTAAAGACAAAAAATAGTTAACTTGGATTCTCAGATTCTTTTTTCATTGTATCGATCTCCCCCTATTTTTTCCTGACCTTTCTTTGCACTAGCTACACTTTGAACATGTCCATGTTTCCACTATTTTCAACAAACCAATCAATGATCTAATCCTCAACTGATCACTTTTCACCCTATATCTTTTTTTACCCTATAGATACAAACTCTTATTGGTGTAGGGGAGGAAAATAAGAAAGCATGGGAAAAAACATGACAGATCTAAGGATGAGGGAAAGTTTTACAAATAAACAAGAAGTAGAGAGGATTACAAGAAGTAAAGTTTGATAATGTGAACTCAATTTTTTTTTTCTGCACAAATTAAGCCAATGAGGTCAAAATTAGAACGATATCAGGGAATTGAGAAAAAATACAGCAGGTTTCTCTGATAATGTCCTCTTTTCCCAAATATCTGGGAAACTGAGGTGAATTTGTGCAAAAAAAAAGATCCATTCCTCAACTGATAAATGATAAAATGATATGAGCAAGCAGTTTTCAGATGAGGAAACCCTAAGCTATCGATAGTCATGTAAAAATGCTATAAATCACTAATAATTTGAAAAAGTCAAATTAAAAGTCAAGTTAAAATGACTCTAAGATACCACCTCTTACCTATCAGGTTGGCTAACATGATAGAAAAAATGACAAATGCTGGAGGGGATGTGGAAAAATAGGAACACTGATGCACTGTTGTTTGAATTGTGAACTGGTTCCATGAATCTGGAAAACAATTTGGAATTAGGTCTAAAGGACTATAAAACTGTTCATACTCTTTGACCCAGCAACCATTAGTAGAGCTCAGAAAAGGATCTATATTTACAAAATAATATTTATGACAGTTCTTTTTTGTAGTGGCAAAGAATTGGAAATTGAGGGAATGTCCACCCATTGGAGAATGACTAAACAAGTTTGGTGTATGACTGTGATAGAATACTATTATGCTATAAGAAAAGATGAGATGAATAGTTTCAGAAAAAAAAACACGTAGAAAGACTTATATGAACTGGTGCAAAGTACAGTGAACAGAACCAGAAGAAAAATGCTCACAGGAACAGCAAAATTATAGTGAAAATCAACTTTGAAAGCTACTCTCATGAGTTCAATGATCCTTGAAAATTCCAGAAGACTCATGATGAAAAATGCTAGCCACATCCAAAGAAAGAACTGATAAACTCTGAATGCAAATTCAAGCCCAATCTTTCACCTTTTAAATTGCTCTTGATTATTATTATTTTTTTGCAACATGGCTACTATGGAAATGTGGTTTGTATGCATTCACATGTATAGATATTATATTGCTTTTTTCTCAGTGGGTGGGAGAGTGGCTGGAAGGAGAGAGAGAATTTCTAACTCAAAATTTCAAAAAAAAACATGTTAAAATAAAAGGAAAAAAATATTAGATAGATAACCTTTAAAATTGTCTTCTGTCTCTGAAGAAGGAGCACACTTTGTATCTTTTCACTCTATAAGCATGCCAATCAACACAGAAATAGCTAAGCATTTCTGTTGATCAATAGTTTAATTTTTTTATCTTTCAGAATAAAAGTTAATTCATCCCTAGACCAGAAGCCTGAGTAAATGACTCATTGTATAAATGACCTTCTCTGTGGAGAAAGGAGTGAGAAATGGAAAGTCAAAAGTTTCTTTTTTCATTCCTAACAGGATCACAAGCAAAAAATTATACATACATACATACATACATACATATATATATATGCCCCTCATGAAATACCCTCCCCCTGTCCCACATCTCTTTACAGAAATTCATGACTTCCTGTTGACTCTTTATGTTATCATCCTCTTCTTCCTTCCTGATTACTCTTTTGCATTCCTGCATCCTACTTTCCAAGCTTTGCTTCTATTCTCTGCAGTTCTTTCTGTCTGAAATTCTCTAGTTATTTATGTACACTGAAAAAATGACTGTCTTCCAGCTTTTCCCCATTCTTAGCTTGCTTTGTGTCCAAGCCTTTCAACAGAGATTAAGGTAGATCTTTTTCTTTTTAATTTACTCAGTTTTAAAAAAATAAATTCTTCATTTACATGCACACACACACACACACACACACTTACTCACTCACTCTCTCACCCATGAACACATGCTTGGTAGGAAAGAATAAAGAAAAAATATCCCCAAAAAACAGTTGTAAAATACTAATCAACATATCAACTAACCACTGAAAGTATATGAAACATTCTACATTAGAAATCAGACTTCTGCAACAGAAAGGAGGTATATTCCTCAGCTTTTCTTGGAAATCAAGATTGATCATTATAATTACAAAGCATTTAGTTGTTTTTTTTTAAATTTATATTGTAGAAGTCACTATTTGTATAGTGCTTTTCTGGTTTTTACTTCACTTTGCTTCAGTTCACATAAATCATACTTTGTTTCAGCAAATTTCAAATGATTTTTTTTTCATTGCATTATACTATCCCATTGCATTCATGTACCAATACCTATTTAACCATACCCCAACTTAAGGCATTCCATAACAGGTAACATATGGCAGTTAAGGACATCAAAAAATCCTGTAGTTTGAAATGATCCAGGCTGATCCAGACTCTATTTTATTAATTTGTTTTTTTCATCAAATATTTGATATGAAGCTGTGATAGAAGAATTTCTATATTAGAAGTCATAGCCTAAATCAGATATACTCTTTGGATTCACTCCCAGAAAATGACCATGCCTTGAACATTATGAATACAACTACTCTGCTTCCCCTTTGATTTGATTGTGATGACCTTAGTCCCCACTCTCCACCTTTGTCAGAAAATGTCTTCATCTCTTAATTCTCTGAGAAATAATTCAGTCACACTTATTCAGACCCATCTTCTCTTTCATTGACTATTGAAAGATTGATTATAGGGGTGGCCAGGTGGCTCAGCAAGTAAGAGCACCGGCTCCAGTGTTGGGATGATCTGGATCAAGTCCCGGGCTCAGATACTCAGCACCACACCCAGAAACAACTGGCCGTGTAACCTTGAGCAAGTCACTTAACCCCAATTGCTTTAAAAAAAAAAGATTGATTATATTGATTTGATTAATTGATTTGATTGATAATCCTGTAGCCACCCTCTCCTCTCTCTAGTTCATCTTCTTTGTGGCTGGCAGACATTTCTAAAACACATATGACCATGTCACACCCTTGTTCAAGAATATCTAATGGCTCCCTATTGCCTCTGAAATAAAATATAAATTTCCCATTTTAGAATTTAAAGCCCTTTACAAATCTTTCTTCCCCATACAAATCTCATTTCTCTTCTCTTTTCCTTTGTACAAGTTCAAGATTCATTCTTGGATTTCTTTTTCTACTTCCATCTCTATCTCTTTTTGAAGACAAGTTCAGTTTTCACCTCCAAAATATTTCTTCCTGCTTTCCAAGCTCTTTGTTCCCCACTTTCAAATTATTTTGCATTTACTTATCTATGTATATGTTGCTTCTCCCCAGTATAAGATCTTTCAAAGCAGGAACTGTTTCATGTTTATTCTTTCATCCTCAGTTACCTAACACCATGCCTGACGCATTGTAGGTGCTTAAAAAACGTCTTGCTGAATTGAATTGAGTTAAAGGGAGTTGAATTGCCAATGAAAAGACTGCAATGGGAATAAATTAAGTCCCTAAATCTGTAATGTTACTAAGTCATCAGATATCTTTACTCTTTCTCAAAAACATAAAAGATGGAGTAATGAAAAAAAGATGAATTGTTACCATTTAAGTTCACACATTTTTTTTTCATTTAAAATATATAAAACTGACACAAATAAAGTGTGGTGTCTCTTTCGAAATAATCACCTTAGGAAAAATGTTTTGTTTTTCCACTTTTCTTGCTCTTACACAAAGCATTTTGAGATCTCCTCTTTGGAGATGGACTTCAGTGTCAATTCATAAGTCACACATGAAAATCAGCTTCAAGATTTTTAGACATATTTCATTGTTAAAAAATAATCTAAAATAGTTTGATCGAACACAAATCTAGCAAGTGAGGCAAAAATGTCTTTCAGTGTTCTTTGGCTATTTCACAAAACCAAATCTGCTCTAGAAGAATTATAATTTGCATCCTGATTTTGAAGACATTGAAAAAATATGTTCTATCCTCAGAAAATAGTTCCAGAAAAGGATAATCTAACCATGGTTGATGACTAAATATTTTGAAAAAGCATAAAATCCTACAAAAACATGAATAAGTTTATTTCTCTAAAACTCATTTGGATAAGTCCATTCTGTTACATTAAAAATAATAACTAATATTGCCTATCATTACCTTATATGAATTTAGAAAACTTCACTGTTTCTAGAATTAGTCGATGATGTTCCTGTTTCCAAGGGACAAATTGAGAGTCTGGCCCAAGATTTTACTCCCTCCTTCTGAGGAAGTCTCTCATTAGCGACAAGGATTATGATTAGATCAATTACATTCACTCTTCCCCCAAATCAAATCATTGAAGTTTTTGCTTTAAATTGAATAGCAGAGGGAACAGGGAAGAAACAGTGATAATCTTTGATTTAATGCTGCCTGTGATTTTCCATGATAGGTTTCTGATTACAGTACATATTTTAAAACCCAAATTCCTTTCATTTGGGCTGGCTGCATCATTTGCTCCTCCATCCATAGCATCATGAAAACCCCATTAGAGAAGAGAAGAATGAGTATTTTAAAACTGATTTTAGTAATTGTATTGTGAGCAGAATAATAGCATAATGATGTTTAATGATAATTAGTGAGGTATAAATAGACTCTAATAACAAAAAGAATTATCAAGGGCTTGAAAGCAGAATATGGAAAGGACAAACCATTAATAAATTAGGATGGTTAGTTTTATGAACTCATATCTTAGCTGTCTTACTGTCATGAAACAGAACATTTCAGATTCTAAGCTTCTTGACATCATTCATGGTCAAGTGAGACTTCCAAAATGTTTAGGGAACTGTGGAAATTGTTTTGAGTCTTTGAATATTGAAAGTACAATCATGCACTTCAGTTTTATTTTATTTTATTTATTTAATGAGATCACTTTGCTGTGAGTTTAAATTGGCAGATTATTTTGAAGTGTGCCATTGATGTTAATATAGTTTTTGTACAATGCATTAATACAACAAATTAAATGAGAAATAGTGAGTGAGGGGTGAATGATGACTGGTCAAAGCAAAATCAGAGTACCAATTATATTGGTACTGAGATAATCTATTTTCTAATTATCATATAACTCAGGGATGACTGGCTGCCTGCTGTGACCCAAATAATTTGGACAAGAGTCAATTTAGCCTAGAGATGTACAATCACCAGGACATAGATTTTTTTTTATTATAAGATATACATTATGTATCTACTTTGGAAATGCTTTGCATAACTACACACATGCAACCTATATTGAATTGCTTATCTTCCCAGTAGGGGTGGGTGATGAAGGAAGAAGGGAAAGAATCTGGAAATCAAAGTTTTAAAATCCAATGTTAAAAATATTATTATTATTATTATTACATGCAACTGGGAAATAAGATATATAGGCAATGGGGTATAGAAATCCATCTTCCCCTACTAAAAACTCAGAGGGGACATGGGGGAGGATGTAAGAGAGAGCAGATTGGGGAAGGGGTATTAAGTAGGATCACTATTTGGGGGTGATGGGTAGGGAAAAGATAGGGAGAAAATTTGTAACTTAAAATCTTATGGAAACGAATGTTGAAAACTAAAAGTAAACAAACAAAAAAAACCAAAATACTCCCAAAAGACAAACAAACAACAAAAAGATATACATTAACACATGCTCCTGAAACTTAAACTGTCCTGGTCCTTAGAGTTTCATTTAGATTATTTACCTGAAAGAATATGCAGCATCACTAGAGTTGGCAACAGGCAAAATTATGAAACAAGAAAAGTTAAATTTAGATTTCTGGTGAAGAGGTGGTACAGAAACTATTATAGGAGTTTAGGAAAGGCAGTGTGAAAGTGGACTAGAATGAATGGGGAAGACTAAACATCTGATAACTTATAAAACTGTGAGAGCTATAAGAAACCTTGAAGATTACTTTGTCAAATCCCTGGATTCTGCAAGTGAAGGAAGATGCGGTGAAAAAGAGGAGCAAGTGACTTTATCAAAGTAATTAGCAGAGCCAGGAGTAGTAGTCATCTTTTAAGAGCAATGGTCCCTCCTAAAGCAGCATGCATTTTGTGGGGAGGTCTGGCATAATGCCTTGGATTTGAAATCAGAAGATGAGTTCAAGTTCTACATCTGATTGTACCTGCATGATCATGTTTATCACTTACCTCTATTGGGCTCTTTCCTCTTCTGAGATGCAGGATTGGACTTAATGGCCTCAAAAGTACATTTTGCCTTTAAATCTGTAATTGTGTAATCCTGAACTTGGAGGTGAAATTTCTGCCCATTATTTCCATATGAGGGACTGAAATATAAATAAATAGTTTCCAATTTTTTAGTCATTTAAAACTAAAACTCCAAAGTGTTAGGAAATACTATAACAATCCATTTTTTTAAAGCTCCCTTTTCCATTTCCTATCTGGACAAAGAAAGGTATGCAATGACATCACACAGTCTCCTGATACCTACAGCTAATTCAGGACATTGGCCTATCTTTTTCAGTCAATTTTGCATTTTCTGACCTCTTCCTCCCTACCCCCAATCAGAAATTATTTATTTGTTACAAACTATCCTGATACTGATTAATTCATATTAAAGTTAATAGATAATGATAACTGTATGTATTATCTCCTCCAGGGTTATTAATATTTTAGAAAGTATCTATTGGAAGCTATACTGCATCCAACAAAGAAGAATTGATTTCTTATGATCTATCTAATTTGGGAATGTGGCAGACTAATGGGTTGGTATAAAATGATGGGATTAAATGCTGTGTGATCTGAAATAATTTCTAGCTCTAAATCTAACTTATCAATATAACATATGGGGGATGAAGACTCATTTCTTATACCCTCAATCATATTACTTAGAACATCATTGAATTTATCTTTTCTCACATCCTTCCATACTACTTTGTACTCAATGACTTTTAATGTATTATTATTTTTTCATTTCATATTTAGCTGCATATAGGTGGGTACCACTACTATTAGAATATCAGCTTTTAATAAGAAGGGGTCATTTCCTTTTTTCTACTTAAGTAGATAATTAGATACACAAAACATTTATTAAGTGCTTACTCTATGATAGGCTCTGTGCTAAGTGGTAGCAATACACATGAAAGCTGGAGAGATAGTTGCTACTCTCAAGGAGCTTATATTGTAGTTTGGGAATCCAACACATAAAGATGAAGTAGGGAGCTGTAAGAAGGATGAAGTGACACATTCTGGTGGGATGGCTGGAGATGTCTTGGAATTGAGGTGAAGGCCTCAAACTGAATAAGGAAAGGTCAGGACTGGTGTATAAAACTCAGGATGGTTTTAAGGGTGGAGTCCCCTTCTCAAAAGGAGGAAGAAAACTGAAGGAGCAAGGAAGAAGCTCTTATCAAGTGCCTAATACATGTGTAGCACTAGAGTAAGAGCTTTATAAATATTAAATCACTTGATCCTCAAAATTATGAGGTATGTAGGTTTTATTATTATCCACATATTGCAGTTAAGGAAATCAAAGCAAATGCATGTTGTGACTTGTCTCGAGTCACATAGTTAGAAACTGTCAGGGCAGATTTAAATCGAGGTATTCCTAACTCTAGACCCAGTGTACCATCCACTGCACTACCTAATTGCCTATAAGGAAGTGGAGAAGTTGACCCTAGTGGAGAGCAATTCAGATAGCCTTAAGAAAGATGTTTAGAAATCCTATTTGTATAACTAGCGCACATAGAAAGTTCTTATTAAGTGACTGTTGATAGACTGATGTAATAGTCTTCTCTATACTGTATCTGTGTTTGTCCATTCAGACAGGATTTTTTTTCCATATCTAACTTAAAGTCTTCGTACAAGGGGAAGAAGATTTTGGGAAGGTGAGAATATATTCATTTCATTTCTTTAAATCAGGGATGCCTAGTCTATTTAATCAAAAGCTTTTCTTTTTTATCGCCTCAAATTTTCTGATGACAATGGGAAGGGTGAGAGGAGAAGTGCTCGCAATGGCTAAAGTTGGTGATGTCAGTTGCTCTCAGATATTTCTGTCCCTTTCTTTTTTTGGTGCAGACTTCAAGATCAACTGGTTAATTGTAACTGAAATTTTCTTTTGGGGGGGGGGAGTTATGCTTTAAAACAAACTTTCCCATAGAAAGCAGAAATCATTTGAAGTCATAATGTCCTGTTTCTCATTTCTCAAGCTTCAGAGTTAAAAATCCAGAAATCCTTGACTGCTCTATCCTCAGCTGACAACTTCCATATCTTGCCAAAATAAATAGTATGCAATTCTCAATCCTTGATTGACCAAGGCAGAAATTCCATGTTGACTAGCTCCTTAATTAAGGCTAATTAAAGCTCTTTTGTTGTACATATATATTGAAGAGATATACTCTAAGGAATTAAGTCTTTTAAAAGAGTTGTCAATTGCAAAACATGATTGTCATGTCTATTATATAATAAGACAAAGAATGAAACAGGCAAATGGGCACCAGTGTTAGAGGCCCTGTGTTCAAAGGCCATCTCTCTCACTTCCTATTTGTATGACACTGGAAAATCCACTTAAATTTTGTATACCTCACTTTGCTTACCTAGAAAATGAATGGGTTGGAAAAGGAATCTTTTAAGGTTCTTTCTATCCCTACATCAAAGATCCTAGAGAATACAACAGGGATCATCTAACTGTATGTGTAGCTAATACATTCAATCAGAATACCTTGAGTCAAAGGTGGGGGTACTGATCCTCCAAAACCCACGTATCATTCATAGCACTCTATCATCATTTCTTTTGCAAAATTAATTTTATTCCAAATTCAATTTAGAAGAAACTGAGGCAGCTAATTGACACTAAAGCCACACATTTTCACATTTATGCCAGTTCAGTTAATTAGTTTTGTAACCTTTTTCAAGTTACTTCATCCTTCAATGTTTCTTCTATTTTATTACTCACAAAATACTGCCAAAAATAATTTTTACCTACCTATATTATTTTATAGAAGGACATTTAAAATTATTCTGCAAAAATTGTTAGCAGTATACACAGAAAGATAAAATAGGGTTATGACTTTATTTGAACTGATCCCCTGTTATTTAACAATGAGATAAAAATTGAATAACCTAAATAAATATAATTACATCTATGGCCTTTTCCTCCTAAAACTATGTTTGTTGTTATTTTTATGGGGGGGGGCGTAGGAACTGGGGAAGTAGTAGTAGTTTCAAATATTGTAAAATTAAGTTCCTTTAATAACCATTTTTTACAGATAAGGAAAATATACTGTACATTTAATAATGGTTAGTTTTTACAATCCTTGTAAGACATGATACAGAATTTAACATCAAGTATACAACACTGATGCCAGAATGGGAAATTTACTTATTTTTCCTTGCTCTCTGCTGGGGGAAAAAATGGTGTGTGGAGGTAAGGAGAAGAGAAATGAATTATTCAAACGAGATATTTTGTATAAAAGCCAGAGAAACAGAATGAGTGTTCACTCTTGAATTATGCCTCAGAGATTAAGCCTTAATTACTGAATAGGTGCTGCCTCAGTCAAACTGAGACCTGTTAAATACCTTAGCTTGAAAAGGCCAAGGTCTCCCACTGCATCCTGGGTCATCTCCAGTTGTCCTTATCCATATCTGGCCACTGGAACCAGATGGCTACAGAGGAGAAAGTGAAGCTGGTGACTTTGCATAGCTTTCCCTTACTTCAATCTAATTCATCTGCATGTCATGGCATCACCTCCCTGACTGTCCTCTTCAAGAATAAAGGACAAACAGCAGCAATAATGTCTCACAGACAAAATGTTTATCATTCGAAATACGTGAGAAAAGTAGGCCAAGTGTTAGTTCTACTTAGCAAAAGGATAAATTAAGAATCAGAAAGGTAAACAATTTCGTTAAAGCCATAGAATAAAGAAATACTCAAATTGTGGCTAAGACTCAGGTCTTCAACAGCTTTTTGAAGAACTGCCACATGAAAGAGTAGTGTGACTTATTATATTTGGCCCTAAAATATAACTGTAAAAGTAAGAGGAGGAAGAAGTTGAACAAAAGGGGAATTTGGGGAGTAAGGAAAAAATGCTAAAAAAGAAATACTCTAAGTGGGACTTCCATGTGCCAATGTCTACCAGGCAGCTGAAGATGAAGGGCTAGATTTTAGGATATAAGTATGGAAACACTAACTGCTTATATGAACATAAAATAAATTGTTTTGTTTTGGGTACAGTATCACAGAAATATTAAGTTGTAAGGTATTCAGGGCAGTCTAATGCAAATCATTTGCAAAAGGAATCTTTACTATGACACAGAGTCAAATGTTTGCCCAGTATCTTCTTTAATACCTCCAAGAAGGGGATAGTTCTAATTATTAAAATCATTTCCTGACATTAAGACTAAACATCTCTGTCCACTCTTCCTGGTTCAGCCTCTGAGATGACACATCACACTGTGTCACCTATTTGAAGATATTTCACATGTGTTCCATGAATGTTCTCCTCCTCAAGCTAAATATTTCTAGATCCTTCAATCATTCTTCATTTATAATGCACTCTGAGGGAAGTAAATCATAGTGACGTTATGCCCTCCCTCCTAATGCAGCCTAAAATCCCATTGGTTGTTGTTGTTCTTATTATTATTTGCAGTATCATACTGGTGATTCACATTGGGCTTGTAGTCTACTAAAATTACCATTTCCCCCTAGAACAACTGCTTTTTAAACATGCTTGTCCCCTTACATTTGTGCCTCTATTATAAATTGTAGCTCATGATGGAAACATAGCCTACACAAGGTTTAATGAATTGTGTAAAAACACAAAGTCAAGTTTGAATGACTTAATACCCATCTAATTCAAACCAATAATTGAGTCAACTAAAAAAAAAAGAATTCTCTCTGAACCCCTCGCTGACACCACCATCTCCTTACCTGAAAAAATAGTTTTTTTGACTTGCCTGATCTATTCATACAAATTAAACAAAGTACATGTGTATCTGTGTCTGTGTATGAACACATGTGTGTTTGAGTTTGTGAAATAAATGTCTCCTAAGAGGATTATTTCTCTAACTTTGGAGAAGTAACTTCATCTTTCCAGGAATCACTTGCATCATCTACATTGAGATCCAAGGGATACTGAGGACTAAGTTTCAGAATTGGTTCAGTCTTGCTGGAAGATGAGTCTCTGGAGTCAATGGTAAGGTCCAGTAGATCATCCAGGTGGGGCACGGTGTGGTAGCAGTAATGTCCCCGTTCCTTAAATAGGTCCCACCAAAAAAGGAAGGAGATTTTAAAAAGAATAAGAAATGAGTGATTTTTTCTACAGTTAATATTCTGTTGGGTTGTGGCTCTTGTCAAACTAACCATTAATATGATATTGGCCATTATCTAAGTTATTAAAGAAGAGTTTGAATCCAGAAAAAAAGAAATCCTGAAAAGGATTTCCTTCCCATGAACCCTTACTGAAATTCAGGGGTTGTTCTTATCCTGAACATTTTACTGTGAATACTTACCCAGTGCTTTTCATAAAAGAAAATGCCTTATTGAAGAATTTTATTGCAGCTGATATAAGTTAATTTCCAGGAGATTCTTTATTTTTTTATACAGAAAGAAAAAAGCAAAAGCAAAAAAAAATTCCTCTACATTACCCTATCTCATCAATTAGATACACATTTACTAATACACATAGTGACATTTACTATCATTAAACACTGTACTTTTAGTACTATCATCTATGGCATATTAGAAAAAGATAACAGTATTAAAATTACTTCAAATATATGAACAAAGAACCAATTATTCTAAGTAATTTGGGGATGTGTTCTTTGCCATTTTAACTAATCTAATATTTTTCACTAATATGCAATTCAGAGGTTATTTTTTCTTTCCTTTGTGATTATTTTCCTCTAAAGTAGATGAAACTAAAAAGAGCAGAAAGGCATGAAATTGCAAACAAAGTTAACTTAATTCTTCCCTTTGCCCTCCCTTCAGATACTTTATCCTTCCTTACTTGCACCTCCCACCTTTTCCTACTCCCACCTCCAACAATCCCCCAATAAATGAAAGAAAAGTTGGCATCTGGCATGAGGAAAATTTCAAAACCAATCAGCATTTGAATAAAGAAAATAAGTTTGTGGTATGATTTTGGAGGCAATGATGTGTTGCAAATCATTTCCTCTCTTATCCATTCCTTCTCCTCTCCTTTCCCCTACCCAATCCTCCCCAAAGTGGTTGATGGCTGATAACTGTTGTTCCAACACCCAACCTCCACCCTTTTATTTTAGCTTTGTAATTCTTCTTAGGGCAGCTAGGTGGAACATCTAATAGAATCCTGGACCTGGAGTCAAGAAGAATACTTATCTTGAGTTCAAATGTAACCTCAGACACTTATTAACTGTGGGACGCCAGGCAATTCATTTACTTCTGTTTGCCTCAGTTCCTCATCTTTAAAAGTGTTGGAGAAGAAAATGACAAATGACTGCAGTATCTTAGACAAGAAAGCTCTAAATGGGGTCAGAAAGAGTTGGAAACTACTGAAAAACATTTTTTTTTTCTTAAAATGGGAATTACTCTCTTAGAGACCTCATTCTTAGCAGTTCTTAATCAAATACACTTCAGTGTGAAGGAAGGATCAGAGAATGGGTTTTTATAGAAGACTACATGGAAGGAGCATGAGATCTGTTTGGCACATGGAAAGGGTTTGGAAGGTGTACTAGTGTTGGGGGAAAGGATGAAAAAATAGAAAGAGAAAAACCAAAGCTTTTACAATTATTACAAGGTCAGGACATAATAAACACAAATAACTAGAGATAAAGAGTGTTGGAAAATGCATTCACTTTTTCTCTTTGAATAGATGGGTTTCAGGTAGAACTTTCTCAACTCTAGAAAAAAGGACAATTCTTCCTTCATTAAGCTTCCCATTTCAGTCACATGGAAATAAAAAATAGAATTTGAACAAAACAAAATACCTTTCCCCCTCAAAATAAAAAAAAAAACCTGTAACTCTGAACACCAAAAGAAAAAAAAAGAAAGAAAAAACTTATTTTACATAGACCTCAATTAAATTATAATTTTAAGCATGCTACAGCAGGAGTCCATTAAAGATTTAGTTACTTTCTGTGGTGAACATTAAGAAGCTATTACTCAAATTCTATTTAAACTGTTAAAATGAATTAAAATGTATAAGAAAGACCATTACATATCACGAGCTAATTTTCTAAGGAAAGCTTAGCAGCTGATAGATTGTTTAAGCTTCTCCAAGGTTTTAGTTTTGTGCTCAATAATTGAGAGGCAAGAGTGGGGGTTATGTTGACTAAAAATTTGTTCTTGTCCGTTTGTCAGATGAATGATGCTAAAATGAAAAGCCAGTTCTCATTTACTGTTTCTTATCTGAAAGTGAGCTTTTCAAGTTAAACTTGGTAATGACCAACAAGATAGTGGGGACAAGTTCTCCCCATCACACAATTCTCATTCATAACAGATGTTCCTGAGTCCCCACTTTCTTTTCTGCATCTGCCTGATGCCTCTTCCTGCTTTGAATTCACTGCCTCCAAGGAGAACAGAAAAAGCTTTTTTTTTTTCTTTTATTAGCTCAGTAAAGTTGGATTCCTTTTCCCCCTTCTTTATCAAAAAGAAATTACTTTTTCAAGTGAAGGGTTACTTCCTTTTAATTTGAGGGATGGAGGAAGACATGGTGCTAACAACTTCACAGTATCTCTTTTCATT
The DNA here is from genome assembly GCF_028583685.1 of Petaurus breviceps papuanus. Classification (NCBI taxonomy): domain Eukaryota; kingdom Metazoa; phylum Chordata; class Mammalia; order Diprotodontia; family Petauridae; genus Petaurus; species Petaurus breviceps. The sequence continues at coordinate 5,656,571 of NW_027185712.1, forward strand.
ACCTCCAGGAGGCTCTCTGTTCATGGGAGAAAAAAATCTATTTTTATATATATTTTTGCTTTTTTATCAATTGATCTTCAGGGAACAACTGACTAGTATCCTTTCAATAATTTTTTTTCTCTTAGTTATAGGAAATGTAGATATTGGGTGGGAGTAGAGTTTTCTATCAACTTAGTGTTTGAGGTGTTTTTTTTTTCTTTCTACTAAACTTATCCAATTAAAATCAACAAGTATTTGCTGAGCACCCACTAAATGCCTGGTATTATGCAATGTTCAATGGGAAGTGCAAAGGTATAGGAAAATTTTGTGCCCCAGATAAATTACAATATTACTAGGGAGAAGAAGATATGAGGGTAAAAATAAGAGAAAGGCTATATATTTTTTTTATTTTAAGTTTTTAATTTTTTTTTTGCTTTTTGGAAGGCAATTGGGGTTAAGTGCCTTGCCCAGGGTCACATGGCTAGTTTTTTTGTTAAGTGTCTGAGGCCGAATTTGAACTCAGGACCTCCTGACTCCAGGGATGGTGCTCTATTCACTGTGCCACCTAGCCACCCCTGAGAAAAGCTATATTAAACTGGCATCCAAAAGAAACTGAAAAAGACACAATCATTTTTTAAAAAGACAGATATTGTGCTTCATGACACCAGTGATTCAGAAATATGGAAAATAATTAGAAGGCTGACATTAGCAATCATGGTTGATCACTATCTTATAACCTAGTCATTCTATATTAGGCTTTGACTATATGAGCTTATCATTATGGTATGAGTGTGTTGGGGGAGGAGGTAAAGTTTGAAAAAGAAGGACTATTGTTTGATCTATAAATTATATTTAATGATATAGTGTTACAGTGAAATGTGATTCTTTTAAGAGATGCATCATTGACTGAACAAGTTTACTTTAGATTGTTTATAGCATTCTGTCACCAAAATGTATTTTTGTGATTAAATAACCATCAAGTGATGATTGAATACATTAGTTATGCCACTCCCAGAATTGTGCTAGGCACCATGGATAAAAGTGGTATACATACACACACACACACACACACCCCCATATATATACATATATATATATATATATGTATATATAATGAGTGTTATATAAGGGAATATAAGATATGTACCTTTTCCTCAAGGAGCTTTCAGTTTCCATAGGAAGGTAAAACCAGCATATAAAGAATAACTAGAGAATCATTAACTGGTAAATTGTGTTACTGGCTGTAAGTCAAATTGGAGTATAGAGTTAGCAGAGTTGAATATAGGCTGGAAACTAAAGAAAAGATGTGATATTCAAGGCATGTTGCAAACTTTAACTCAGTAACCTTCTCATAGATATTTTCAGTATGGCCTTTTTTTAAAGGACATGAGAGTCAGAAAGGAAAGTATAACTTAAGATTTGATGCCTTTGCCATCCATGAAGTAACACTGATGTTGATAATGGATCTTTTTATTTTGCTAAGGTAATTAATCCCTGAGAGTGACTTGCTCAGTATTTGCAAGAATATTAAGTCTTTCAGGGCAGTGACATGCTATCTCTGTACTATGAACATACTAAGTAGAGCTTTGGAGAGAAAATTTAATTTGAACTTCAGATAGTTTGAGGCAAAATTTCTGTTGAGAATGAAATCAACTTCACAATTCTCCCCTTCTTGGTACTTAAATAAGTTCCAACTATATCAGGAATGCTGTACAAAGTCCTGACCAGAAAATATAAGGAAAATGTTTTCAGCTCAAAGTGAGGGAATATTTTCTAGCATATAGGTCTATTATTACTTTTCCTAATGTTTGAGGTAGATAGGAAAGGGTTGCAAGGTAATAAACAGATTCTAAAAGGCTTTGTGTTATAAATATTGCTGTGGCTAGTCATGCTGTAGGTAAAGGTTTATTCTAGTTGTTCTCAGAGGGGCCTCTATGACCTTATTTTAAAGGAGTCATCTTTTCAGTACAGTTTAACACTCACTAAATGTTGTTAATTCAGTGAAATATAGAAGTCACTGGTTCAAAAAGAAGAAAGGTTAAGAGTTTCAGTGAAAAGTCACTCATGTAAACCTTAGTTATATTTCACCTTAATAAAATTTTTAATTCTTCAGGTACAGCATTGTTGTACAAATCTGAAATCAAATGGCAAAGTGAATAGGACTACATATTAGAACCTTTTATTTCTCAGGGCGTGTTCCTATATTGAGGTAAGCAACCCCCAAATCTTTCCAATTATTCTGTGTAATTACCGATATTTTCATCACACATTTCTTGTGCAACTTTTCTTCACCACCCCTTCCCTCCCTACTCCCTACCATGGCTAAGTGCTGTAATGTTATTTGTCCATCGCTGTCAAAGAGAACCAATGTTTATGACAGGATGGTATGGTGATATGTTAATTTGAGCATAAATTGGATTTAACTGAAACAAACTTATTCAAAGTCATGAGCCTCATTTTTGCTTCCACAATTATCAAAGCCCAGTGGCAAGACAAAAGTGAGGATGACTAGCAATGGCCCAGGATTCAGTGGATAACCTTGGTGTCTTTTATGTCTGACTAAGCTCTAGGTGCCCCCATAAAGACCACTTTAGCCGTCATCATGGCTGTTGGAACAAGTTGCTGTTATCCTCCCATTCCACAGTGGGGAAGTATTCACATGCTTGGGATGGATATTACCCTAACTCACCAACAAGTCTGAGGCCTTCAACCTGCTTTATCTCATCTGCCAAGAAGATTTATGAGGGCGTAGTCATTGTGTATGCTACAGCTTCTTGGGACCACAGGCAAGAGTTGAGTGTCAGGTGGATATCAGAGGTGGAAGAGCATCCTTAAAAAGGACTCAGCAGGACCTCACACCAGAGGTGCTATTATCCCTTGAACACCCCATGCACCCCATCAAAGTTATAATAATCAAAGATATAAAGAGGTATGTGACATGGCCCCTGCCATAGAGGTTGTTGCAATCTACTTAGAGAGACAAAAGTGCAACATCAAAAGAAAAATAGCAAAGTGAGGCATTTAATCATTTAAGTGGATGCAGATAGAAACAGATTTCAACTGTATTATTTTCCATGGTCTCTAAGGCCTTTTCCTACTAAAAATATATGATTCAATGCCAAACGCTAGGTGAAGGGTATAAGGAAATTCACTGAATAACTTGTCTGTGCTGCTTATGTAGATGACACCACTTTTCTTTATATCATTTTACTTTACAATATGTCTTTTTTTTTCTCTTTAGGGTAATTTCCTTGTGAAATTATCAAACATGCCTTTATGTCTTCATCAATCCTTTAATGATGTATGTGGTACCTCCAAAAAGTTCTTCACAAAGCATAACTCTATCAATACATATATATATATATATTTATATATGCTGAGAAAATATGATGCTCTGGCCATGTGTAGAAAGCAGCATGTGAATCGGGTGAAGCTAGAAGTGAAGAAATACAATCAAGTAGATGATATGGGCCTTGACTTTTTTGTTTACTTGTAGGACTTAGGGGGATAATGAATAAGCACAAAAATAATACCAGTCAAAGCAGTGTATAATGAGAATTGTATGCCATCATGGGGCAGGAGGTTGAGGGAAGGGAGGGAGAGAGAATTTGAAACTCAAAGAATTGTGGAACTGAATCTTGTAAACTAAAAGTAAACAAACAAATTAATAAGGACCAAAAAAATTAAAAAAAAAAGAATTGAATGAAAAGGGACAGTAAGTGTTATAATAGATTAAAAAGAAAAAAATGAATATGGACTGGGCTTCTTAGGTGAGGCTTAATGGAGGAGGTGGGATTTGATATGGTCTTTGAAGGACAGATATGATTTAAATAAATGGAATTTCAAATAACTTACCTCTGGGAGACTTCTTAGAGGCATCTTCTAGTAGAACCAGGGGTATGCTGCAGCTAGCTCTAACTAGCTCAGGATAGATATTATTAAATTTTCACTGTGAATATTTGAGTTTCAGAAATTGGCAAAGGCTACAAATCAGGGCTTGATTTATTGTTTTACTATTTTTCTTTTGAAGATAATGTTAATAATGCAGATTAAACTTATAAATATCTCAAGAATATATGTATATATGCATATATGTATGCATATGTATATATTTAAAAATTTATCACTACACCCCTGAGACAAAGGCTCTCATTTTGCAAATTGAGAATCTGGTGATTCAGGGAAGTAGAGTGTATTGAGAGATTAAGAAAAATAATAAAGAATTAAGATAGGATTCCAGTTCTGATGGGGTTCTAATTTCTGATTCTTGACCTGATACTCTTCCACTGAATAGTGGAAAATGCATTTCATTTAGGGAGAATGATGTGAACAAAACCATAGCAAGTTAATAAAAGCTGAATTTATATTATGGTGGGCCTTGAATGCCAGAAAAGGAAGTTAGAAAAGGATGTGTATAAAACAGATATTTTTAGCTCACCAAGGTGGTGGAGTTAATAGGGCACTGGCCCTGTAGTCAGGAGGACCTGAGTTCAAATCCAGCCACAGACACTTGACACACTAGCTGTGTGACCTTGGATAAGTCACTTAACCCCAATTGACTTGCCTTCCCCCCTCCAAAAAAATGCACAACTTTTCTTTTTTGTTTTTGCTTTTTTTTTTCCAAAATGATTTAATAATATGCCAATGGGATGACATAGGTAGTGTGGACATCATGCAAAATTTGTTACACTATTTGAATAATATAAATATCTTGTATCATGTAGAAAAATATCAAAATTGTATTTTGACTCCCTTATTTAAAATTTTCAAGCTGAACCTATGGACACAAACCATGTTAGTTTCCTTTTGTCTACAGAAATCTCCCAAGGAGGGAGATATTAAGATATCACATGCATTTTTCCAATATGCACAATTATTAGGAAAAATTTTTTCTCCTTTTATTAACATTTCAAAATCATATGATAGGGACTCTTCTTCTAGATCAATTAAAATAATATTTCTCATCTGTGAAGTTATACTTAGCTTTTCAGGTTTCCTGGAAATAAGAAAACATGGACACATGTGACACACACATGCAAGATATAGCATAAAGTATTTATCTTGCTACAATAGATATATCATCCTGTGTGTGTCGCTGTATGTGTGAACTTCAATTAAAAGAAAGCAAATGTGCATCAAACACTGTCTTCAAAGAATGGTACATGTGATTTTTTTTTCAAGGTCACATATTTAAAGTCTGAATGGAGCATAAAGAAGAAGATATAGTAATTCAACAAACACACAATTAAGAGACTACTATTTGGACAGACAGGGCTTACACAAAATAAGAAAGAAAAGAAAGAGAATAGAATTGAAAATAAAGGAGAGAAATAAAGGGAGGATTGAAGAAGGGAGGTAAGGAGCAGAGAGGGAGGAGCGTAAGGGAAAAGAGAAGAAAAATTTCTTACTGTTAAGAAACTTATATTCTCCTTAGAAGAGGCAATTTGTATACAGAAGAGTAAATACAAAGTAATCTGAGGTGAAAGAAATCACTAACAATGTGAACAGGGGAAATGAAGAAAAGCTTCAAAGAGTAGGTAGCAACTAAGATGGCCCTGAAGAGAGATTAAAAATTCTGGGAAGCAGAGAAAAGGTGGAAATTTGTTCAAGGAACAAAAGATTGGACTATGAGAATAAATTGCAGTAGGAGAGGCAGTGATGGGGAATAGCTAGAATTCCAGTTTAAATAGAGCACAATTTGAATGATATTAAATAAGTATAAGAAGGCAGATAGAAGACATCGAACAATATCTTAAAAGTCCAGCTCAGGTGTTTGTACTTTTTCCCAGAGGAAATAATAAACCATTGAATATTTTTGAAGAAAAGAGTGGCATGGTCAAGACTATGCTTTTGAAAGATCACTTTGGCCTCAGAGTGGAGAATGAATTGAAGTAGGGAGAAAAACAGATTCTGAAGGAAATAGATTAGCTTATGTAAAAGTGGATAATGTACTAAAGCAAGGATGGTAGCTAACTGGAACAAAAAGGAGAAAAGAAGGAAGGAAAAAGCTATAGATGCGAGAAAAAGTAAAGGCATAACAGACAATATTTTGGCAGCTGATTGTTCATAGGTCTGAGAGAAAGGAAAAAAAAAAAGAAAACAAAGAATGAAGCTGTGAAGTTGAATGAATGATAGAATGGTGATATCCTCAACAGAATGACCTTTGAAGGAAGGATAAGATTAGTTTAATTTAGGTCATGATGAGTGTAAATAATATGACCATGTCAAATGTGTCTATTTATTTCTGTTATTTCTACTACGTAATCTCATTTGGGTCTTCCTGTTATCAAGGCAATCCTGTTACTCCTTCCAAATTTAGTTCTTATCCTACTATCCATATAACCTCTTTTCAGATTTCTCACATCAACCCTTACCTTCAACCTCTCATCTGAGATGCTTAGTTCATATTTTAATGAGAAAAACAAGGGTATTTTTGCTGAGAATTCTCTCTTACCCCCTCCAAATCTCATAACCCCTTCAAATCATTATTTACTTTTTTCCTCCTTTACTCATCTCTGATGAAGAGATAGCCTTTCTCACCTAGGCTAATCCTCCCTACATAAACATCTGATGGCAATTTGTCCCATCTTCTCCAGCACATTGTCTGTACTATCCTTCCATCTACATTTTTCAACACTCCTGCAAGTATTCCCTGGTTCCTTCCCTGCTGTCTACAAACATTTCCTGATTTCTCTCATTCATAAAAATCTTAATTAGATCAAATCATCTATTTTTTCTTCTCACCCTCTGCTTCTTCTCCATTATCAGTCAAACAGTGCCTATATTATGAGGGTTTCCTAAGTATTGGTTTCTATACTCTTTCTATGTTTTTATTTGGTGCTCTTAATCAAATCTTATGGATTCAATCACCATCTGTATGCTTCTGATTGCTAGATTCATGATCCAATCCCAGTTTCACTCCTGAACTGAAGGCCTGAATCTCCAAATGTATAACCATCTCTTACTTAATTTACCCAAAACAGAATTTTTATATTTCACCAAGAACCTACCTCCTGAACTTGTTTATTATAATCACTATAATCTCCATTATAACCATCCTTGCAGTTTACCTAAGTTTTCCATCCCAATATCATCGACTCATCATTCTCCTGTAACCCACAAACTTAATCAGTTTCTAAATATTGTTTTTATATCTATATATACCATATTGATCACCTCCTTTCCACTTATATAAACAAAATCCCAGCCTTGGCACTATCACATAGATTACTGCAGTAGTCTTCTATGGGGTCTTCTTATCCCAGACTTGGCCTTACTTCAATCCATTCTCCATGTAGGTAACAAAGTGATTTTCCTAAAGTATGAGTTTGACCATATTATTCCCCTATTTAATGAATTCTAGTGAGTTCTTGTTAACTCTAGGATAAAATATAAACTCTGACTGGCAGTTAAATCACTTTTCAACCTAGTGCCTTCATACCTTTGCCATCTTTACATATATATATAATTTTCCTGCATGTACTTTGAGATCCAGGATCCAGGACTACAGGTCTTCTCATATTTTGTATAGAAAATTCTCCAAATCTCATGATTATACCTTAACTCTGACTATACCCCCTGACTGGATTGTACTTGTTCCTTACCTCCCTATCTTAATTACTGGCTGCATGTAAGTTGCAGCTCAAGCAACATTTTCTACATGAAGCCTTTATTAATCCCCTCAACTGTTGATACACTCATGCCCTGAACTTTTTTGAATTTATTATCTGTATGGAAGTATGCATGTATATATATTCACATGCATATGTATTCATATATATATGTATATGTACATGTTCTCTCCATATATTATAGAACTATTTACCCAAATGTAGGTTCAAACTTCTATAGTCTTCATGATGAGAATTTACCCTAATTATAAATTTATCATCTAGCTAGGGAGAGGCATCCAATCATGCTTTCAGAAAATATATGATGAGATATAGCATTTTTAGGGGAAAAAAAGTTGATGGTAGAGGTGCCAAATAGATACAGTTGGTGCACTGATCATTTTTTTAAATTCATAACTACATATCACAAGGGAAGACTTCTATTTGGAATAGATTGTGTTAGTGAGTAAAGATAGACTTGTAAAAAATTAATTTTTAAATGCATGGGAAAAAGCGCAGTAGAGAACAGAAACAGGAAATTTGTTGCTGCTTAATATAATATATACATGTTTAATTACATATGATATAATATGTAAGTATATATGTTTTTAAAATTGTATAACTCTATAGTTTCTTATACAAACATCTATGCATTTCACAAGACATTGGAATGTTCAACTTAGAGAATTGCTAAATTTATAGAACGTACAAGGCATAAATCGATTTTGAATAATAATAAATATATGTTATATTTGTAGTCATTATATCTACCATTTTTATAGTGCTTTAAGATTTTTAAAGTTCTTCATATACATTGTATCATTTAACATTCATGACAACACTACAAATTAGGTGACATTATTATCTCCATTTTACAAATGAGGAAACTGAGGTTGAGAAAGGCTAAGTGTTTTGCCCTAAGTGTTTATGTACTAGCTGTCTAAGAACTAGTACATAACTGAAGCAATGAAGCTCTTTGTGTGTGTATGTGAATGTGTGTACACACATATATATGTATGTATCACATATCATGGATAAATACACACATACTCATTATATATACATTATATACATATTGTATTTATGTATCATACATATATATGTATGAAACATACATATTCTACATACACACAGTTATTAATTAATTAATTATATGGGGCCCTTTGCATGTTTTATCGCTAGTCTCCCGGAATCATGGTTTATCCTTAAACTGATCAGACTTCCTAAGGCTTTCAAAACTCTTCTTTGTGATGAGACTGTTATTCCTGGAAAAGTTGATCTCTTAGTTCTGCTTTCTATATTTTATTTCAGTTCATATTAATCTTCCTGGTTTTATTTAAAACCAGTCCCTTTATCATTTCTTATAGCACAATAGTATTCCACCATCTTTACATACCATATCTTGTTCTTTCATGCCCCAGTTCATGAGTACTCCTCTGCATTCCTATTCTTTGCTACTTAGAAAAGCATTATAAATATTTTATAAACCCTTAGTTAGACTCTATTTTATTGTGGATTAATTACTCCCTGAATCTGACCTCCCTTTAATTCCCCCTTCTCACTTTTCTCTCCTATTTCTCTGTTGAGTAAAATTTATTTCTGTAGTGTGGGTGTATGTGTATTCTTCCCTCCTTTGACTTGTCTGAATGAGAGTGAGGTTCAATTGTCAGCCATCAACCCCCCCTCCTTAGTAGTATGAACTTCTACTTCTGCTCTTGATTATGATATAATTAGGGATTCAAGATAATTTTTCATAAATGCACTTTCCTTCCATTCTTCTTTTAATATCATGTGGAAATAACAGAATCTCCCCCAGATCTTCACTATAATTAGATTCACTCTATAAGCCCTGATAACAATAGATTTCATATGGGACAAATGTATCATTGCCACATATTTTAATGTAAATTGTTTATCCTTATTTAGTCCCCTATGATTGTTTAGTCATATTTTATTTTTTAATGTTTCTTTTAAACCCTATGTTTGAATTTCTTTCATTTTTATGATATCTTTTTAAAAATCAGAAATGCTTAGAAGTTCCCCATTTCATTAAACATCATTTTTCTCCCAGTATTGCATTGCTTGGTAAATTATTCTTAGTTGTAAACCTATGTCCATTGCTTAATTGAATATCATATTCAAAGCTCTTTGTTTCTCTGTAGATGTGGCTGCTTAGTCATATGTTAATCTGATTATGGCTCCTAATTACTTGAATTCTTTCTTCTGGCTAATTGTAGTATTGCCCCTCTCCCAATCCCCTTATACTTCCCCCTCCCCTGCCCCAGTCTGGAATCTCTGAATTTTGAGTCTAATATTACTGAAAGCTTCCATTTAGAGATTTTTTTTTCTTTTTGGAGGGCAATTGGGGTTAATTGACTTACCCAAAGTCACACAGCTAGTTTTGTGTTAAGTGTCTGGGGCCGAATTTGAACTCAGGTCCTCCTGACTTCAGGGCCAGTGCTCTATTCACTGCACCACCTAGACTTCCTAGAGTTTTTTTTTTTAATAATGTAATTTTTTTTTTGCTTTCTTTTTTTTTTTTTTGGAGAGCAGTGGGTGCTAAGCGACTTGGCCTAAGGTCACACAGATAGTTTTTGTGTTGTGTCTGAAGCCGGATTTGAACTCAGGCACTCCTTATTCCAGGGATGGTGCTCTATTCACTGTGCCACCTAGCTGCCCCCTCTAGAGTTTTTTTTTTTTAAGGAGGTAACCAGTTGGTTTTTTCCTCCTATTTCCATTTTGCCCTATGATTCTAATAGATCTGGGTGATTTCCTTTTTAAATTTCTTAAAATATGATATGTAGGCTCTTTTGGTTTATTTATAAGTCATGTTCATAGCTTTCAAATAGTCCACTGATTCTTGAATTATTTATCCTTGTTCTTAATTCTCCAAATTCCTGACTGGGTTTTGGGTCCAAGCAGTAGTAGGCTATTATTGGACTCAGCCACTATGAGTTGGAAAACTCTGATAGTTCACAGTAACAGAACCACAAATTTGCCTTTAGCCTTATGTTTCTTGCTCTGATTGTCTGCAGGCTTCAGAATGACCTGTAACAGGGGTGGGGGAACCTGTAGCCTCAAAGCCACATGTGGCCCTCTAGGTCCTCAAATCCTTCAGTTCCTTGGACATACAGAATGAATCCTTTTAATAAAAGGATTTGTTCTGTAAAACTTGGACTCAGTCCAAAGGTTGCACCTAAGGATCTAGAAGGCCACATGTGGTCATGAGGCTATACGTTCCCTACCCCTGATCTAGAAACTGGAACTAAGACCTCTATTTGATGCTGAGGTCTGAGTCACACCTGCTACTTGCTTCTATGCTTGCCCTTCTCTCTGTACATAAGCTATGGCCTATGATTTCTCCTCATCCTGGATTGCTATCCCTAGGCACAGTTCACCTCCTTAGTCTCCCATGGATATGTGAACTGGACCTGGGCAGTAAGAGAAAAATATGGTTGTTGGCACCAATGCTCATGCCCTGTGATATACTTCAATGTGGTTGTGGGACCACCTCTTTCCCTCCTGTATAGCTTCTCCATATACTGGAATGGTTTATGTATCACTGTCTTGACCAGATCCAAATTACAGTATTCAGAGACCTTTCTGTATGTCTCCCTATGCCGCCTGAGCCAAGCTGGGAAAATGACTGACACATTTCATTAGATCTCCCCATCAGGATTCAGGCTACTACATTTTCTAAATGGCTGGAGATTTTGTTGTAGGTTTGGCTCGGTTGTGGAGGTGTGGGGTATGTCCAGGTGATTGTTTCTGCTCCAATATAAAACTTGGTCTTCCTTTAGGGCACATGCCATGACTTATTATTCTTTTTTTTTTTTGACTTTTGAAGTTTTACATAGTTTATTCATGGTCAGATGAAAAATTATCTTCACAGATAAACATAATCCATAGTGCCTTTTATTCTTTCTTTTGCCAACACCGACATTTGCCTTTGCAGTACCCCTGACTTTCTTCATTCTGTTCTTGTGTTCCTTTCTCTGCTTTCTTGATGTCTTTTTCTTCTCATACAGACCATGCCTTGTAAGTCTGTGCTTTGGTTCATTTTTCTTTGCATAGTCAAAGGAATCATAAATCATGCCAAAGCCTGTTGTTTTGCCACCACCAAAATGGGTTCTGAATCCAAAGACAAAAATGACATCTGGCGCTGTCTTGTACATCTTGGCTAATTTTTCTTGAATTTCACTCTTAGGCACTGTGGCCTTTCCAGGATGAAGGACATCTATAACCATTTGTTTATGCTGAAGAAGTCTGTTTGTCATGAACTTCCTGGTTCTGATGGTTACAGTGTCATTCATAGTGGTGGCTGGCTCCTTGAGCAGTAGGAGAGGGAAAGGCTTATTATTCTTTGTATTCATACAATCTTCTATATATGGCAGATAATAAATTAACACTTTTTATTCATGGCTTAGTTGTTATGTTGGACATTAGCCAATGTATTTTAAAGAGCTTCATGCATAGAACCCATGAATTCAGTGCCAGAATGAGGATGATACTCTTTGAATGCCCAAGAATATCATACTTAGTTATGACTTTTAAATTAATGGTTTACTAGAGTGATGAGACCTTAGCAAACCTGGCAATATTAAAACACATACAGACACACACACCCCACCAGCAAAGGTAAATCAGAAGGAGATTGCAGAAAAAACAGAAGAACTGTCTTGATTAAAGTATAGAATAGTCTGATGAGAAAGGATTAAAGGATGTTTCAGATTTGTAAGTGATGACTCAATTGAATTGTGACTAGAAATGAAATAGAGATTTCTGTATTTACTCAGAATAAGGTGTTAAGACTAAAGGAGAGAGATGAAATGTGTAATAGTACATCAAGGGACATGTAACCTGGTACAAACAAATGAAATAAAAGCAAGCAAAATTTGAGATGGATATCAGGAAAAAATATCCCCAGGGTGAGAACTACTAGAATATTGAATAGTTTCTCAAGATGTTTCAAAAGAAAATAGAGCAACAAGGGAGGGGTCAGGGAATCACACTTTAAAGTTCTGAGACAAATCACTATTAAACAAAATTAAAGTAATAGTATCTAGGCTACAAAGTAAAGCCAATACTTCCCAAAAATCTCTACTAAATTATATACATGTGTAATAGTAATGAAATTTGAAGATTCTTTTGAATTGCTAAGCCGAGAGATACTTAGCACCTAGTTTCAAATTAATCCTCTGTTAAAGAAACAGAAGGTATGAACCCCTGTGGTGGGTACTTTGTCTGTTTGTGGCTTTAAGCCTTGACTTCCCAGGAAAAGAGACTGTGAAGGATTTAAGGTAGACTGGACACTGTCAGCTTCGGTATGCAAAAGAACTGCATGGAGAGCTGGACAAGGAGCTGGGAGCTGTCTGCCTTTGAACCCAGGTGACAGTTTGGTGAATTCAAGTAGGAGATGGGACCATGGAAGGGAAACCATGAAAGCTTAAAGCCTGCCCTAAGTCAAGATGAAAAGACCTCTCTGGGAATACTGAGAAGTGACTAACCCTGATGTGAGGTTTTGCTTTGGGATTCACATTGGGAAGAGTTTTGTGATTTGGCCAGTTGAGATTTAGGACAGCCATTAAATCCCTCTCCCCCCCCTCCTTTGAAAAAGCAGATGTTGGTGCTTCCCTCTCTGGTAACTAACTAGGTATGGATGTAATGGTCAGATAGCTAGAAGCCCTGTCTGATGAATTGTGCTGTGTTCTGTTGAGTAGTAACTGATGGAATAGTAATTTATTTGTGATTGTACTTTGTGATTGAATTAAGGACCCTGTGATTGACTAAATGAATGTACTATCCAGGGGTGGAGTACTTTGACTTTTGTATTTTGTGTCCCTAAAGGAGGGATTGAATGATTAAGTAAGGAGGCAAGCCTCCTTAAGTATGACTGAATGATTGAGTTACTAAATGATTGTTCTTTGTTGAAAACTATTGTGACCACTTTGGTGAAAACTATATATTTTAGTGATAAGTCATTGTGAATGCTGTATTTTGTTTGTTTTTGTGATAAGTTGTGACATTATGAATGCTGTACCTTGATTTTCTGTGAATGTTTTGCTTTGATTTATTATTGAATAAATTGAGTGTTCACTATACTATGCAATCAGAACCTCTAAAACTGTTCACGGCAGCAGTCCTCTGGAAAGCTGCTTGTATGTGGCTTTACAACATGGGAGGAAATACCTGGCCCTGGGGAACCAAGTTCAGCCCCCAATTTCATTGTCAGAAAGAATTTGTTCACAAAAGGGGAAAAAATACATTAAGAGTTAAGTTTCAATCCCGGGCTCAGACACTCAGCACCACACCCAGAAATAACTGGCCGTGTAACCTTGAGCAAGTTACTTAACCCTGATTGCTTAAAAAAAATAAAAAAGAGTTAAGTTTCATGGAGAATTGGGGTCAGGGATATGCTGAAGCCAGATCATGTTGATTCTCAAGAGTTAATTATTAAATTTTGAATATTGATTTACAAATCAGAAATGCACAATGGTTGCAAATCAGGTCTAGATGTATTCTTTTGCTGATAATCTTGACTTAAGAAAATGATGGATTAAATGATAACAAGGCAGATTAAATGTATAACTATTATGTGTGTCTTTTCATTTTTTTTCAGGAGAGCCAGTTGTCAAACATTTAGAAGCATTCCCTTTATTGGGGGGGGGGCATAGGGATCATTAATACCACAAAATAACTAAAGGACATCATGAGGTACCAATTAGGCAATACAGAAAATTCATAATTAGGTACATATGACTGGTATGTAGTTGAGGCAACAGGATAGTATGAGCTAGAAGACCAAAGGGTAAGCATTAAAATTCATTTTGTTTCAAAAAATATCTCTTAAGTGACTACTATATCTTAAAAAATGCCTAAAAATACATAAGATATAGACCTATTTCCAAATAGGTATTTCAAACATGGATAGGTAATTTGGACAGTTCTAAAAACAACTGTTCATTTTATTTCATTACACTACATGGTGAGATGTAGTCACAGTGGAATAAAAGAAAGGGCACTGGCATTGGATTTGGACCTAGAAGACCTTGGTACTAACTGTATAACCATTAGAAAGACACATAAACCTTCTGAAATTCAATTCCTCATCTGTAAAATTAGGAGTTTTTAACAAGATAATCTATGAAGTATTTTCCAGCACTAAACTTGATCAAATATTAAGGACCTACTCTCTACAAAGCACTGCTTTAACTTGAAATACAAAGATGAAATCATGGCCAGTCTCTACTTTGGTGAGTTTGAAGTTTAAGTGTTGGTGGGAAGACATTAGGTATATACACAACTACAATACATAGGGAAGGGGGTACTTACTTATAAGGAGAGTCAGACAAAGTTCTGTGAGACTTTTGAGGAGAAGAAGCTATCTAGGGAGACACTTAGTAGGGAGGTATAAAGGAAAGTTTCATAAATGAGGGAAGTATTATGCAGAAAGAAAAGAATGATTTCAGTAAAAGATAGTTGGAAAGGAGTGTCCATTTAAGTATGGGTGATAACAACGAATTCTGGGAAGAGAGGTTAAAAAAGAGGAGGCTGTGAGCACTTTAATAGCAATGACTAATACAAAACAGAATATAAGTACACCAGAAAGGTAAAAAGTCCCCTTAGAGATGATAGAATTAATAATAGAGTAGAACTTGGAGGTCATTTAGTCCTTCCTGTCTCCTCTTATTTTGCCAATAACTCCCAGGTGATGCTGGAGGGCCCAGGTGTCAGTGTCATCATCATTCATGCCCTTCCAATCCAGAAAGTGGTTCAGTGGAGAACCTTGCAGACCACTCTGTCTTCCTCCTCCGAAGTGGGAACTTTCTCCTCTAGTCCATTCAGGAAGCCACATCCAGTAATTTAAAACTAAAAATGTAAAATATAAGTTCATGGTCTAAGGGGAAAAGAGGGAAAGAGCTCCAATTCTGCTTTTCCACATTTAGCTATGAAATATAAAGAATGAATTACTCATAAAATATATGCCACCAGATCATCTCCTTGATCACCAAACCAGGAATGAATTCCCAGCTTTGTATAAAGGCACATTATCAAAAATATTTGGGAAATTAATCTTTTTTTTTCTCTATGCTCATCACTCCTCTGTGCTCATCAAGAAAACCAAGCATTTCCTCACTGAGGTAGTTTCTTGGTGTATGGGCTGGGATCTCCATTCTAGGTGATTTCTGCCACTATGTTGTAGAGTTTGCCCCTCTGATTTTCCTTTTCAATTGTTCCTCATTCCCAGAAAAAAAAATGCCAATTTTCACATGTGAGAGAGGTCACTGGCTCATTACAAAACCCTTCCTTTAACCTTTTTTTCTATATCTTTGTGTACATTTACAAAGAAATCACTTACTGGTCTCTCTGCTGTCACTCTGTTACAATTCCATTCTTTAACCCTCTTGCATTTCTATGGTCTGGGTTGTGCAAGAAACAAATAATCTCTTAGGACTGTTTTTTATGTAAGAATGTTTTAAACCCTTCTTTATTTTTTAATACTCATCTTTTTCAGGTATTTTTAAGTTCAGATTTGCAGGGTGGTTCATCCTGGGCTGCAGCCTGAGCTCCATTCCTCTTCAGAACTCATAATTCCATTCTCTCCCATGATTTCTGATGGCATAGAATTGTCTTATGGAATTTGATTTTCTTTATTCTGTATTTGAATACTTTTCTGCTGGTCACTTGAAGAATGTGTTGTTTGTGAATTGAATTATTAAATTTAACTAGTCTGTGTCTTGGAGTTTTCAAGTGTATATGTGTTTCTGAACACAATCTGAAGATTCTTTCAATTGGTATTTTGACTTCTATGTTAAGAATTCTGGACAGTTTTCTTACTTTTTTATTTGCATTATAGTGTTCAGGGCTTTTGTTAGTTTGTTTTGTTTTTGGTCTTATCATGTTCTTTGGGAGATCTTATAATCCTTAGCTTATCTTTGAGATCAGTGTTTTACTTACAAAGTGAACATATTTTCTTTTAGGGTCAAGGCTTTTTTTTCACTTTTCTTCTAGATTGTCCTTCCCTTTTATGTATTTGTATTTCTAATAAGTTGTCTTCTTCTTTGTTTGATGATAGTTGACAGCATGGATTCAAACTTTTTTAGCCACTTATGTCTGCTGGTAATGGTCATAAATGCTGCTCTCACAAATCTTATTTCTCTTTTATACCACTCAGAAACAGTATGCTGAAGTTCCCTGTGCTCTTCAAATTCCACATGGTTCTCTCTCTCCTCTAGCATTTTTCCTTTTTTTTGTAGTATTTATTCATAGATGCCTGAACTTTTTTTTTTTTTACTAGATCTGGAAGCCATATGTCATTCTATTGTTGATGGTTTCTCTGTTGATTTATCATCTTAAGGTCAAGTTCTTGGAGTTTTCTTCCTTCTGAGATCTTTGATAGTCAGTCTTTTTTCCCCTCTTATTTTCCCTTATTGCTAGCTCTCAAATTCTCTCTCTTCCAGTGATTGTTTCCCAGGTGGCTCATCTCACAGGGCAATATTTGGTTCACCACTCTAGCTTTCTGCCCATAATGACTTTTGAGGGTACAGAACTGGCCTTAGATTGATGTTGGACTGTTTTTTCAAGGTTGGTGGCATGCCACACAGTCTACATCTGTCCAATTCCCTCTATTCCTAAGTTGTCTTTCCCAACAGCTGAGTACACTGCCATAATGATTCTATTGAAGTCTAAGATGATTTCTGTCATTTGGAGTTTAGATCTCAAGTATCTCTTAGAAAGGGGTAAGGGGCAGTGTATCAGAGGGTGGGACAGAATTCTATTTCAATTCTCAACTCATCAGTCCCTTTCCCCTTTGTTCAGTTTATCTAATGCAGGAGATCTTTTGCAGCAAAGAATGCTGAAGCAGTGCTGACTATCAAGTCCTCAGCAAATTTCTGAAGTTTCAAGCTTGAACCTCCATGGCATTGGAAAGAGGGAGGTTGTACCAGGTTGGGAAGTGTTATTTTGTTGTAAACTTATAGTCTTCTTTCTATAATGATGGGCAGTTGAGGAGGGATTGCTGAGTGAGCTAAAGATAGGGATTAATTCATTATTTTAAACCTTCTTAGGTATTTCTATTTTTCTAGAATATGGAGACAGATCAAGTTACTTTATCATTAGCACATGTTAGAAACATGCTTTTGGGCTTCACAGGACTTCCCAGACAGGGTCAAGAAGGTAGCATGAATGAGCTTTCAGGTCCACTGCTCCCTTTTGGACTCTAGGGGAGATCCATGTGGAATGCCCCTCAACATGGCTGTGGGGATCACAGGACCTCCAGGTAGGGTCAGGGAATTAACCTAGGACAAGCTTCCACTGTTCACTGCTTCCCTTTTTGGGGACTTTTAGGGACATCCACATGATGTACCCCTTAAAAGAACAAACCCTTTTTTCACTGAAAGAACTAAGAAACAGAGTGTGGAGAGAAAGATGTTTATTTATGCTTCCAGCAAGGAAGGGGGTGTGAGAGGAAAATGTTTACTTGTGCTTCCAGCAAGGAAGGGGGTGTGGTGTTCACTAGGGACATACCCACACAGATACAGAAGCAGAAGTGAGGGTCTGCAAGTTCTTTCCTTCCCCGTAGACTTAAGGTTAGTTAAATTTCTTAAATGTCTTGCTTTATTCTACTTTCCATCTATATATAGTCAAATTCCTCATACTCATCACCTTATTTCCCCCTATATATTCTATATATGCAGATTATATGCAGATAACCTAGATATGGTAGTCAGGATAATTGTGACCTGGGCATGATCCCTCAGGCTTAAACTGTTTTTTGTTTTTGTTTTTTTTGCTATTTTAACTCATTTCTAGTCCATATGGAGCCAGAAGCCAGGATGGCCATTGTCTTAATAAAATAAGATAAGTGAGCTTCTCCACAGCTATTGAGCATCTCCCAGTAACTTTTGTGGGAGCAAAACAAGATACCATTATATCCCTTCTTACAGCACATAATTTCTGTTTTGGAAAGGTTTCAGAGAAAATGTCTTATTCTCAATTTTGCTGTACATAAAACTCAAAAGTCTCAGTTCTCTGATATCTAAGTAGACTTACAAGTAATTGACTGTTATTAATTTTGGATCCTCAAGCATACTTTTCCAGTTTTAAAAAAAAATGTTCTTCACTATCCTTCCCTTCACTAAACTTTGCATTAAATTTGTCAATTATCACGACTGACATAGTTTCTAAAATCTCATTAAATTCGTCAGAGAATTTCTCCACTTCATTTTATCCAAAAGATAAAATGTCCATAGGCTTGACATTTTGCTCTTTCAACTATTTTTATGCTAATTGTGAGCACTGTAAGGTGAGATGATTAGGTATACATGAAAGGATTATGTCAATTCTTTGGCCATTTGACAAAAATTAAACACAAAGGAACTCAACAATGAAGTTTATTTTATTTATTTGTTGTAGATGATCTAAGAATCATCTGATTCTTAGTACCCTGTAACCACATTGAGATACTTTGCCATTATCACTGGAGAACCAAAAATAGCCACACATGAGACTGTATTTAAGACTATTTTGCATTTAAGGTTATTACATGAATTGCTATTGCTCCCTCAATTCACCACTTATTATTGAACTGACAATCTGATGATCCTCTCTACATTTAGCTTGGATTATTCTTGGACAACAGAGACAATTATTCATCAGATACATGCTAAAAGACTTTTAAGCCTGTAGTACTGACCAAAGATTGTCTTCTATTGACATGGTCTTCCAAAATCTGAGTCATTTTCTTGCTTCAATGTGGGGTAGAATAAAATAGTCAAAGAAGAATCACACAATGTAAGTATATTTAATGGAACTGAATTTTTATGAATTAGATGTGAATGCTGTATGTAACATGTAATAACACTGGAAGAGTTTCTAAAATATCCAATGCCCAAGAGAATGAAAATGCAAGAGAAAAGCAATAAAGCCCCTATCCTTATCTCCTATGGGACCTTCTTCACTGAAAAAAGAAGAAAGCATTTTACTTTCTTCTTTTGCTTCAATCACATTGAGAATGAAGTCCAGGACTCTGAAAGAGAGATAGACTTCCTGTCCTTTCAAAGTATAATCAGAATGCAGAAGAAATTCCAATTATTGTATTAATGATAACAAAAGTAGAAAGAATTGAATAATTAAGTGATTATTGTGCACTGGGGTCTCATAGGGAGCCATAATTTACAAAACTTATTTTTTTCAATTATTTAGGGGCATAATGTGGAAAAAGAAAAATTGAAAAGCACATTGAAAATGCTATTAATGACTCCAGCACCCTGTGTCTTTATACCAATTGTCACACTGTCCTTTTTTGGAATAGGCTTTTTAAAGACAGTCTAGATAACTGGGCAAGTAAGCCTGAGTGAGTGGCAAATAAATAAATAAATGAAAATGTTCTTAGTGCATTCTGGATCAGGAAGTTATTGAAAGAACTGATTGATTTTGTTTAACAGTGTAACCTTCATGTTGTTCGTCTCCATATCCTTAAGCAGTCATATTATTTGATTTGCCAATGGAGTTTTGAGTTCCCCAGATCAATTCATTATGATATTTTCTCATTGGTCTTTTCATATCTAAGGAACCAGTCCCCAATCAAATCACTTTGCCTCCAGACTTGCAATTCACTGATATCAATTATTTATTCTTGCTTCTTTCTAATAAATTCAGGTTAATTTTTTTTATATATCTCATGGTATGCACTTGGAAAAGATGGAATAGATTCTTATACATGTAACCTGGTACTGGGAACAAGGAGTTTTGTACCCATAGGCAAAGTGTAGCATTTGAATAGGCAGCTATGCTGGCATCTGTTGGCTATTCTGGAGACAAGAGGTTCAAGGACAGTTTGGAGGAGGAATACAAAAGTATACCTTCTAGAATCCTCCAGACAATCAAAAAATCCCCTTCTCTCCCCCATTATGTAGAGGTTCTAAAACTTACTTATGTCACTTTACAAAGGATACAACTTCTTGATTAAGCATCAGTGAAGAAATTTCAGGTATCTATGGGAGAGATATATTTGGTCAGGTGTTATTCTGTAAATAAAGGCTCCCTTAAACCTTCTCCAAACCACCACCACATTAAAAAGCCTGTTGTTTGCACTGACTTCTTTTTTGGATCACCAAACAATGCAGAGATTTCGTGTAAATGTTGCAATGACCTTAACCTTGTCACTAAATCACATTTTTCATTTCCCTTTTTCTTTTAAAGTGGCTTATAGGACTCCTTCATCATCATACTCTCCGTCCCTCAAAAAAAGTCCTAAAGTAAACATTAGAATAAAGGAAGAAAAAAATTCATTCAGAAATGAAAATACTGTCTCTGTCCTCTTCTTTCATACTAAACAGCTAATATTTAGTTATAGTTATCTTCATAATCACAGAAAAATAAACAGAGAAACATCAGAGAGGACTGCAATTATACCCAGGAAGGCTTGGTTTCAAATCACATCTCATAAACTTATTTGCATATATCAGTGTGACTCACAACTTCTATGGACATAACTTTACTTATCCATAAAATGGGACTAATATCTGTGATACCTCATTCACAAATGTGTTATGAAACTAAAGTGATATAAAATGTGTAAAGTATTTTCCTAATATTAAAGTTATTTCTACCCATCCACTCACAAAGAGTCAGAGGATAGAGAGCAACTTGGCAGTTTTGTTGGGGTTTAGTCTCTGCCCACTCAGAGATGCCAAAAATTATTGGGGTTTCATGATGTGTTGGGGTGGAACTGTATCAAAGTATTCAGAGTCAGACCACCTCAATTCCGAGTGTAGACATTTATTGAGATTGACACCTCTCATGAAGTGGGCTAAATTCCAAGAGAAACCAGCAACTTCAGAGAAAGTAAGATGTGTTTTTATAGGGTAAAGATGCAATTACATAACAGGAATTATAACTATTAAAAATACAGGAGGGGTTTGTTAACAGATTAGGCAATGGGTAGGGGTCCCAACCATAGTGCAACTGAGCATGTGATTACCCTCTATGCATACAGAAAAACCCATTTGGGGAGGAATAAGTATGCACCTCTACCTCATAAGTTTACTCTAGGTCAGTTCTTTACTATTATTACACGGGCACCTACTAGGGAAAGTCCCTTCTACTATTGTTTTGGGTTCCACATCCTGTTTGGGCATCCTGGTGGTGCTGCTTCCTGATTGAGTATTGCCTTGTCTGAAATTAGATGGATGTGGTTGTGGTCCAGTGCATGGACATAACTGTTGTTTCTGTGGGAAATATGAGGATTGGGTCTAGGGGCAGTGACTAGCTAGAGGCAGTAGCTGGGATCCCATTACATGGACATGCCTACTGTTCTGTGAGAAGTATGATTTCATGGGCACACCTGTTGTTCTAGTGAGCAGTGAGGCATATAGGGAGAAGTTAGGCTATTTATTGTGTGTATGAGGGGAGGGGGGGAGCAACTATGTAGGGGCAGTGGCCCTGCTGTTCAATGGGGCCTATAAGGAAGTTAGACTATTGGGAGTAGGGACAGCTTTATTAGGATTACATCAGTTTGGCAAGTTAACAGAGTGAAAGAGACTTGTTTTGTGTGCATATTGTGTCAGTGACCCTGGAAATGTTCCAGAGTTACAACAACTCTTTATATGAGTTTCAGAACTGCTTCCAACATGCATTGTTAATGGAAATTACCTTACTCTAGTACCTTACATCAGAGAAATCATTGGTCTCATCAGTAATAGTTACATAAATAACTATTATTTTATTCAGCAGGGAGTAGTGGTGCACTACTGCCTTAACAAACTTGAACCAATGGATTTGTGGTTCATCTAACACAGATACCAAGTTTTCTATGATTCCTAGAGACCATCTTCTAGCTCTCTTTATCCACCTGACTATCCATTTTGTTGTAACTTTACTCCACCAAAGAAAGTTTGGTTTCCAGGATCATGATGGAGAAAAGTGTTGGCTATGGAGTCTACTCCTATCCTCAGAGTTATACTTAAGGGGAAATGAGGATTCCACAAATCAAGAAAAGGACTTCTATGCCAGGAGTCAAAAGGTACCCCTTGACCATATGTTTTCTCTATACAACTACTTTTGCAATTTAAGTTTGAGTCTATTTACCCTAGGGACCTTATTTGTGAAAGGAGAAGATGTACCATGGTATTGGAGGAAAAGGGAGATTGGTGTTACAGCTACTATACTTACTATACTTTTTCATTAAATAACTTTTATAAAATGCAATTGGTTTCATCTGATTGGTTGATTTCTGGAAGCACAACATGTAGGGGCTTAGGAAGTTACAGTGTTATTAGACACACAATCTCTGAGCTAATCTTACCCTTAGAACCCTGAAGCGAGAAGTAGTTCACACCCCTGGAGAAGCATTTCTTATTTCATTAACCTACTATTATGAGGCATAGGGATTTAGACTCAGCACAAATTTACACCAGAGCCAAATTTACCCTCCTCTCTTACCACAATATTATGAGCTTTTCAAAGGCAGAAACAGTTTTTTTGATTTTTGATTTTTGTTTTTTTTTCCTTTCTTTGTATCTCCAGTACTTAATACAATGTCTAGCACAGAGTAGGCACTTAATAGATGTTTATTGACTTACTTATTAGCCTGTTTAAGCCCAATAGAAAGAATTTTTAAATCTACATGATTCTGCTAAATCACACTGCATCCATTATTGAAACTTATTCTTTGAATTTTAAATTCTAGTATTTTAAGGCATTATTTAATATTATTCAATTTATAATGGCCTTCTTATATTAATTTCAGTTTAGTTGTAAAAAAAAGAAAGATGTTCATCAAAGGTGTTTGCCACTGTCCTGGCACAGAGATGAAGTAAAGATTTAAAGAGAATTCCTCTAGATGTTCCTGATTGTGGACCTTATTGTACTGATGGCATAATGTTCCAGAATGGTTTGAAAGGGGTCAACATAAACATACACTTAGAGAAATGGATATAAAAAAAATACTTAGTGCCTAGAATTGGATATGTAGTTGCCTGGACAACCCTCCAAACTAGTTGATCAGCACATCTATCTTAGATACCACAGTGCATAATAAACTAGTAACAGAACTGAATGGGAGAAAAAAAAGTGATGAAATACATGTAGATAATTTGTGCAACACTTTTAATAATCCCAGGATTACCCTTGAAACAGAACCACAATTTTTAACACCAATATTCTCCAAATGATTTTATTTGTCTACAAAACAGGGAATACATGAGTCTCCAGAGAATCAAATTTGTGGGTGAGCCAAAGAGAAAATGGGGCAACATATGGTGGGTGTGAATAGGCTGTACAATAGTGACAATGACAAGTTCCATCAAAAAAGAATGTAGCAAATGATATTATCCAAGAACTGTTTAGCTGGAAAAGGATTTTGGTCAGTTACATACTGAGAGTGTGGACTAACAGATGGACAGCCCATATGCTACAATGGTAATCAAAAAATTAATAGATATAGAAAAAGGGTGAGTGGCCATTAATGGGTCTGAATTCAGAAAGTACCCATATTGATAAGGTGACAAATCAATTAACATATTTTAGAAATTTTGGAATATTCCTCATGATTTTCAGGGCATCACTTCTAGTATAGTCAAGGAAGAATAACAAATGTACAGTTGAGTGAGAAAAGGACCTAGGTATAGGAACAGATTATCAATCAGAGACTTGAACATGTATATTCAGTAACTAATTGAAATATCAATCAGTCAACCAATAAATAAATGTTAAGTATCTACTATTTGCCAGGAATTGTACTAAGCAGTGGGAATAAAACAAAAGGCAAAAGACAATCCCCTGACTTGGGGGTGCTCATGATAAATTGGAAATAAGGAGAAAACTAAAATAATGTTTAAAAAGAAGGCCATAGCATTAAGAGGGTTCAAGAAAAAATTTCTGTAGTAGGTGGGATTTTGAACTAGGAACTGAAAGAAGTCAGAAGGCAGAAATTAGAAGAGGCAGCATTCTATGAATGGAGACTAATTAATGAAAATGCTCAGAATCATGACTGCCATATTATTGTTGTTCAGTTGTTTTCAGTCATGTCCAACTCCTCATGACAGCATTTGGGGTTTTCTTTGCAAAGTTAATGTAGTGGTTGGTCATTTCCTCTCCAGTTCATTTTACAGATGAAGAAACTGAGGCAGACAGGGTTAAGTTACTTGCCCAGGCAACTAGTGTGTGAGGACATATATGAACTCAGGAAAATGACTTCCTGACTCTAGGTCAGGTGCACCACCTAGTATTACATGGTTGCCATATAGTTTTTATTTTTTTTCTATTCCCATTTTTAAATTTTATTTTTAATCTATGGAATAAAACAAGCATTTCCATAACATAGTACAATAAAAAAAGATGACTGAACATGAAACTGCAAAATCTACTATGCAAAACTTACTATTCCTTTTGATCATAAAACACAATTATTATGTATATTTCTTTATTTTCTTCCCACCCCTATTGCTCACCCTAGAGATGGCTTCCATTAGATGAAAATAAGTGTGTGTGTGTGTGTGTGTGTGAAATTATTCTATATATACTTTTATTTATCGGTTCTTTTTCTGGATGCAGATAGTGTCTTTCTTCATATGTCCTTTATAGTTAATTTGTGTATTTACAATATTAAAAATAACTTATTTTCTCAAAGCTGTTCTTAAAACAATACTGCTGTTACTCTGTACAATGTTCTCTTGGGTCTGCTCATTTTGCTCTTCATTATTTCATGCAAGTCTTTCCATGTTTGTCTAAAATCTTTGAGCTCTTCATTTCTTATAACACAGTAGTATTCCATCAAAATCATATACCACAACTTGTTCAGCCATGCCCAGTTGTTGGATATCCTCTCAATTTCCAATTCCTTGCCACTACAAAAAGAGCTCATACACACACATATACATACACACGTATATATACACATATACATGCACATGTATACACACATATATATATATGTATATGTGTGTGTGCGTGTGTGTGTACAGATAGATCCTTTTCTAACTTCTGCCTTAATCATTATAACATACCTAGTAAGCGTCAGAGGCAGGATTTGAATTGCAGTCTTCCTGACTCTATGTCCAATATACAATCCAATATACAATAGGACATTTTCTTTTTTCCTCAAGTCTCTCACTCCATTCTTTACAATAATTTCTACACTCTGTACTGAGGATTTAACTTCACTAAAAATATATATATGATTTGTTCAGAGTTCTCTCTGTTCTTCATTTTATGTCTCTCTGACATTATCCTTCACTACTATCTCTGATGATGAATCAGCCCTTCTGTTTTCAAGGGTCACTTCATCTCTGTTTTTCTGCCTCTCTGTCTCTCTATTTCTCTGTCTTTCTCTTTCTGTCTCTCTCTCTGTCTCTGTCTCTCTCTCACTCTCTCTCTCTGTCTCTCTCTCTCTCTGTCTCTCTCTCTCTCTGTCTCTCTCTCTCTCTGACCCTCTCTCTCTCCCTCCCTCTTTTCTCTCTTCCCAAACCCTAACCCTAAATTTCCTTATTATATCAATTTTCTATTCTTGTACTCAGCTGATTTCAGCAGTATCATCACATTTCTTTCACTAATCTTCAATCTTTCCCTATCAGTTACTTCCCTGCAGCCTACCAACACACCCAACTCTCTCCCTTCCTAAAAAGCAAACAAAACTCCCTTGCTAAATCTTCCTGTGCCAATTGGTTATTCCAATTATTGTCCTACAGTTCTCCTTCCCTTCTGAACTAAAACTTCAAGCATTTGTACCAAATGATTCTATGCCCTATTTTATCTCACTTCTAAACTCTCTTCAAGCTGGGTCATTACTTCATCATTAGATTGAAAGCCCTCTCTCCAAAGTTACCAATTATCTTTCAGTTCCTAAATTTGTTAACTTCTTATTAATTCTGCCCTTCATGACTTCTATGTATTATTTAGCATTGTTTACCACCATTTCTTCCCATATACTCTTTCCTAAGTTTTCATGAATCTTCTCTCTTCAATCCCCTCTTGCCTGACTTATTGTTCCTTCTAAGTCATTTTTCTTGTACATTCATCAATGTCATACTTACCAAATGTAGATGTCCCATAAACATTTTCCTGTGGCTACTTTTTTTTCTTCTTTCTATACTCTTTCACTTGGTGATCTCATCATATCCCTATGTATATGATTACCAGATACATGATTCATGATCTCCCCTTAATTACAATCTGGATTATCAATTGTCTATTGGAAATTTTAAAATGGATGTCCAATAGGCCCCTTAAACTTATCATATCCCAAACAGAATTAAACTTATACTATTCCTAAAATCCCTTCATCCTTTCATCTCCCTTATTACTGTCAAGGGTACCTACATGTTTTACTTATCTATGTATGCATAACCTATGTCAAATTGCTTGCCTTCTCAATTAGGCAGGGGTGGGGAGTGAGAAAGTGAGAGAATTTGAAACTCAAAAATTTTTAAATGAATGTTAAAATTGTTTTTACATGTAACTGGGGGAAAACAAAATACTAAACAAACAAATAAAAAAGAACTCAAGTGTTAGCACTGTTCTTTCTTAGGTACTAGTGCCTTCCTCTCTAAAATTTTTACCCATTTACTCTGTATTTAGTATGTATTTATTGATTTTAGAATATAAGCTCCCTGAGAGAAAAGGCTTTTTTTCCTCTTTTGTATCCCCAGTACTCTGTACTGCATCTGGGAGATAATTAGTCCTTAATAAATTCTTGTTGATTGTTTAGCTGATTGATCAATAAAGCTGGATGTTTACCTATATTAGGGGAGGAAATGAAACAGTAGAATTTTAAAGGATTGTTCTTTTATTAGCCTCAAATTCATTTGCCCTATCAGAGGTTTCTAAATAACAGGGTACTGTTATGAGATTAGAAACATAGAGGTCTTCCCCAATTGATAAATGGTCAAAGGACATGAATGGGCAATTTACAGAGAAAGAAATTAAAGATATCTATAAGCACATGAAGAAATGGTCAAAATCACTATGAGAAATGCAAATCAAAACAACTTTGAGGTATCACATCTCACCAGTCAGATTGGCTAAGATGACAAAACAGGAAAATTACAAATGCTGGAGAGGGTGTGGGCAAATTGGAACACTAATGCATTGCTAGTGGAGTTGTGAACTGATCCAGCCTTTCTGGAGAGCAATCTGGAATTATGCCCAAAGGGCTATAAATAATTTCATATCCTTTGACCCAGCAATACCACTCGTAGGGTTATATCCCAAAGAGATCATAGAAGTGGGAGGAAGACCCATATGTACAAAAATGTTTATAGCAGCTCTTTTTGTGGTGGCAAAGAATTGGAAATTAAGTGGGTGCCCATCAATTGGGGAATGGCCAAACAAGTTGTGGTATATGCATGTTATGGAATACTATTGTGCTATAAGAAACAAGGAGCAGACGGACTTCATATTTACATGGAGAGGCTTATATGAACTGATGCTGAGTGAGAAGAGTAGAACTAGGAGAAGTTTGTACACAATTACAGACACAACATATGTGTGATGACCAACTTTGATAGACTGGACTCTTCTCAGCAATGCAGTGATATAAGTCAATCCCAAAAGACTTGGATTGAAATATTGAAAAGATGGAGAGAAATATGTGCATCTAGAGAAAGAACTAGAAAGAACTGAGTTTATATCCAGGTGGAAGCAAAATACCTAATCTTTTTCCTTCTCTTGTTTGGTTTTATGTCTTTACCATTTTTCATTCCATCTGATACAATCTGTCTTTATAACCTGGCTAATGTATAATGTGAAAGTATTTACAGATCCTATACTTGACTATATACAGCCATGGGGGGAAGGGAAGGGGAGGGGGACAAAACGTGAAACTCAAGGAATTGTGGAATTGAATCCTGTAAACTAAAATGAACAAACAAATTAATTTTAAAAATTTAAAAAAAGAAAAAAAAGAAACATAGAGGTCCTTGAAGAAAGGGATTTATTGGAAAATAATAAGAAATATATCAATTACTTATGGGTTACTTGGAGTTCTTATGTTGCTTTTTAGCTTGATTGTTTTCTTTTCCTGTGAATTGGAAATAAGGGTTATCTCATTTCCAATTTATAAATGGTCAAATATGAAGAGGTGGTTTTCAGAAGAAGAAATCAAAGTTATCTATAAACACATGAAGAACTTCTCTGAATCACTATTGATTACAGAAATGCCAATTAAAACAACTCTGAAGTACCACCTCACATATATCAGATTGGTTAACATGACAGAAAAAGGAAATGACAAATGTTGTAGGTTTGCTGGAAACAGAGGCAGTAATGAACTGTTGGTCACGTTGTGAACTGGTCTAACCATTCTGGAGAACAATGTGGAATTGTGCCCAAAGTACTATAAAACTGTACTCACCCCTTAACTCATCAACACCACTACTAGGACTGTATCCCAAAGAGTTCAAAGGATTAAAAAAGGACATTTATGTATAAAAATATTTATGGTAACTGTTTTGTGGTGACAAAGAATTAGAAATTGAGGGGCTGCTCATCCACGGGAGAAGGGCTGAATAAGATGTGTATTTGATTATGATGAAATATTATTATGGTATAAAAAATAAAGAAGGCATAATTTCTGAAAAAAAAAAAAACTTGGGATGACACATGAACTGATACAAATTGAGGTAAACAGAACCAGGATAACATTGTACAAAATAAGAGCACATATTATCATGATAATTGACTGTGAAAGACTTAGCTACTCTAATCAATATAATGATCCATAGCAATTCCAAAGGCTTTATGATGAAAACTGTTTTCTGCTTCTAGAGAGAGAGCTGATGAGCTTAGGGTACAGATTGAAGCATATTTCTCATTTTTTATTTTTCTTGCTTCTTTTGGGTAATATGGCTAATGTAAAGATATGTTTTGCATAAATTAACATGTATAATGGGTATCAAGTTACTTGCCTTCTCAATGGGGGAGGGTGGAAGAGAGAAAGAATTTGGAACATAATTTTTTTAAAGAATAAATGTTTTATAAAAAAGGAAATAAGGGCTCTCGTCAGACATTTATTGTTACCTCTGATGTTTATATGGAAGCTAAGAAACCTGTTATCCATGTCTATATTAAATGTAGAAACAAACTATACTTGAGCTATATTCTGAAATTTCCTAGAGACAATTAATGAGCCAAATGAAGAGTCATCTGAGTATGCTGTATCCAGATGAAATACAATCCATGTGAGTCCATAGCTTTGGGCACATTGACCTGACTTACAATTGAATGAAATGAGAATAGAGGCTCTAGAGAATGCTTTATATTGACCATATATCCAGTGAAACCAGAAATCATCTCACTGAAAAAAAATGAGGAAATGTTAGAAGGATCAAAAATATAGGAATGAAAGTGCTATTTTTAAAATGTTTTTTCACACTTTACAGATTTCAGGAGATGACAGGTTAAATATTCCAATTCTCCTTGACCAGGGAACATCTCTGAGCAGATACCTATGTCACAGCAGGCCAGTTAGACCATTATTTTTTTAATAGTGTACTTAGTCTAATTCTTAGGAGTAGATAGAGCTGTAACTAGTAAGAGGTGAATGGGATTTTGATTGTGAGTATCAACATCACAGGATTATATTTTTTCCCCATGAGGCTGGGTGTGGGGAAGGGGAGGGAGGGATGTCTCTAATTTATAATGCCCATGGACTGTATGTCTTATACCACAGTCTTCAAACTTTTGTCACTGTGTGGCCCACCCACATTATGATCATCATCTTACCCCCACAACTCACATGGTTACATCACTGTGGTGCCCTTCTTTTAGTGCTCACCTTTATTTCCAATACCCTAATTGGCTGAGGGGAGGCTTGACAACCTTGAGGAACAGGCTATCTCTTCTTTAACTTGACTACAGCAACAGTTTTACTATGATACCATACAGTAGTACCACTCCCAATTTTAGCAACCTTCTATACCACTTCCATAATTTTTCCCTAATATTTT
The DNA here is from genome assembly GCF_028583685.1 of Petaurus breviceps papuanus. NCBI lineage: Eukaryota > Metazoa > Chordata > Mammalia > Diprotodontia > Petauridae > Petaurus > Petaurus breviceps. The sequence continues at coordinate 5,687,106 of NW_027185712.1, forward strand.
TGCCTTTAGTTTAAATAATTCCTAATAATGCTTTCAGGAGATAGGACCAAGTAATAGAGATATAGAGAGGGAGTTGTCACATAAGAAACCAGTCACCATTGGCTTCTGCACTGGGTTAAGCAGAAAAGGTAAGTTGTGGAGAACAAGACAAAACGATTATTTTGACTAAGAATTTTACAGTTGGCAGAAACATTATAAATTCTGCAGTCTAATACCTTTACTTTACATATGAGGAAATTGAAGTACAAAGGGGGAAAGTAATTTGATCATGGTCCGAGGGTGAGGTAGTAGTAAAAACAGGATTAGAACCCATATCTCCTAACTAATGTGATTCCTTTGCCATTACATCATAGTCTAATAACTTCTGAAAGCTTCTTCAACCTTCAATAATTTCAGAATTTACCTAGAAATAATAGCTTACTAAATTGTTATTTATTAGACAATGTTTTGTGTACATTTATTTTTTCTTAAACTAAGTGGACTTGACTGAAACAAATACCTTTGAAACAAGCAGAATGACTACTCACAGCAGTTGGTAGAGATTATAAAAAGGAGGATATGTGATCCATGAATTTAAACATGTGCACTTGATAAATTCAAATACTATAATTATTACTCACTAAGCTCATCAGACTTCTGTGAACTTCTTTAATGGAAAAGAAGCAAGATTTATAAAAGAGCCACTGCTAAGTAATCTGAGGAGAAGCATAAGATTACAGCTGTATAATGATTTTGAGATGGCTTAATTCTGTAACCATTCTATCTTTCTACTTACACTCTGGGTCAAGTGAATAGATGAATTTCTTCCATTTTCTGTTCTCATTACAGGTTTTGTCATGAAAAGTGAGTTATCACAGAATTTTACTGTCTGATATATTTGGTGAATTATAGTGGCGTACAGAAGACGTTTAACCTCCTCAGAATTGTATATCTTGACTGACTATTCTGCCCTTTTCAGTTCTTCTGAGTTTCACCACTAATATAGCAAAATTATGACTCTCTAATTTTTTGTATAGTTTAGGAGACAGGGAAGCTTAAGTAGAAACTGTAGAGAATTACGTTACCTCCCAGATGAAACAAAATGGCCTTTGGAGAAATGCAATCTTGTAAATAAACAGACCCACCAAATAAGATAGGTTAAATGTTGTAGTGTGTGTAAATTGCTTTGGGAATTTCAAGAGCAAAATAGCCACTGAATGGAAAAATCAGGAAAAAGCCTGGGAACAATTTTGGGCCTCCTTCAGCTTGGAAAGAGGTCATCTATGAAGTGGGTTTTAATGAAAAATAGCCTTGAGAAAATATAGTGGTCTTGGATGTTGCAATTTATCCATACTTTTGAGATTTTACTATATGTAGCATGACTAGATTTTAATAAGATAAAATAAATCATGTTAGACAAATTATTAAGGCAACCTATGGATGATAACAAGAATAATAACTTTATGTCAAATCACCGAGGTAAGCAGAAGAACTATATCTCCTTTAAAAGAGCAATAATTTATCTGGATGAGTAATGGAGAAAGAAACAACTTCCTTAACAAAGGAAGAAATCAGTTGTTTTGAACCTTCAGCAAAGCCTCCAGTTGTCTCTAGACATTTCAGAATTACTTGAAGGATATTTATACTTAAGTGGTCTGTAATTACATTAGTTTAAATGCTCCCTCTATTGTATAATTTAATAGATGATTTTTTTCTATTTAACATGATTGTTGTTACTTCTACCTGTATCACTCTAGATCCTCCAAAAAAAAAAACAAGCACTATCCATTCAAATGATGAATATTTTTAATTATATCCATATTAATCATTGTTCAATAATGTAGCAAGTTCCTGGCACATAGTAGGTGGCCCCAAAATGTTTATTAATTAATTCATTTCTAAAGTGATATTTATGCCTTTCCAGATTGGTGGGAAAGACCTGGTTCTCTGCTGGCATATTCATTAAGAATCTAGGCTCCACTCTGAGGATGATGCAGTTTTAGAATAAGACTTTCATATTTACACACATTTATTAAGCACTTCCTATTCAATCAGGAAGAAACGCAGTATTTTCCCTCAAGGAACTTACATTCTCTCTCTTTTTTTGTCTTTTTGGAGGGCAATTGGAGTTAAGTGACTTGTCCAAAGTCACAGAGCTACTGTGTGTTGTGTCTGAGGTCAGATTTGAACTCAGGTCCTCCTGACTCCAGGGCCGGTGCTCTATTCACTCATTATGCCACCTAGCCACCGCGGAACTTATATTACCTTACTCTCCTCTACCTAAGCAATAAATGGATAGCAAAGGAAGAAAGTGAAGCCAAAGGGCCAGCTCCAAAAAGAAGTATAAACTAAGAGAAGTTTGTGGTCACTCATCTTCTACCTCCTTAGGGACTTGATGTCTTCATTATGTCCACTATATTAGTGGTCGCTAAACTATTTTGATTATTCATTTCCTGTCAATAAATATGTGGGAGCACACACATATATTTGTGTATACATAAATATATATGTACATATATATCATGTGTATACATTTATTATTGCAGTAATATTTCTATATGTATATATTTTATAGTTTTCACAAAACTAATAGTTTAAAAGGATAAGATAAATAAAAATAACATTTACTTTTTGGGTCAATAGGAAACTACTGGGCATCATTTTTTTTTTAAGCAATCAGGGTTAAGTAATTTGCTCAAGGTTACACGGCCAGTTATTTCTGGATGTGGTGCAAAGTATCTGAGCCCAGATTTGATCCCCAGGTCATCCGGACACTGGAGCTGGTGCTCTTACTCTCTGAGCCACCTGGCCACCCCTAAGCAATTGGGGTTAACTTCCTCAAGGTTACACGACCAGGTGTTTCTGGGTGGGTGCTAAGTGTCTGAGCCCGGATTCGATACCGGTCATCCTGACACTGAAGCCGGTGTTCTTACTCGCTGTGCTACCTGGCCGCCCCAACTACTGGGCATTATTAAGTAAGGGAATAGACATCTTCAGACTTGCATTTTTAGGAAAATCATTCTGACCCTTACTTCAAAGATAGATTAGAAGGAAGAGAAATAAGACAGTGAGTCATCAGGTCATTGAAAAACTCCTGGTAAAAGATGGTGATCCCTGAATTAAGGTGATGTCTATCTGAGTAGAGAAAAGGGGATGTATAGAAGAGAATTTGCAGATGTTCCAGTATCACCAAGACTGGGAAAATTATTATATCTGTGGGTTTGAGAGATTGAGGAGGTGAAGATGATACTGAGGTTGCATTAAAGATGAGAAACTGGTTGACTGGAAAGAAAGTAAATGAAGGAATGACATATATGTGTATATATATACATATATATGTATGTGTATATATGTGTGTTTATGTATATATCTATATGCACACACATACATATATATATAATTATTATTAAGTAGAAAGCAATGAGTCTACATTCTAAAAGGAGACAACATATGGAAACATATGGAAAATTTAATTACAAGATAGATGTAAAAGTTCTTTATGACCATTGGGTTACTACTACAAAGCAGATGCTAATGTCTCTTTTTAAAAGTCATTTCCACCAATAAAATCATATCAGTTTCTGATGTGGAAACATTTAACAGGGCCAAAGACTTTGGTAGAATTTTCCCCCCTTGGGACTTCAGAAACCTGACTTTAGCACCCACAGAAGAAATTTCTAGTATATTGTAACTCTGGTAATAAAGGACCAAAGAATCTCAGAGGTTTTGCATCTATTGTTAACTTTGGAAATAACAAAGAGCTCACACAGGTTATAATCAAAAACCTCATTCCATTGGGAGAGAGAAATCAGACACATGTGTTGGGATCTCCTCTAGTAGGAGACTAGAGGCAGCAGGGCTAAACCTTGATTTATATATTTGTGGCTAGAGAAAGAATCAAACAGTGTAGTGTAACCACAGTGGTGAGGCACAACCACAGGGAGGCAAGGTGGTCCAGTGAGAAAAAGTTCATTCATAGCAGGGCTTCATGTTTGGACCTACTCATCCTTGCTGGATCTCAGGGACCATCAGTTCTGTGATTTAGTTGCAAGAGTGTTCATCCAGAAGGTGAGCACAAAGGATTATTGTTATGCTGAGCTCAGGGCACAGCTTACTTGTTTGGCCTTAGCCCTGGAAAACAGGGTGTCTCCTAAGAGTAAAAATAGAGGAGTAAAGTGAGAGGGGTAGTCTTAGATCCTGAGAGATAAATCTTCACAAGGATTGCTTTCTAGGATCATTTATGATGGTAGAAGCCTAGAAGCATTGCTATTTCTGAGGCTTCTAGATTCTATTCCCCTTCTATTGGTAGTTGATGAGAATGGTTAGCTTCTCCACAGAAGTTATTTCCCTGATGATGGCCATGAGAGCTGAGCTGAAACCAGGGATGGTTGTCTGGGGTGGTCTGCAAATCTGATGCCTCCTGTGTCTATCTGGTTGTTGCTGGAAGATAGTTAGCAGTTGCTCCTGGTGGTAATGAGAATGGTGGACCCCATTTCCACAATGGTTTCTAGCTGGGTTAATGGTTCCCTTGTCAAATATACAATTTTGCAAGATGGGGAGGGGGTTTTCTGGAAAAGAAAAAGGAAACAGAAGAGTAATGTGGATTGCAGTCCATACAAATCTGCTCACCTCCTGTACAGATCCTTCAGTCCCACTCCAAAAGAGGACAGGAAAGATAGAACTATCATTTACTATAATCATAGCCTTGGAGAAAGAGCCAGTCATTTCACAGGTGTTTGCTGAAACAATGAATTGATCATGGGGAGAGGAAGTAGTTGGGGAAGGAGATTTGCCCAGTGCCATCTGTACAGCTCTTTTTGTAGTTGCCCAAGTAGCAATTAAATTATAATTATTCTAACTTATTAAATTATTAAATATTATTAAATTATTCAACTGAAGGTAGAGAAGGGGAGAGATTAAGAACTTTCATAGTAGAAATAGAGGATGGAATTGCACTTTATTTTAGGGGTGAGTAAAGTGTAATTGTATTAAAGATAAGTCATATGATCTGCTGTCCTGGGGAGGGCACCTTTCAAACTTCTGACTTACACATTCTTTGGCCATGACTTTCTGTAGATCAGATCCTGATCAGCACTTTAGATACCATTGTTCTAGGTGACATTTACCTGACATGAAAGCCTAGTATACCTCTGATTTTTATTTTCTGTTCAAAATTATGTGTTTTGTTACCCTGCTCCCACCCCAGACCCACCCCTTCCCACTCTTTTCAAAGTTCTCTCTTTTTCAAAGTGAAGGCTAAGAATTCTAATTGACTAATTCATCCTAACAAAAGAAGAGAGAATTAGTTACTCCCTGACTTCTCTCATTGTCCAGATCACAAAGGTGCATATTAATTAATGGTGAAAGAATTTAGTTATTTCAGGCTAAGAGATATATTTTTGGTAAGAAAGATTTTTGCAATGCCCCACAAATCATACCCTATGAGTAGGGTTGGTCTTGGGAAGGAGACTTAGATGCAGTATCTGAAGCAATACTTTTCCAAGTGCTTTCACAGTCACATTATAGGGTGTTGGCATCGAAGATGGATAACACTTCCTATTGGTAATTTTCTCCTATGGTTGAGTTTACATCATAGTGGTACCTTAAGTGGTTTACAAGGAAGTATTTTGATGTTAAAATTCACATCATCATTACCATGCCACTCAATTCCCTTGTTTCCCCTTCTATTAGTAATTTGTTGAGTACCACTGAAAATACAACATTGTGATAGGTACAGAAAGGAATATGTAGTAGAATAATCCAAAGTTCCTTTCCTCAAGGAATTACAACCTACTTGAGAGATGAAAGATATTCAGCCACTTATTCATAAAATAAACATTCATCAAGTCACTACTATGTAAAGGGTATTAATATTACTTAAGTTAGGGAACTCCTGGGTCTAGTTATAATATTTTCACTCATATCTGCTTCTAAGTTTTTAGGTCCCCTTTATGTACCTCCTTTCTTTTACAAAGACAATAGAGATCTCAGAAATTAGTCATTTGAATATCTGGAGGCTATATCATGGTCCCTACTATTAATGTTTGTGATGGTCAATGAAAACACCTGCCCCTCTCAATATTGCCACCATATCACTTGATCTTTTGCAACCTTCTTTTAAGTCCACTAGGGCTTCAAACTCACAAAAACTGCCTCATTCTTTCTTTTCAGTAGAAAGTCATTTTTACTGATTTCTTATTCGTATTTTTTCTTTCTCTTGTTCGCAGTCCTATCTATGTGCCAGTTCAATAGATCAGATCAAAGTACTAAATTGATCCATGTTACTTCTTTCAATCCACTAAGTAACTAGTTTCTCCCAAACACAGCATCAATACTATCTTTGAGTGGTATGAATAGCTTCAGAGTATATCTTCAGATTATGACAAGTGCTGAGGAAGATGTGAAATTTAGATAAAAAATGATTCTTACCATCATGAATTTACAATCTATTTAAAAAGAGGAACTTGCTTGACATTTCCCCCCAGTAACATTTATTAAGAGCAACACTGTGCTAGATGTTAGAGATGCAAGATCTGAATATGACATGGTCTCTGCCCTCTCACCCATGAATAGGAGGGATAACAAAGTGTCAAATGCAGAACTTTGACAATGAGTATGAAGGAAGTTAAAGGGAGGGTGAAACCTCTGACTTTCAAGCTAAGGCTTCATGTAGGAGACAGGATTTGGCATGGTTTTAAAAAATTCATTCGAATTCTGATAAGAAATAGGCAAGGTGGGTGTTGCAGTCAGGGGAAAATAGGAACTGATTTTCTAAGAAGTAAAGGAAAACAGCAAAACTAAAAAATAACACAAAACAAAACCTGAATGTTGCCCCCTTTGATACAAAGAAGATAATTCCCTTAATTAGATAATTGCCTAGAATCATGTAGGATAAACATTCAACATCATTCTCCAAATAGTAAATAGCTTGAGTAAGGAAAAAGTTTAACGTATTTTAATGGAAATCTTCTATCCAATTCAGACATTTTGAAATCACTTTTTCCTCTAGCAGTACCTCTTGCCAGTTTTACCCTACATGGCTATAAAAGGAATTCATGTGTAAAGGCTATTAACACATTTATCATCTAAGGAGAAGGTCTACAACCAGATTTATGTCTAGACCAAACGTTACTCTTTACAATACAATCCATTAACTGTGCATAAACATGTTCAAGCAATTTAGATAATGTGGATAATGGTGATGTTGAATGATGGCCATGCCCCGGGGTAAAATAATTCAAAATCTGGTGGCATTTCCCATCTCATGTCCAGACATAAACTGACTGTTTATGATAGCAAATTAAACATAGACAGGCAAAGGGAAGGAGCAATCCAAACAACTGTCATTCCTATCAATCCTTCTTTCCAACATTTTCTATTGCAACCCCAAACTGACATTATCATTATTCTTTCCATAGTGTGACTTCTATGCAGACATGTGTATGTACTCATTTATGTATGTGTCTATGCATGCATGCATGTGTATATATAATACAGAGACACTATCTATAAAAATTCACATGTATACACATGCATACATAAAATATTGATATATATATATACACATATATGAATTTATATGCATATATAAAACATATTTCCTGAAAAATTCAATATGTGTATATATATGTATAGCTATACTATATGCATACACACATACATACACAAGTATGTTTGTGTGTGTGTATACCTTTTATCATTAGGATATCCCATGCCTTTCCAGGTTTTCTTTAGAAGGAAAGAATAGAACTAAGTCCAAGTCCAGCTGTGTAATCTGAATCATCATCACTCACTCCACACTGATGTATGAGCATGTGTGTGTGATAGATCAATAAAGCAATTTTTAAACATTTACCAAGAGCTTACTATGGCAAGTTACTGTGCACTGGTGATTCCAAGACAAAAGTAAACAAATTGAAATCTCCAAGGGGCTTGTTCTCTATTTGGGGAGGCAACATACACATGAACAAGTAAACACAAAAAATACATTAAAAATTGAGGGGAGGTACACTTTTAATAGTGGAGATCAGGAAAGGTTTCATATACAGAAAGTTTTACTTCTGTGAGTATAGAATCTAAACCATAAACTTTAGTCAAGAAAAATGTTCATGATCCTACAACTGTTCCTACCATACACAAAGTACAATCTGAGATACTGGGAAATTAAGACTTCTACAAGCTCCACAGTCTTCCCTACTTATCCTATCACCAATAATGTATTAACTTTTATGTCAGATAATGTACTGCTCAGATCATAACAACTAATAGCTCTCCTATTATATTTTATATTTTGTATACATCCAGGCTGGCCTCAAATCCACTGCGTTTTGCTGCAATCTAGCAATCTTGCTTCCTGGCATCCTTTAGTCATGCTGACAAAATAGAATCAATCATTTACCTGAATGAATGCTCTACCACTGTTTGCAGTCATGGAAGGATCCCCCCACCCCCATTCAAATACTAGGATCTGTGCAACTCTTCTTTCTCTTAGATTCATCATATCCCACCACTCACCTTGAACTTTGATTCTGAACTGCACAGAGTCTGAATCATGGAATCTTTTTTTAAAATAATATTTCATTTTCCCCAAATGAATATATAAACAATTCTATCTATCTATCTATCTATCTATCTATCTATCTATCTATCTATCTATCTATCT
>NW_027185712.1:5695756-5701823 GCF_028583685.1 Petaurus breviceps papuanus
TCTATCTATCTATCTATCTATCTATCTATCTATCTATCTATCTATCTGTCTGTCTGTCTGTCTGTCTGTCTGTCTGTCTGTCTGTCTGTCTATCTATCTATCTATCTATCCATCCATCTATATATCTATATGTTTGTATATCTATATATGTATATATGTATGCGCACTATACACACATGCATTTTTGTATAAATGTGTATATGCATACAAATGCATGTGTATGTATGCATGCATGTGTATATGTGTGTGTATGTATATATAATTTATCTTGAGTTAAAATTCTATCCCATCCTCCTCCCTGAGATGGTTCGCAATCTAATATAGATTATATATGTGCAATTATGTATAGCTTTTCCATATTAGTTGTTTTGTGGAAGAAAGTGAAAGAAAAAGAAAGAAAGGAAGGAAGGAAGGAAGAAAGAAAGAAAGAAAGAAAGAAAGAAAGAAAGAAAGAAAGAAAGAAAGAAAGAAAGGAAGGAAGGAAGGAAGGAAGGAAGGAAGGAAGGAAGGAAGGAAGGAAGGAAGGAAGGAAAGAAAGGAAGGAAGAAAGAAAGAGAGAAAGAAAGAAATAAGGAAAGAAAGAGAGAGAGAAAGAAAGGAACAAGGAAAGAAAGAGAGAGAGAGAGGAAAGAAGAAAGAAAGGAAGGCAGAAAAAGAAAGAAAGGAAGAAAAAGAAAGAAAGAGAGTATGCTACTGACATCAGATGACATCAGTTCTTTCTCTGTTAGCAGACAGCATTTTTCATCAGGAGTCCTGTGAGATTGTCTTGGATTGTTGTATTGCTGAGAATAGCTAAAACATTAACATTTATTCATTGTATAATATTGCTGTTACTGTGTAAAATGTTCTCCTATTTGTGCTCACTTCACTTTGCATCAGTTTATGTAAGTCTTTCCACATTTTTCTGAAATCATCCTGCTTGTCATTTCTTATAGCACAAAAATATTCCATTACAATCATATACCACTACTTGTTCAGTCATCCTCCAATTGATAGATGTCCCCCCGATTTCTAATTCTTAACCACCACAAAAAGAACTCCTATAAATATTTTGTACAAATAAGTATATAGACCTAGTAGTGGTATTGCAGAATAATGGCATCTTAAAGCTAGCAAAGGATCTGACAATCTATTCTAATTTACTAATGCAGGCAATTGAAGACCAATGACTTTTCTTATTTTTCTATGTTTACTTAGCTAGTAAGCCTCAAATTTAGGACAAGTTTGTTTGTCACTTAAAGTCCTACATAATCTTTTTTTTCCAGAAAAAAAGTATATGGCCTCTTTGCTCTAGCTTGAATCAGCTACTTGTTTTTCCTGCTTTCTGTATGTGACATTCTATTTCCTTTCTCCTTGACTCTGAATAGGTTGTATCCTTCCCTTTTGCAGAGAATACTGTCTCTTTTCCCCTCTGCCTTTAGTAAAAATCCCTTATTCAAGTAGAGTTTCTTTTCCCCACTAGTTATTAATAACCCACATTTCATTTTATATTTTTTAAGAAACTCATCTTTACACACACACACACACACACACACACACACACACACATATAAAATGTTGTTTTTCTCCAATAGAATATATGCATGTTGAGGGATTATATATATAAAAAACTATAGTCAGGGAAGAATGAGACACACCTTGAGTGTAGAGACTATTTCATTTTGGTATTTGAATCTTTAGCACCTAGTGCAGTGTCTAATAGATAGAAATAACAAGTTTCTTGATTGACTTATTGATTTCCACTATATTTTGCTCAGTTACAAATATACAATTTTATTCTTGTCAATGAAATCTTGCTTTAGATCATTTATTTCAGGGTCTTCAATTAGGTGAATAGTTTCCAAACCACTAATAATATTATGAGATCGCTGAAAGAAGAGATTGCATTTTGAAAGCAAAATTTCAGCCAAAAATTTGTCCAAAAGTTTGTTGTTCTTCAACATCTAGGTTCTGACTATGTCAAAAAGCTCTTAATCAAAATGGGAAAAATGTGCTGTAACTATACAATTCAAAGACCAGAGGATTTCTAAAAATAGTAGTACCAGCACTTGTAGTTATCTATGCAAACAAAGGAAAGTAGTGAATTAATAACTTAAAAGGGAAAAAATGAAAATTTGATAACCAAGATATTTCAGTTAATAAATCTTCTTGTGTTGATTGAACCACATAACTATGAATGAATTTAGGATAGACATTTAAAAAGTGGTCAACAAAATTGTTTGTTTTCTTTGTCTTCAAATAACTTATAATGTAGGAGGAGATATAATATATGATTATTTATATAGGAGATTGAACATGAGCCTGTGATTTCAATTAGTAAAGGGTGCTTCCAAGTGAAAAAAAAATATTTTTCTAAAACCATAGGTCGATATGTTCTCTGCAGAACATATTCTTATAGAATTGTCTAGTCCAGAGCATTGAGATTTTATGACCTTTTCCCAGTGTAACAAACTCATTATCTGTCAAAAGTAGAACCTGAATCCAGGCCTTTCCAGTATTCAGGATAGTTCTCCATCTATTATACCATGTTATCAAAAAAAATCAAGGGCATTATTCACACATTGCTTGTATTATAATTATTTGTAAATGCACAAATGAGTATATATGTAGACATACACCCACAAATATGTTTATGTAAAAATAAGTATAAGAAATGTGTTAAATTTCCGTGATTTTTGGAGGGTATGGGAGAAAACAAAGTTAAATTTGGTCAGATATCCAGTTGCTCATTGGTAGTATCAATAACAACCATGTGCTTAATTTAATTCAATCATATTTTGATTTTTGGACCAAATATGGCTCTTCAGTATGATGACTTAAAAATGCATTTCAATTTCACAAGAATACATAGTTGTTAAATACTTACAATATACAAGACATTATGCTAGGTTCTGTGGGAGACACAAAGATTTAAAAGATACACTTCTTATCTTCTATAGGTTTACTTTCTAATGGCGGTAGGTGAATAAGACACAAAGTACCATCATACAATTTAGAAAATAAATCCTAAGGAGAGTTCTGATCAAGGAAAACAAGATGTTATGGTAAGACAGAATAGAGAAAGATCCCTTTTCTGTTGAATTCTTAATTGTACAATTGTACCTTTCTGATATTATAATTAAATATAATCAGGCATACAACTTTGTGTAATAGGAGCACACAAAGTTGTAGATCAATATCAAGTAGTATTACTAATATTATCATCTTTTCCTGGAAAGGACAGTTAAGTCTGTCTATCTTTCACTCCAACAACTACTTGTTTAGTTTAGTCGAGAATAAAATCCTTTTTCAGTTAATTAATTAATAGCTAGCATTCATATGGTGCTTTAAAGTTGACATTTCACCTTACATATGTTGTATCATTCGATGCTTACAACCATGCTGGGAGAAAGGTGATCTTGTTATCCCCATTTTAAGATGAAGAAGCTGAGACTCAGAGAGGTTAACTAATGTGATCAGGACATAAAACTAGAAAGTGTGTGAGGCAGAATTCAATCTCAGGTATTCCTGAGTCCAGCACTCTATGAACTGTACCAGTTCAATCCAAAGGATCAGTTGGTAGCTCACAGTTATATATATATATATATATATATATATATATATATATATATATATATGTGTGTGTATATATCCCAGGAAGTTTAAGTTTTCTGATATAGAATTTTTTGTATGGTTTTGTCCTATATTTTATTCCTTTTTTGTTGTTATTTTGTTCATTGTATTAATATTTTCTCCCCCAATTTGATTCTAAGTTTCTCAAGGTAGGAATCATTTTTTTCTGCCATTATGGACAAATTTTTTATGTTGGGAAGACTTAAATTCAAATCCCCCCTTAGCATCTTGCAAGGTATGAGATGCTAGCAAATTTATTTAGCATACTAAGTCTCAGTTTCCTCATTTGTAAAACATGGATAATAACATTGCCTCTTCCATAGGACTATTATGAGTACTAAATAAGGTAATTTGTTCAAACTGCTTAACAAACATTAATTGTCAATAGATATGTAAGTTAGTAACATGATTAGTATTTGGCAGAACAAACAAATGCTCAATAAATGTTTACTGTGTGAGTTTAGACCATCTTTTCACAATGAAAAATGCTTTGAAACTAACCCCATTCTATCCATTCTACCTTCATTATACATATATTTGGAAGAAACTAGACAGATCATTGCCTAAAAATAGGTCTTCCTGTGAAAAAATGGCTCACCTGAATATCTTTATCAACTGTGCTAGAGCAGTCAGATATTTTCAGACAATCATTGATAAAGTATTAACCAAGAGATTAAGGCAGGAGAAGACTATATGATCCGGACACTATTCTTAGTGATAACAGTACCTTCATGCAAGCCTATGAAGGCAAGAGGTCATCTTTTTTTCCAGATATATGTGTACACACATAGACTTTATATTAAAAAAGTCAGTCCTCATATTCTTCACAAAGTCTTGGGGAATTTTTTTTAGAGTGTAATTTGCCATTCTATGTCCCATTATAAATCTATGAAAGTTTAGAATTATATATGATAGCCAATTCAATATCAAGTTTAGTAATCTTACCTTGGTTATAGTGGCATACTACTTAGGAAGTATTCAATCAAATTGCTAGGTTAAATCAAATTCTAATAATATATCTTTGTATTTATTTAAAAAATATCCATTTTACTTACCTTCAGGGAAGATCAAAACTTATGCTTGACTATAATTCCACAAATATCTGATTTGAGCATGCTCATGAATAATTTTTACAAAGGCAACTACCCAGTTATATTTCCATGGGAGAAAGTCTGTTTCTGTATTATACTATTATTAAAAAAAACATATTGTTCAGACATATGTGTGAAGATATATGTGTGTGAGGGCATGAGAGAGAAAAAATAATTGGAGAGGAACAGTCAGGAGGGGACAGGAAAAGATAAGAGAAAAGAGGAAAGGAAAGGAGAGAAGAAGAAGGTGTATTAGCATTATGATCATGCCACCTAGAAAATTATAGACTAAGATATGGCTTAATAGTGATCTTTAAGTAGATAGTAGTGGAAGGTCTATTATAGGTTCTCCCTCAGCCACGAAGAACTGAAAAGGCAATGGGACCCCTTAAAATCATTATACATTCAGCCAAATTATCTTTAAGTTTTATATGGCTTCTCACAGGGAACAGGGAATGATCTAGTGATTTAGGAAGTTATTTAAAGATACTTTGACTGAAAATGCCACAGTATCACTGGAAGAAATGCCTTATCCTAAGATGAAAATGACAGGAACAGTTTTGTCTTTGTATCCCACCTGCTTATCTACAGCCTTGAAATGAGTAGGTACTTAGTAAATACTCCTTAGATTGAGTCATGGGACTGGATGGAAAGGTCAGAATTTGTCTGGAGTACCTCTCCAGTTTCCATTCTAGCCCCTGTTCTCCATAAACTAGCCAGTGCTCACATAGCTCTTCATTCCATCATTACAGTATCCCTTTTACAGAGCATACTATCCTATCTAATTCTTTAAATTCTCATTTCTCCCTATCCTTACCTGTACCAGTCAATTTGGTTCAGTTTATTTGAACTTATTAAAAATGTATTGAATATCTCTCATGTGACAGTACTATCATTCTATAGGGGTATATGAGCAAAAGTCTTAGTCCCTGGACTCCAATATTTTATGTACAATTCACTATTAGAATTTTAAGATGTATCAACCAATACAAATTTATTATTTTTATATAAGCAATTTTTAGTTTGTTTTAGCTTTGTAAATGGACATTTACCATTGTATTCACCTAAGTATAAAGTAGAACCTCCTTCTCCTTTGAAAAGAGTAATTGGGGCAGCTAGGTAGTCCAGTGAAAAGAGCAGCAGCCCTGGAGTCTGGAGGACCTGAGTTCAAATCTGACCTCAGACACTTAACACTTACCAGCTGTTTGACCTTGGGCAAGTCACTTAACCCCAATTGCCCTGCCTTCCCCCTAAGGAAAGGAAAGGAAAGGAAAGGAAAGGAAAGGAAAGGAAAGGAAAGGAAAGGAAAGGAAAGGAAAGGAAAGGAAAGGAAAGGAAAGGAAAGGGAAGGGAAGGGAAAGGAA
>NW_027185712.1:5701923-5729787 GCF_028583685.1 Petaurus breviceps papuanus
AAAGAAAAGAAAAGAAAAGAAAAGAAAAGAAAAGAAAAGAAAAGAAAAGAAAAGAAAAGAAAAGAAAAGAAAGAAAAAGAAAAGAAAAAGCAACTTTCTTCCTTGGATAATTCCTTCCTGGGAAAGAAGGCACAAATAGACTTCCTTCTTCAGATTCCTTAGAACTTTGTGATCCTATTAAATAGATAGGAAGATAGGCAGTGTTAGAGTTAACTACCTGGAAGCATATATAAGAATATTATCATTGTTTATCACCAAGCACATATATGCCATTCTCCTGCACACAATTATATGAAATGAAGTGATTTCTTAATATTGAACCGATAAATCTCCAAGAATTTATAGGGAATTAAATATGTAAATATGTTTTCCATCAATAATTTATATTTCACATCATTGCCTTTAATATTTTAACTCCAAGAAACTGTTCAAGCCCATCACAAGGTAGCTAATTTATACATATCTGTTAGGGGATTACAGACATATCGATAATATGGAGCTTGGGGCTATTTTTATTACCAGACAGTCTCATAACATCTCTGGAAACTTTTCTACCAGATGGTAACTAAGTTAAGTTGTGGGTGATATATTTTAATGGATCAACAAATGCAAATAAAAATAACAAATGGCAATCAAACCTGAATCATAACAGAAGGTGAACCTTGGCTGAGATCCTAAGGGATGATTTCCCCCTAAGGGGATACAATTGCATTATTAGGAACATTAACTATCTGTTTCCAAGGCACATCAAGTGCTATATATCTTGATAGGCTGGAATGATGTGCTCAGACCAACAATATGAAATATAACAGGGACAAACACAAAGTCCTCTGATTCGATTTTTTTTAATCATCACAAACATAAAACATTTGAAAAATCTGTTTTAACAAAAACTCATGTCAAGAGTAAATGCAAGGTACCAGGGTTATCTGCTTAAAGTGGGAAAAAAGCAAATTATTTACTTTGTGATTCATTGTTAGAAATGTAATAACTTCTCATGCCTAGAAATCCTTTGTTCTTTTACCTTTCCCTCCAAGAATTCTTTGATCCCTTCAAAACTCAGCTATATCTTTTATAGGGACCTAACAGTGGAGGGGAACCTGTGGCTTCAATGCCACATGTGGCCTTCTAGGTCCCCAAGAGTGACCCCTTGACTAAATCCAAACTTCACAGAACAAATCCCCTTAATAAACATATTTGTTCTGTAAAACTTGGACTCAGACAAAAGACAAGACACTCCTATGCTATAGTTCTTATTGCTGTCCCCCTTGAAAATTATCGTGCCTAACTTTTTCTATATTTTATATTTATTTGTGTTTCTATCATTTCCCTTGAATAGAATGTAAGCACCTTGACAGGATGAACTATTGTTCAATCTGTACCTTCTTTTGAATCCCTAGCAGTACAATATCTGGAACACAGTAGATTCTTGATAAATCTTATGGAAGGAAAGAAGGAAGGTGGGTAACCAAATTTAGAGAATTGTACTTAAGCCTAGGTATCAAATCTCTTAGAAGAACATTGACACATAATCAAAATATAGTTATCAGGACTTCTTGGAAAAGTGACTCATGGTCAAAATGCTGCTATAGAATTGTGATTTTGCTGCTCTGTGAAAGATTAAGTGGAAATAGATAACAAAAATCAGAGGCGATCAAATGTAGGAGGAAGCAGTAAATGGTTATGGATCTCCTAATCTTAAGAAATTCCAAAATGCTTTAAGAGCGTGGAGTCAAGCCAAATCATTGAGTAAAGAAATGTATGTCTATGATATCTAGGTTTATAACAAGAAGCAGACACTGTTATAATCTTAACAATGGGGAACAAGTTTCCTGCCTTCAAGATTATCTTCCACATGAGTAGGCAAGAAACACTCACATTGAAAACATATAATGAACAATACAAGAAATTATATAACCAAATGCTTGTTTGAGACTATATGTGTTACAGAAAATCAGAAAAGAAAAAAAAAAGTGATATGGAACTCAATTGTTAGGGAAGTATTTAGGAGCAATGAGAACAGAATCTCTGAGTGAAAAGGGACCTCATAGGCTACCTAGTACAAGAGATACTTGAAAAAACATCCCCTCTACTGCATAACAGGCAAGTCATCATTAAAGAGTTTCAATAAAAGAGAACCCACTATTTCCCCGAAAAGATTCACTTGTGTAATCCTCTGTTAGCAATGCTACTTTATTTTAAACCTATATTTGCTTCTTTGAAACTTAAACCTATTGTTTCTGATCAGAGGACAAGCAAAATAAGGTTACTCTCTCATCTAGGTTCACATATTTGAAGACGATTAGCAATTGTCTTAAAAAAAAGACAATATCACTGGTCATTGGTAACCTTTGAGAATAGTTTCAGTAGAGATATAGTGACAGAAGATAGACCTGAGAAAAGAGAGGAACAGGTAAGAAAGAGTTAGTTGGTTGTTGTCCATCATTCTTGAAGAGGACCAAGATGACATCACTATGAATTGCTGATGAGACCAGTACGAGCTTGGGATTATCTACCTCATGTTGGGCACAGATAGCCTATGTGAACATTAGGGGTGGATTCTCTAAATTTGCACATCTTGTGACTACTTCATTCTGCTTTGCTCATTTTGCATAGCACCTTCTCTCATGTGGACATGCCCTGCTGAGTGGTCCTGTGGCAGTGTCTCCCATATCACAAAATCAATTCCAAAGTTCTTAAGAGAAACTTTGAGAGTGTATTTTTATTGCTTCTTTTTACCACCATGTGAAAACTTGCCCTGTGTGAGTTCTCCATAAAATAAGCTTTTTGGCAAGCATACATTTTGTATTCAAACAATGTGGCCAGCTCATTGAATTTGTGCTCTCTGAGGTAGAGTTTTAATAATTGACAGTTCGGTTAGAGAAAAGACCTCAGTGTCTGGTATCTTATCCTGCTAAGTGATTTTAGAATCTTCCTAAAATAATTCCAATGGAAGCCATGCCAAGAGTAATTGTTTACTGAATTAATGGAGAGGAATTATAAATACAATGTTTAGGATTAGGGTTACCGTTGGGGTTACACACACACACACACATATATACATATGAGCTATACTTTTAGCAGTTTGGAAGGGAAGGAAGGAGAAGAGAGAGAGGAAAGATGTTACAGATCGGGCCTGTACAATATATGGCCCCGCCGGTTCGTTTTGTGGCCCACCAAAGGATTTTGGGCAGCCTATGAAAAATATAGGGTTGCCTCCATGCACACTCCTGTTTGTCATGTGACCCACAGCAATCAACCAGTCAGTCTGTCTCTAGTCTAAGCTATTTGCAGCCTGAAGAAGTTTACAAGTTGTGCAGGTCTGTTATAGATGAAAGGGCTTTTAAATAATGGATGTTTGATAATACTGTATAAGGATTTCCTAGAATCTTCTCTATATCCTATCCATGAAGGTGATTTCAGATTCCGTATGAGCTGAAGCCAACCATGCCAAGAAACAGCCTTAGAAAGGAAAAAAAAAATCTTTTTTTGTTGTTTGGAAGCAATTTGTTTCTTAATGATCTCTACATTTCATGTTTTGGGCAAACCTAGTGTTTTCATTAACCATCTCTTTTCCTGACTGTTTATTTCTTTCTTCTATCTCCATTCCTCTCATGTTTATTGATTTTACTTCTTTTATCACTGGTAATTGACTAGTGGTATCCATAGTTATGCATAAATAGTATTGATCCTGAGGGAATGACCCTCTAATGGGTGTCAGCTAAGGTCAGGCACCAAGTATGGCTCTTTCTTGATTTTTGTTAATTTGGTTTATTGGGATTTTGTTGTTCTCATTTTCAGATGGGAAAATAGATTGCTTATAGAATGAGGAGAGATGTTTAATGAATTAATTATTTGAACTGGTCACTGTCAAGGTGGCATTGCTGTCTTCTTTCTGGCCTGGGAAGGATAGTGTACTGTCAGGACACATTTGGCTTTGAGTTATTGCTGTCAAAATGTAATCTGATCTATTGGATGCTTCCTGGGGCTACAAATACTCAGACCAAGTGAGGTACTATGTACAGAATTACTTCTATTAAAATATACATGGTTTTCTGTTGACTGCACTCCCTGGTTACAAATAAAGGAGGGAAGCAGTAAGAATTAATCAGAATTCATGAGCTTTGGTTTTCCTAAAGAGCCCAAATATTTTGATTTTCAAAAATTTCATCTACCAAAATGACTGAGTTATCTAAAAAAAAAAAGCCTAACAAAACTCATTTGAAAGATTCAGTGATTGTCCTGTCTATTCAAGTTTTCAACTTCCAAACTCTGGTATAGGACTTTTTTTTAACTATGAAAAAATAGTGGAAAAATAGATACTCATGCCTTGCTATTATATCTATTGTATGCTTGTTGTGTACTATTTTGAATTACAATCAACTCTATGTAGCATCTCCCCAACCCCACTTAGATTGCAAGGTTCATAAAGGCAGCCATAGAGTTCTAGATTCTTTCCCCCACCCTCAATTTAATCTATCAAGAATTCCCCTGGGGGCAGCTAGGTGGTGCAGTGAATAGAGCACTGGCTCTGGAGTCAACCTGAGTTCAAATTCGGCCTCAGACACTTAACACAAAAACTAGCCTTGTGACCTTGGGCAAGTCACTTAACCCCAATTGCCCTCCAAAAAGCAAAAAAAAAAAAAAGAATTCCCCAGAACATGACTAGCCATTGTTCCCCTCAGAGATTTGATAATAGGGCATTGGAAGAATTTTTCTAATATTGTCTGTCATGAGTTCCATCTGCTGTGTCTCTCCCCACACCATATTATCAGTTAATATCTCCCCAACATCATTTAAGTATTTAATATCACTTAGGTTTTAGAAAGGGATATTCACTGAGGACCTACACATTGCAAGGACTAAAGGACAATAATATCGTCTTAAGCAGGGAACCCATCCTTCTTTATTACCTCAGTTTCTGGTCTAGAGACTTACTGGATGTGTCACATAACTGTTTGCCTCAGTTTCCTTATCTGTAAAATGAGCTGGATAAGGAAATGAAAAACCACTTCAGTGTCTCTGACAAAAAATAAATACAAAAATACCCAACCAAACAAGCCTAAATGGGTCACGAATGAACAAGAACTAACTTCAAACCAAGTGGATGCTACTGAATATCTCATTTCATACCAACCACACTACCAAGTTCACTTCTAAGTGGAACATAACGGACAAGTGAGGAGCCTGCAACCTCAAGGCCACATGTGGCCTTCTAGGTCCTAGGAAGCAGCCTTTGGCCTGAGTCCAAGTTTTACAGAACAAATCCTTTTATTAAGGGGATTGTTCTATTAAGTTTGGATTCATTTAAAGGGCCACACTTGAGGACCTAGAGGGTCTTGAGGTCACAGGTTCCCCGCCCCTGTATGAGGCCTTCCCTTCCTTACAAGATAAGGAGTTTTTTGGTTGAGTTAATTCACTGCGGGGCTAGGTCAAGCAGTTGCTTCTTGAGTTGATTCTTCATTGTGTCCAGGTGCCACAGCTACAGACAGATGCTATAGCCACTTCCCATTGCTGTTCTTCTGAGATTTCAAAGTTTTGAAAGTTGTAGCTTGGCCCACCCTCAGGTGAGTGCTGATCAGTGTCCAACAGCAGTCTTGGCATAGGGTGGGGATTTTATGCACTTAGAGACTTTTAAGTTTAATCCTCATTCTTAACATTTTCTCTATCACTTAAGTATAAACAGTGAACAAAACAGTAAAGTCCTGATTTGGAAATGATTTCCAATTTCTAAACTCTGAAAATTTAGCATTGAGTTCCCTTACATTGATACAAGTTGACTACTATGCATTCCTACCATATCATCTTCAATACATATTCACCTAAAATCAGAAAAACATAAATCTAATCAAGACATAAGGAAGTCCCCATGTGTTCAAAGAAAAGTATAACTGGTTACCTGGAGGCTCCTTCTTCACCCATAGGCCCTTAACAGTTCTTGACTTTTCATCAGAGAAGAGTTTGTTTAAAGCTTTAGTATGCACCTCTTTCAGGTCAGCAGCCAATTAAAGGGGTTTTCAGCATGAAATAAGTTAACAGAAAACAGTTCCAGGATACCTGCCCATGCTTTGAAAAGAAGAGGGACAAGTTCCCTCTATCATCTACTTCTGCAGGCTTGATCACTAAGCCTCTACAGTTTGGTTTCAAGCACACTATATTGGATATGCTCGAAAAATTTGGCCTTCATTGGTTCCTATTACACAAGAAATGTCTCTATCAAAATGTTGCCTTTCCCCCAAAACACAGCACAGTATTCCACATATAGTCATCATAGAATAAATGTTTCTTGATTTAAATTGAGTTTAATGAGAGCCCAGGAAGGAAAATGTGTATGTATCTACAAGCTGGATAAATGAAATTAAATAAAAAATATTTTATTAAGCTCACCTATGTGCAAAATCAAGTGTGAAGCACTGGGAATAGTTTGTTTCATCAGAGGCTAGGTTAAGCAGGACTTCAAAATCACATATATGATTACTCTCCAAAGAGTCATTAAACTTATACCTTTTTTCCCCAATTTATTTATTTACTTTCAGTTTTCAACATCCATTTCCACAATTTTGAGTGACAAATTTTTCCCCATCTTTCCCCTACCCTACACCTCAAAATAACAAGCCAACTGAATATCCTTCCCCCAATTTGCTCTCTCTTATATCCTCCCTCATCCCCTCCCCCCAACTTTCTAGTTGGGCAAGATGGATTTCTATACTACAGTGCCTGTATATCTTATTTCGCAGTTGCATGTAAAAAGGAAATTTTTTAAACATTTGTTTTTAAAACTCTGAGTTCCATAATTTTTTCCCTTCTTCCCTCCTCACCCACCCCTATGTGTGTAGTTATGGAAAACATTTCCATAGTAGTTACATTGTGAAAGACTGTAACTCTCTCCATCCTATCCTGCCCCACTACTTATTCTATTTTCTACTTTGACCCTGTCACTTTTTTAAAAGTGTTTGCTTCTAACTACCCTCTCCCCCAATCTGCCCTCTCTTCTATCATCCTCCTTTTATCCCCTTCCCCCACTATTTTCCTTTAGGGTAAGATACCCCAATCTAGTGTGTTATCTTATTCCCTCCTTAAGCCAAATTCAATGAGAGAGGCTCCAGGGTGGCACCAACCAGTGGCACCTGGGACAGATGTCAGGAGAGTGAATCAACAGCAGCAGTGGTGGTTTCCATATTTCTTATCCCATAAATGACAAAAAGAAAGTTAAAGGTCTGTAGGGAACTCTGTTGGAACTGTGTGTAGAAGAGGGTGGTCTAGCCCATGTCCCAGGGTAAGAAGTGGCATAGGTGCAATGGTTGCTGACATATGGCTGCCTCCAGAGCTCTTGGCTTGCAGACCATAGGGGGACCAAGTGACCATTCACAGGGCAATTGCTCTTGTTTAACCTCTTCAATCTGGATTGAAGTCTTGTGTAGTGGTCTGGGCTGTGTGGCCAGTGAATGAGAGCTTTTTGGGGCTATAGAGAGGGTGCCCTACTAATATCTCTGGCAGCTGTGAAAACCCCAGCGATTTGGGACAAACCTCTCTCCATTCTGGAATCAGAGTTCTATTGTGTCACAGAGCTCAAAAGTTGGCCTTCCAGGCTGCCATCGGTGGGAGATTTTTTTTCTCTCTGCCACTTTGTGGGTTCTGTAGCTCTAACATTTGTTTAGAGTCATTATTTTTTTGCATGTCTTGGAGGTGGTAGGAGCTGGAGCTGGTGCAGAGGTCCTGTTTTATTCCACCATCTTGGTTCCACCTGTTTATTCCTTTTGACTCAACAATACCACCACTAGGTCTATTTCCAAAGATGATTAGGGGGAAAGGAATATGTTCCATAAGAGTTGCAGCAGCCCTCTTTGTGATGGCAAAGAACTGGAAATTGTGGGGATACCTGTCAACTGGGGAATAGCAGAGCAAGGTGTACTATATGATTATGATGGAATACTACTGTGTTATCAAAGGATGACTTCGTTGATTTTAGAAAAAAAAAGATGGATAGAATTGCACAAAATAATGAAGAAGAAAACGAACAGAACTAATAGAACATTGTATATGGTAACAATATTAATATAAGAAAAACTAGAGTGACTAAGTAATTTTGACTATTATAAATACCTGAATTAATTGTAAAGTATCTATGAAGGAAGAGGTTATCTGCATCCAGAGAAAGAAATGATAAATAGAAGTTATGTATAGAATTACTTTACAAATAGATAGATAGAATAGACAGACAGACAGATATTTGTATCTAATGGTAACTATCTCTGAGGCAGAGGGGAAGAAAAAAATAAAGTTACTTGATAACATTACTATAAATTTGAAAGAAATAGAAAGCTTATATAATAGGTTGTATTTTCATGTACAATCTTTTTAAAAAATAATTATGTTGTGGAAATGCTTGTTTTATTTCACAAATGTGAAATAAATAAGATTTTAAAACTAACTAAACTATATATTGCATACATGCTATTTTTCATATTTTAATCTGTGCCTTTTGCTTCTGTAGTTGTAGCACTAGTATCTCAATACTTTATTTTTACTATGAATTTAAAAATAATCAATAAACAAGCATATTAAAATATGAAACTGTTTTTTTTTGAGAAACCAGGGACTTCTACATGGTTTGATTGTAAAAGAAATATGTCCATGTATGTATGTCTATATGTATGTCTATATATATACTATATATGTATATACATAATACACACACACACACACACACACACATATATATATATATATATATTACACTTAGCAGGTACCAGGATTTTTCCATTTCTTGTTTTTTTCTGTGCATTTTTTGGAGATGTGAAAGCAGGAAAATTGGGCTTAAGTGACTTGCCCAAGATCATACAGATAGTGTCAATGTATGAGGACAAATTTGAACCCAGGTCCTCCTGACTCTAGGGATGGTGCTCTATTCACAGTGCCACCTAGCTGCCCCTCTTCTGCGCATTTAAAATTATGTTTTATCAATGTTCTAATTGTTGTGTATTACTACTTTCTAACCTAGTATTCTTCCAATCAAAGCCCTACCTTGTTACTAATATGCATAGGCTCTTTTATATTAAATTTTTCCCAAATATTTCCCTATCCTCTTTTATACCTGGCATACCCTGAACATTTTGATTTGCTTGGATTAAATAATTAATAATGCTTAAAAGATTAGTTCATGATCCTTCTTTGGAAATTTTTCTAATGACTTTTTAGTATCTTAAAAATGTCTGTATGTCCCTTCCTTCCAGAGTAGGTAGTCTTTACTCATTTTGTAGGTGAAACAATCTTTTGGCAGACTGGTGAAGACTCTGCTTTTCATAGCAGGTGGCTCCTTAATTGAATCTTGAAGAAAAAATTAAGGTTTCCAACCAGATCAAAAGAAAATATAATTGAAAGAAATGCTTATTTACATTTAGAAGTTATTGAAAGTAAAGTTTTTTTTTTCACATTTCAGTTCACAGAGGCCTCCCCACCCCGCAAAAAAATCTATCCTTAGGACTTTGTGACACACTGTGGTAAGAACTCCCAAGCCAGAGACAGTACTGGTTTTTAGACTGCTTGCTATCATAGTGATTACATTTAAAAGAAAATTGTTTTAAGGCAAAATCCTGACCAGGTATTGTATCTTAGCAATGCATGTGCTATTCACATAATAAGTTTGGACATGAGAAGAAATAATATGACCTATTAATACAATAGGACAATTAGGTAGCATAGGAGATAGAGTGCCAGCCCTTGCGTCAGGAATACCTGAGTTCAAATCTGACCTTAGACACTTACTAGCTGTGTGACCCTGGGCAATTCACTTAACCTTGTTTGCCTCAGTTTCTTTGTCTGTAAAATAAGTTGGAGAAGAAAATGCAAAGCACTCCAGTATCTATACCAAGAAAATCCCCAAAGTGGTTCACAGAGAGTTGGATACAATTGAAAATGGACAAATAACAGCAACAGATAGTAATACAGTACTTTAGTGTAACAAAGTACTTTCAGATCCATTATCTTATTTGATATTCCTAAGAGCCATATGAAGGTGGAAGCACCTGCACTATGAGCCCTACTTTAAGGAAGGGAAATAAACAGGACACAGAGCTCAAAAATCAGCCAAAGGAGACCCAGGGAAGTTGTTTCCTACTCAGGTTTGTAACATGAGCATCTCTCTATAAGCACATGAAGAAATGCTCTAAATCACTATTGATTAGAGAAATGCAAATAAAAACAACTATGAGGTACCACACCTCACCAGTCAGATTGGCTAAGATGACAAAACAGGAAAATTACAAATGCTATAGAGGATGTGGGCAAATTGGAACACTAATGCATTGCTGGTGGAGTTGTGAACTGATCTAGGCTTTCTGGAGAGCAATCTGGAATTATACCCAAAGGGCTATAAATAATTTCATATCCTTTGACCCAGCAATACCACTCGTAGGGTTATATACCAAAGAGATCATAGAAGTGGGAGGAAGACCCATATGTACAAAAATGTTTATAGCAGCTCTTTTTGTGGTGGCAAAGAATTGGAAATTAAGTGGGTGCCCATCAATTGGGGAATGGCCGAACAAGTTGTGGTATATGCATGTTATGGAATACTATTGTGCTATAAGAAACAAGGAGCAGATGGACTTCATATTTACACGGAGAGGCTTATATGAACTGACGCTGAGTGAGAAGAGTAGAACCAGGAGAAGTTTGTACACAATTACAGACACAACATATGTGTGATGACCAACTTTGATAGACTGGATTCTTCTCAGCAATGCAGTGATATAAGTCAATCCCAAAAGACTCATGATGGAGAGAAATGTGTCCATCCAGAGAAAGAACTACAAAGAACTGAGTTTATATCCAGATGGAGGAAAAATACCTGATCTTTTTCCTTCTCTGGTTTGGTTTTATGTCCTCTCTACCATTTTTCATTCCATCTGATACAATCCATCTTTGTAACCTGACTAACATATAATGTGAAAATATTTACAGATCCTATACTTGACTATAAGCTGCCATGGGTGGGGGGGACGGGAGGGAAGGGGACAAAATGTGAAACTCAAGGAATTGTGGAATTGATTCCTGTAAACTAAAAGTAAACAAACAAATTAATTTTAAAAGATAAAAAATTATTAAATAAAAAAATATCAAAATTTTTTTAAATATATATAATTAGTTATGGTGAGATTTGATCCTAAGTCTTGAAATTCCAAATCCAGTGTTATTTCCATGGCATCATATTTAGGTAAGAAGTAGTAAGCAGTGTTGAATGAGGAGAATGATGGAAATATCTGATAGTGAACAATTTTACTCAATTCATTAAGAATTTACTTAATGCCTATTGAGTGACTATAAGAAGCTTATGTTCTACTGTGGGGAAGAGAACATGTATACAAGTAAATGCAAAGTAGTATCATCTGTAGACAAAGTATAGCTAGGGGATTAGGAAAGGCTTCACAGAGGAGGTGACACATGAGTTGAACCTTAAATAAAACTAAGTCTGGGGTGGCTAAGTGGAGCAGTGAATAGAGCACTGGCCCTGGAGTCAGGAGGACCTGAGTTCAAATCCAGCCTCAGACACTTGACACAATTACTAACCAAGTGACTTTGGGCAACTCACTTAATCCCAGTTACCCTCCAAAAAGCAAAAAAGAAGAAGAAGACTAAGGTTTCCAAGCAGTCAAAAAGGAAATACTTCTGGTTATGTGGGGCAGCCTATAAATGGCAGTAAGGCTGAAAATGGAGAAAAAGGAATGCCAGGTCTGGGGAATAGCAAGTAGATTATTTTGGCTGGAAACATTGTACATGAATGAATGAATGAATGAATGAATGAATGAATGAATGAATGAATGAATGAGTGAGTGAAAACAAAAAAAAATATTTGAGTGTTCCCTATGTGCTAAGAAATATAAAATAAATCAACAAAGGTAATCTAGAAAAAAATTATAGAGGCTTTTAAGGGCTGGGCTAAGGAAATGGTATTTTATCCTGGAGGCAATAGAAGTTCCTGAAGATTATTGAAGGAAATGACAGAGTGAGCTCTTCGCTTCAGAAAAAAATTTATGTTGGCAGCTTTTCAAAGTATGAACTGGAGTGTGGAAAGATTAGAAATTGGACACCAATCAGTAACCTGTTGCAATAATTTAAGTAAGAGTTCATATGGACCCCAGGTTTTGGTCATATGAGTAGAGAGGAGGTAAGATATGTGAGAGAAGAAAATGAGAACTCTTTGTCTATATTACTGTTACATGTCCTGAGTTTTGCATAAATTACCAGTTCCGGTATGACCCAAAATAATCGCCAAATCTTAAACTATCTGGGCCTGATTAAATGCTGACTTCAAAGAACCAACAAATGGTTTTGCATCATAAATATTGAGGACAGTTGGAGGACTTCTTTCTGACCAGCTCGTTCAGCAAAATTAAGTGAACTTTATTTTATGCTCAAACAGTTTAGCAATTATGTCTGTTATGTGACTAATTTATGTCAAACATGTCAAAAGCATTTTGTGAGATATAATGAATTCATAGTGGCATCAGCTGCCTTTCAGTTCAATATGCAGGTGCATATTTAAGTGGACAAAATATTGAACACATCTGTTAGGGGTTTGCTTTTGTTACTGATACAATTTCAAAAAAGCAACAATACAGGGTACAGGCTACACTTTTAAAACTTGCCTTCTATTGTCTTTGAGTTCCATTGGATGTACTGAAGATTTACTTTAATTATTCAATACAAGGAAGTCATGGCATGTAGACAGACTTGTTTGCACAGGATGAATAGGATTTAAAGTTCCCCACTCTTCCTACTTTATCATCTTCCTCTTCCACCATCAAAAAAAAAGTATCCATAGGGGAAAAAAAAGAGAAAATCGATTGTAGTCTCATCATACAGCATTAATGTAGATGAGGTTTACAAATATCCAAATATTTGATGAGTCTATGTAGATAAAATTATTAAGCTACCCTTCCTACCTGTTATACAAGACCAAGTTCAAACCATACTCTGCTTCACTGGTTCATATATTTAAATATTGAAATTATTTATAGATCTCTATTCCAATGCTTTCCTTTTACAGATGGGGAAACTGAGTTAAAGGGAGAAGTGACTTAGCCAAAGTATTAAGAATAATATATTACAGATCCAGAATCTGAATCCAGGGTCATTGATGCGAAATCTAGTAGAACCCTTTACATGTTGCCTTGTGCTAATGAATACTGTCCTTGCTGCCTAATTTGTTCTCTGAAATTATAGAAGTTCTGTCTTTTGTCATTTGCTTGGCACTTTCATATTTATTATATTTTCTTCTTATTTTACTTTGCAAATGAACATGTACTCTCTCGCTTTCCCTGGCTCTCCTGGGACCACACAAAGCAATAATATACATACAAGTAGTTTAAATAACATATCTTCTTATTCTTGGAATCCTCCACTGTTATTAGCACAGGACCAGAGACAAAGTTAGATGTATATAAACTTTTTCAATATGTTAAATGAATCCAAAGAAATATAGATATATTGATTACTGCCCTGTACCTAGCGCTGTAAGAACATAAGAGCTGTGCAAAATATTGGTATTATAATGTATTTAAATTTGGATGGGATTTCAGAGGCCATTGAGTCTTCAGCCTAGAGAAGTTAGCTGACTTTCCTAATGTCATACATGTAGTAGAATTGAAATTTGCTGAAGTGTAAAGGCTTGGAATTCATAACACACTACATTGCACCACATACCAATCTCATTTCATAAATGGGGAAACTAAGTCCAGAAATAAGTATATTGATTAATTCAAAGTCACACAAATTCAGAATGTTAGAGCCAGGATTTGAATATAGTTCTTTAATTTTTATTCATGTTAACAATGCATCTATAGTGATATAAGGAGGCCCTTTCACATACAAAAAAATTTCCAGTATAGAACTATGTATGATGAAGAACTAAAACAAATGGCATATATAATGAGTAAATTCTATAATAATTGAGAAAAGTCAGTGCCCAGAGTTTGAACTATTTTATCCAATTTTGGAAGTCATACATTAAGAAAGTCATTTAAAATTAGAAAATGTTCAAAGAAGAACAATAAGTTTGGTAAGAGGGCAGCTAAGTGGCATAGTGGATAGATGCTGGACCTGAAACCACCAAGAACCAAGGTTTAAATCTGGTCTCAGTCACTTACAGGCTATGTGACCTTAGGCAAGACACTTAACCACTGTCTGTCTCAATTTCCTCAACTGTAAAATGGAGATCAAAATAGCATTTATCTCCCAGAGTTATTGTGAAGATCTGATGAAATATTTGTAAAGCACTTAACAGAATGCCTAACATATAGTAGGCGCATAATAAATATTTATTCCCTTTCCTCTCCACTTTGAGCTAATGTCACATGAGGATCAATGAAAGGAACTATTGAGAAGTCTGAAGGATGAATGTGATAAAGGCCTTTTATTATTTAAAGGGTTGTCATATGGAGGTGAAAATAGCCTTAGACCGTTTAGTTTCATATGACAGAACCAGCCACAACAAATAGAACTTGCAAATAGCAATATTTAGGCTTGACTTCTAAAAGCAGAGGGGGTCTTTTGAGACATAGTGGCTGGCTCCTTCTTGGAGCTCTCCAAGAAGAAATTGAAAGAACTTTTTTTTTGCCTTTTGGAGGGCAATTGGGGTTAAGTAACTTGCCCAAGGTTACACGGCTAGTTTTGTGTGTGTGTGTGTGTGGATGTTAAGTGTCTGAGGCCAGAACCGAACTCAGGTCCTTCTGACTCTGGGCCCAGCGCTTTACTCCCTGCGCCACCTAGCTACCCCCTGAAAGAACATTTGATAGGTATATTATAATGAGGATTGCTTCACATATGATTTTGACTAGATGCCTTCTGAAGTTCCTTTCAGCTCCCAAAATCTATTTGGACTGGTGTTAATAAAAATTTGATTCATGCAGGAAGTGTGACTTGAGCTTTACCCTGAAAGATTTACAAGGTTTGGTTAAGCAGAGAAGAAGCCAGAGGGCTTTGTGAGAGTTGGGGAAGAAAAAATGACTCCAAATACAATTATAGTTAACCTTATATGTATATAGAGGAGACTAATAAAAGATAGCAGTATTATCGATACCTTCTTGTAAATTATAGAATCATAGGTAGAGTTATGAGGGATTGTAAAAATCATCTATTTAAATCTCTTGATTATGAAGATGAGGAAACTGAAGTCCACAGTCACAGAAATAACAATCATGAGGGTTAGGACTTGAACCAAGATCTAAGAATATTGCCAATGCATATTACACTGTGCCATAGTGCCTTTTTATCACATGCCAAGTTTCCTCGTCTTCCTTTTTAAAAATTAAATTATTACTCCCTAGCTAGGTGGCACAGTGAATAGAGCACTGACTGGCCCTTGAGTCAGGAGGACCTGAGTTCAAATATGGCCTTAGACACTTGATATACTAGCCTTGTGACTTTGGGCAAGTCACTTAACCCCAATTGCCCTCCAAAAAGCAAAAAAAAAAAATGTACTCCCTTTTAAGGGCAACCATGTGGCACAGCGAATAAGAGCACTGGCCCCAGAGTCAGGATGACCTGGGATTGAATCTGGGCTCAGATACTTAGCACCACACCCAGAATTAACTGGCCGTGTAACCTTGAGCAAGTTACTTAACCCCAATTGCTTTAAAAAAAATTAAATTATTTATTTTTAGTTTTCAACATTCACTTCCATGAGGTTTAGTTTTCTTCTTTTCCCTTCCCTCCCCCATATAGGCTCTACATATACATTCCTATTAAACACAATTTCATATTAATCATGTTGGATAGAAGAATTAGAACAAATGGGAGGGACCATGAGAAAGAAAAAAAAAAAACTAAACAGAATAAGAAAATAGACTGCTTCACTCTACATCCCGACTCCATAGTTCTTTCTCTGGATGTAGAAGGCAATTTCCATCATAAGTCCTTTGGAATTGTTTTAGGTTCCTTGCATTGCTAAAACAGGCTAAGTCTATCAAAGTCAGTCCTCATACAATGTGGCTGTTACTGTGTACAATGGTCTCCTGGCTCTGCTCACTACACTCAGCGTCAGTTCATATAAGTCTTTCCAGGTTTTTCTGAAGTCCACCTGTTCATCATTTCTTATTGCACAATAGTATTCCATTACATTCATCTACTACAGCTTCAGCCATTTCCCAACTGATAGGCATCCCCTCAATTTCCTGTTCTTGGCCACCACAAAAAGAACTGCTATAAATATTTTTGTACATGTGAGTCCTTTTCCCATTTTTATGATCTCTTTGGGATACAGCCATAGAAGTGCTATTCATCTTCTCTTCTGTAACCCATTTGTAGAACTCTCAATATACTCTATCCTGTTTTAATAATAATATTAGTAAAAATAACTGATTTTCACATAGAGCCTTTAGGTTTGCAAAGTCCTTAATATTTATTGCTTGATTTGAATCTTAGAACAATCCTATGCTGTAGGTGGTATGACTATCTCCATTTTATATATAGGGAAACTGACACAGAGGTTAAGCAACTTGCCTTATGTGACCTAGATAATACTTGAGTGATATGGAATTTGAACTCATGTCTTTCTTATTCCAAGACTAGAAATCTATCCACTGTGCCAACCAGCTCCCCTCAACTTTAAGAAAGAAGGAATTGGGGCAGCTAGGTGACACAGTAGTATTGTCACTGGCCTTGGAGTCAGGAGGACCTGAGTTCAAATACGATCTCCAACACTTAACTAGCTGTGTGACCTTGGGTAAATCACTTAACCCCAATTGCCCTGCCTTCCTCCTTCAAAAAGACAGAAAAAAAGAAAGAAGGAATGCCAGACATGGGGAAATTGGAGATATACTATAATAGAGTATGGGTGTAAAATGACTGGAGTCATTTTGCTAGCTGAAATTAAGAGAAAACTTGTGGCTACCATGGGCTTATATAAGTCATGAATGAGGGATGGGAAGTCAAGACAGGATAGGATACCAATAAGAAGTTACCATGTCCATGAGCAAAGAGAAGACTTAGATTGTGACAAGCCCTGGTAAAGAGGTAACTGTATTCCATTTGGCCAGGACCAAGAGTCAGACTGAAGAATCAAGTACTGAATAGCTACTAAGTGAGACTGAGCCTATGGCAATGGCTACTTAATCCTCTGTCTCCCTATTTAGGTATTGAATTTGTATATGGTTAAGTGGCTTATGAAGAATGCAGAGAGCACTAATTGTTAGTGACATCTTCCTAGAACAAATCAGGAAGGGGTGAAGAGTTACTGTGATTTGTGTTGTTTCATTGTGAGTATTGGCTCATGTACTGCAGGGCTCACATGGAGAACAACATATCCAACAATGCTCCGTGTTGGCACATGCCAAAACTACAGGATTCCTAAAACATTTACATGCATTATTGCTCTCTTGGTAAAGCAGTTGAAATATGCCTTGGGGTAAAACATAATAGCTTTTTTAGAGGGAAGAAAAATAAATGTTCTTGATATTTTCCTATGAAAATAATGTAGCAGCTAAGTGATTCTTTGGTGAAGAATACCATATTAGTTACTGGGAAGGGCAACTAGTTTACAATTTCAAACCTAGGACTTACTGATATTCTTTTAAGAGAGTTCTTTGATAGAGCACTGATTTCATCTGTGGATGTACATTCTTCACAAAAACAAATGTCTCCATGTCTTCTTATTATCACCCTATTTGGAGGTTTGCCACTTCCTTCTCTATCTTTTAGTAATGCCTCCCCCCTTAAAAAGTCCTCCCTTTTAACTAAGAAATTCAGTCAAGATAAATTGATATATTGAGCATGTATCATAATGTATGTTTTGTCCCATACCCATTGTTTCTCTCCTCTCTACTTAAAGAGGGTGTTATGTGTCATCAGTTATACCTTTAATGTTATTTCACACAAACAAGTTTTTGTGGGCAAGATGCTTCACTTGGGTTTTAACAACTATAACTCTTTTCATTGGCATTTGTGGTCTCCTAGGTTTTTTCTGGGATAACTGTGCCAAACCATGATCTAGTTCTTATGGTCTTGGCACTTCCCTTTTAAGTGAGAGCACTGAGGAAAAGGGAATGACTCCTTTACTGCTGATATCCAAGTCTGACGAGGTATCAGAAGTTCTGCTCTTAATACTTGTTATTGCCTACTGGGGTTATCATCAAGAATAATGCCCTTCAATCCTATGAGAGGAGCCCTTTTCAGGTCCTGTTGGTCATTAACATTGTTGTCCATGCACAAAACACTTGTCATAGACTCACCTGCCATCATACTGCAAAAGACAATGTTCATTTGGAAACCTGTCACCTGTTCACCATACATCCTGAAATCTCTACCTTTGGAAAAGATACCTCTACATCCTAGTATTCATCATTGGACATGCCAGCATTTCTACACACCTATATTTCTACATCAACATTTCTTTTTTAATTAAAACATATATATATATATATATATATATGTTTATTTTTAGCTTACATCATTCATTTCCCCAAGGTTTTAAGTTACAAATTTTCTCCTCATCTTTCCCCTACCCAGCACCCCAAAACAGGGATTCCACTGTATATCCCCTCCACCAATCTGCTCTTTCCTACTTCCTCCCACATCCCCCCTCTGACTTTTCTGTAGGGCAAGATGGATATCCATACCCAAGTGCTGCATATCTTATTTACCAGTTGCATGAATAAAAATATTACTAATATATATATATGTATATATATATGTATATATATATATAATGTTTGATTTTAAGACTTTGAATTAAAGATTCTTTCCCTTCCTCCCTCATCACCCATCCTTACTGGAAGACAAGTAATTCAATATAGGTTGTACATGTGTAGCTATGCAAAACATTCCCATAGGGGATATATTGTGAAATACCGACTATATGTCCCTCCATCCTATCCCACCTCCCACTTATTCTATTCTCTACTTTGACCCTGTCCCTTTTCAAAAGCATGAGCTTCTAATTACCGTCCCTCACCTTGCTGTGCCCCACATCATCCCTACCTCAACCCCTTCCCACCTACTCTCCTGTAGGGCAAGATACCCTATTTACTGTGTATGTCATTTCCTCACTAAGCCAAATTCAATGAGAGTAAGGTTAACCCATTCCCTTTTGCCTTCCTGTTCTTCCCCTCCATTGTAACAGTTTTCCCTTGCCTCTTCTATATGAGATAATTTACCCCATTCTATCTCTCCCCATCTCCTCTCATTATATTCCTCTCTCACCTCTCAATTTCACCTTTAAAGTATCATCCCTTCCTATTCAATTGATCCTGTGCCCTCTGTCTATGTATACCTGTACACACATATATACACTCACATATGTTTCCATATGTATTCATACACCCATGTACCCTCCTATATAGACACACACACAGACACAAACACACATATATATATATATATGTGTGTGTGTGTGTGTGTGTGTTTACATTCCCTTCAACTATCCTCATACTGAGAAAAGTTTCATAAGTTACAATTATCATTTTCCATATAGGAATGTAAATAGTTCAACTTTGATAAGTTCCTTATGATTTCTTTTCCTTATTTACCTTCTCATGCTTCTCTTGCTTCTTGTATCTCAAAGTCAAATTTTCTATTCATCTCTGCTTTTTTCATCAAGAATGCTTGAAAATCCTCTATTTCATTGAATAACCATAAACATGATACTCAGTTTTGCTGGGTAGGTGATTCTTGGTTTTAATCCCAACTCCTTTGACCTCCAGAATTTCACATTCCAAGCCCTTTCAATGTAGAAGCTGCTAGATCCTGTGTTATCCTGATTGTGTTTCCACAATATTCAAATAGTTTCTTCTTGACTGCTTGTAATATTTTCTCCTTGATCTGGGAACTCCAGAACCTGCTATAATATTCCTAGGAGTTTTCTTTTGGGGATTTTTTTTCAAGAGGTGATCAGTGAATTCTTTCAACCCCTATTTTGCCCTCTGGTTCTAAAATATCAGGGCAATTTTCCTTGAGAATTTCTTGAAGGTTGATTTCTACATTCTTTTTTTGATCTTGGCTTTCAGGTAGTCCCATACTTTTTAAATTCTCTCTCCTGAATGTATTTTCCAGGTCAATGGCTTTTCCAATGAGATATTTCACATTGCCTTCTATTTTTTCATTTTTTGGATCTGTTTAATAGTATTTTGATTTCTCATAAAGTCACTAGCTTCCATTTCCTCCAGTCTAATTCTGAAGGAATGATTCTCTTCAGTGAGCTTTGGAAATTCTTTTTTCCATCTGTCAAATTTGGCTTTTTGAGGCATTCTTCTCCTCATTGGCTTTTGGGACCTCTTTTGTCATTTGAGTTAGTCTATTTTTAAGGTGTTATTTTCTTCATTCAGGTTGTTGACTCTCTTTTCATGATTTTCTTTCCTCATTCTCATTTTCTTCCCAGTTTTTCCTCCACTGCTCTTATTTGGTTTTCAAAATCCTTCTTAAGCTCCTCTATGGCCTGTAACCTATTCATATTTTTCTTGGAAACTTTTGGTGCAGGAGTTCTGACTTTGGTGTCTTCCTCACATTCCATGCTTTCATCCTTTCTTTTTCCCCCAAAAAAGGAATCTAAAGTTGGATTGCTGTGCTTGCTTTGCTTCCTTTGCTTGCTCATGTTTCCACTCAATTACTTGACTTTTGAACTTTTTGCCACAGTAGAAATCTGCTTCCAGAGAGGAGAGCTTTGTTCCAAATTACTGATGTTTTCACAGCTGCCAGAGCTATTAGTTGGGTGCTCTCTCTTGAAGCCTCCACAGGCTGTGGCACCTGGTCACACATTCAAGGACCTCCACCCAAGTCAGCAATCCAGATCCAACCTGGTTAAAGCAAAAGAAATTAACGCTCAGAATGGTAGCTGGTCCCCCTATGATCTGCAGCCCAGAAGCTCTGAAGCAGCCACATGGCAGAAGCTGCATGGCTGCTGCACCTCAGCTGCTTCTACCTCTGGGGGAGAGGCCAGACTGTACTCTTTGACCCCCTTTTCCCAAAGTCCACACTGACCTTTTGCTTTGCATTTGGCACTTATGGAAACCACCAGAGCTGCTGGTGATCCACTCTCCTGAAATCCCTCCAGCTGTGTCTTGTAGGGACCACCCTGGGGCTAAAATCATGGGCTAATGTGGTGCTGGGCTCTGTTCCCAGTGTGCTGCTATGGACCCTTCCTGCTTGACTGCCTTCAGCAGGAGATTTGTTTCTGTCTGTCACTGTGGGTTCTGTAGATTTAAAGTTTGTTTAGAGTAAATTTTATGAGTATTTGAGGTAGTTTTTTGGGGGGGACTTCATGGAAATCTTCTGTTTCTATGTTACCACCTTGGCTCTGCCCCCCTCCAACTCTATATCAACATTTCCACATCTAGATTTATATTATTACACCACATGGCAACCAAACTCAAAGCGGATCCTGTTCCCTGGATCCTCCAACTGAAGCATCCTGTCACGGATCTCCTCTTCACATCGTTTCCCACATTACTGGCAACCCCAAGTTTTTAACTTATTTTCTCTGTCCCATAGATCCCCAAAATGCAAAATCAGAACCGCTAGTCATCCCAAGGTGGATAACACCATTGAACCACTCTCCTGTTAGTTGAGATCCCACAGAATGATTTTATTTGCAACCATTAGAAATTAATACCCTTGAATGAAGCAGAAATTTTAAAAGAGAGAAAAGGGAGAAAAGAGAGAGGGAGATATGAGTACTTCTTGATATGAGTACTGTCACTTTAGAATGAATATCCATTTCACTGTTAAATGGGTAGTCAAATTGAACTCCTGTGTTTTGCCTTCCTGTACTTTATTTCTTGTGGAAGGAAAACAAACAAACATCCTATTTTATTTCACACATGCAAGTTATTGTGGGCAAGATGCTTCAGTTGCTTATAACCACTATATCTCTTTCCACTGACCTTTGTGGTGTCCTAGTTATTTTCTGCAATAACTGTGTGCCAAAACATAGTCTGCCTCTTATGGCCTCAGCACTTCCCTTTTAAGTGAGAGCGCTGAAGAAAAGGGAATGATTCCAAAGGCAACAGCAGATTAGTAGATTAAGAATATTTTTCTTTACCCCCTAAAACACACCAAACTGCTCTCCAAAACTAGTTACTGACCAGTGGTGAAGACAGCATATAATTCTGTGTTTCCTGTATACTCTAAGTACGTATGGTAAATGACTCAAACAGAGACCAACTTAGCCAAAGAGACACTCTTCTCGATTTGTCAACTGATGATTCTCCTTTCCTTGGCTTGTAAAAGCATGAGAAAGAGAGACAGAGGGAGAGAAAGAGGGAGATAGAGGGAGGGAGGAAGAAAGGGAGGGAGGGACAGAGGAGAGACACAGACAGACAGACAGACAGACAGATAGAGATGCTAAGCACTTACCTTAAATTTGTAAGGGATTTCTAATATGATATCCTTTGTCTACTTCTGAATAATAATATTTTCTTAAGGATCATGAAACTATCTCGAAGTGAAATTATGTGATTTTTCCAAGATCTTCCTGGAAATAAGTAGGAGCCAGCACTCTTCTTCAAACAAAAATCTAGTGCTTTTCTTTTCTTTATTTTTCTCTACTCCAGCACAGTGTAATACTTTTCCTAGGTGAATTTTCAGCTTAAGAGAAGAGCTAAGGGAGGAGATAGCACTTTACTCAAAGGAATGAATTACTAGTGGTGAAATTTCAGTCATCCTGAAGGACATATTATTAAGAGAGGACTTTTCAAGTGTTTCAAATCACACCATCTGTTCTGGCTTCATATGAAGTCAGTACTAATCAGCTTTTCTTTTAAGCACCAATATCCTTGATTCCAATCTTTAACTCAGTTTTATTAGGAATATATCAGAGGAATTTGTATTGTAGCTTCTAGTTGCATGGACCTAGAAAAAGTGCAGAGTGTTAGGTATTCTCATTCGCATAATCTGTCCAGTTTAAAATTATAATTAGTCAGTCCTGGGTTAGAATACCCAACTCAGCAGGCAAAAGCCATTATAAAATCATTAGACTTATACATCATGGTTAGAAGGTCAACACACTTGCATATCATTGTATTGGGAGGAAAAGCATGTGTGGTCCCCAACTTACTGTTATGTGCAAATGAGTTTCTTATTAACAATGCTAAATTTGAAAGGACTTAAGGAAGAAGAATTAAATTTTGACAATAACTTGTAGGAGGGAAGCAAAACCAGTGACCCAATGATTATATTTTTGTGACCTTGAAGAAAACCCACTCATTCAAAATGCATTTATCCAGCACCTATCTGTGTATGGCAATATGTTAGTTTATCATATCTCCCTCCTCTGAACTCTTACATATTAATTATTGGCCATACTTATAAATGCCATATGGTATAAGTGGGAAAATTGATGAACTCTAAATTAGGTGTCCTGGGCTCAGGGTCCAGTTAAGGATGGTTACTAGTTATGAGACTATGAGAAAGTGAATTAACCTCTCTAAATCACATCTTTTTTTTTATTTTTAAAATGGTTAATAATAATAGCTAAGATTCCTGTAATATCTTAAGGACTATAAAAGTTTCTATATTTTTTTCCTTTGATAAAATTAACTCCTTCATAGACTTGTTGAAGGGAAAGTACTAAGTAAGCCTCAATAAAAAACATAAAGGTGAGTTATCATGAATTTGGCATTTCTAATGCGCATGATAAGCTGTCTAGGCAAGCCAGCTTCTTGTCCCACTTCCTCTATTCATTTACTAGATCTGTTGACTCCAAGTCATCTATTCACTCATTCATCCAACTGATTTTTACTACAAATGCTAGATTTAAGGTACTATCCCAAATTTTGTGGGGAATATAAAGATATGTAAGACATTTACCTAAAGGAGTTATTGCATGATGGGGAAGATAAGATAAGACATAACCTATTATATATAATTACATTATATTATGTTTTATATACTTATCAAGTAGGACAGTGTGGTAGGTGAAATAAATAGTACAAATAGTACAAATGTAAAAACTAACTCTTTTTTTTGATAAACATGTGAACAATACACAGTTTGGTAAATGTGCACAAGAAAAGTAGAAATTAATTTTAATTAGCTGTACCAGAGAAGACTTCTTAGTAGAGGTGAGCACTAAACCTAGAATTGGAAAATTGATTATAAGACAGAATGAATGAATTTCAGACATTCCAGACAAGGGAATCTATTGTAGGAACAAATGTATAAAAGGAGAAAATATAAAGATTATTTGTGACTTCTAAAGAGCAAGCAAAATCTTCACACTTCAATATATTTTGAAATCTCACAACAGGAACTCATTCTCTAGGTTCAAGGATGTGATTCCTTTGCTGCTATTCTTTAAATTCTTTGAGGGCTGTGACTTTATTTTCATCTCAGTAGCTTTAGAACTGAGCACGTGACTTTGGACATAGTATGTGCTTAATAAATATTTGTTGAATTGTGGGGCATGGTACAATCTGTTCTTAAGTCATTTATATCATAAGTTGCAATAAATCCAAATTTATCTTAGAACAAGTTTTGATAGAGAAAGAATATATAGACACTAGGCCCAGGGGGATAGGAAATGGAGAGAATTAAAGTGATCACTTGAGATGGTGGGAATTAAACTTTCTAATACTAACTTTCCCAAAATGATTACTTTGCCCAGTTTTGAAGTTTCCAATTGGTATAAAACATATTTTAGGAAAAGCAAGGCATTTATCCTTAATGTATAAAGAGGGTTAATAGTGCATCAGTGGTAACAGTATTATTTTTTTCTCATAGAATTCTAATGCTGGCTTAGTGCTCAGATTATGAGACCTCAAATGTTCAACCCAAATCTGAGATCTCTAAGTATAAAAATTAGGGGAAAAGGAATTGAGTGGGATTATAGAGGTAAAGTCTATGATAGAGCATAATATAGAACTTAAGAGTTTCATTTCCCACTGTTCTTTATTATGGTTATTCTAGCCTGTGCACAGTAAGGAGAAAGAATAAAGCATAATAAAATTCTGAAGTAGGAATTGTTGGTTTTGATGTTCTTCCATAAATTGAAAATGAAGGGACTTTTGATTGTCATATTCTTGTGCAAAGCCAGAATTGTGCATTATAATGGCATGCCTTCCTCAGTCTATGAATTAACAATATAAAGCTAAACTAACATAGCTCCTTATTTAGGATTTTAATATCTGATTGTTCACATTATCATCTTGTAAGACTTGAAATGCTTCTGGAACTAATGCTAATGAACATCCTGAGTATTCCTAGTATTTTTGGAAGTGGAAGACTTGGTTATGGAGTAATTTTCTGATGTTGGAAATAGAGGAAATCATAAAATATGTGATAAAAAGAGAAAACTCATGAGTTGAGTTGTTCATGAGTAGCATGTTTCATTACCATTTTCACATAGAGGAAATGTGGTCAACTCCAATTCACTGTCAGACTTTCTATACTGGCAAGAAACAGAGAAAAAAAGATTCTTGGCCAGACAGAATTTCGCCCAATTCTAGGTATGAACACATATGTACACCATCACCAGCCCAGCACAATTACTATCACCATCACCACAACCATTTACAACAGGACTAGAAACATAGGATACCAAAGTGAAATAAGAATCTTATATGAAATATCCAATAGGAAAGAGAAATAACTCCCAGAAAAAATGTAATTAATAGAGTCATAACTAGAGGCATCTAGGGAGACACCATGGATTGATCATTGGGCTGAGAGTCAGGAATATCTAATTTCAAATCTCAGTTTACAATCATGGTAAACTAGGGATGAAAATAATACCTCCTTCTCAGGGTTGTTGTGAGGATAAAATGAGACATTTCTGAAGTTCTTAGAAAAGTTGCTGGTATAAAATAGGAGCTATAAGAATGACATTGTTGTTGCTATTGTTATTATTATAACTTTAACAGGACATTTAAAACTCTTTCCGATGTGCCAACCAACATGTAATGACCACTGTTTCTTATAAAACTTAGCCATAACTGAAGTCTGGAAAGTGCCACAATACATCAGCTTGGTATTTCCCTAGCCCATGCTACTTTAGAGTTTGGAAGTGGAAAGTGGGCTTTGGAAAGGAAGAGATAGTAGAGTTATTTCCAATTTATCCTAAATATAGCTTGTTTATATTATTTTTGTTTATTTGTTTGTTTTGGTTTAGTTTGGATTTGCTTTG
This sequence comes from Petaurus breviceps papuanus, assembly GCF_028583685.1. Lineage (NCBI taxonomy): Eukaryota > Metazoa > Chordata > Mammalia > Diprotodontia > Petauridae > Petaurus > Petaurus breviceps. Next base: position 5,728,034 of record NW_027185712.1, read on the forward strand.
CACAATTGAAATGTCAGCCCTTTGAAAATCAAGGTCTCCCATCAATTGGGGAATGGCTGAACAAGTTTTGGTATATGCATGTAATGGAATACTATTGTGCTATAAAAAATGAGGAACAGATGGACTTCATATATACCTGGAGAGGCTTATACAAACTGATGCTGAGTGAGAAGAGCAGAACCAGGAGAAATTTGTACACAATTACAGACACAGCATATGTGTAATGACCAACTTTGATGGACTGGATTCTTCTCAGCAATTCAGGGTTATAAGTCAACCCCAAAAGACTCATGATGGAGAGAGATGTCTACATCCAGAGAAAGAACAGAGTTTGAATCCAGGTTGAAGCAAACTACCTGCTCTTTTTTCCATCTTCAAAACCACAACCATGTTCCTTTCAATAATGTTTCAATATCAAATCTCTTCCACTAATGAGGCCTGCACAACAATCCACCATATCAACTTGGTTAATTCTCTGTTTCTTCTATTTATTACTTTTTCCTTGTTTTGCCTTACCTTTCAGTGACCTTCCCCACCCTCCCCTTACTTGAATCTCTCTCTTCAGATGCTACTTTCTGATCCTCATTAGTCCTTTTATATGTTACAAATTTATTACTAATTCTTTTTCTCTTCTAATCCAGATGTATAAACTGAAAGGATTTCTGAGAGTGAAGATTGTTCTTTCCTTTTCCTCAATTTCTCTCAAATTTGGCAGCTTTCTCTGTCCCAAATTCTCTCTCTGATCTATACCACTTGACAAATGACTCTAAGTCAACTTTATTGTATTCCGCTCCATCTTACTTAGCTTAAATTTTTATTTTCCTCCCATGACCTTTTCCTTTTTGGAAACAAGAAGCAAATCTGAAGGGAGAATGCATTCCCAGAACAAGAAGAAAAATAATGACTATATGGAGACACAAAATTGAATATTATGTGTGGAAAAAATGCAGAAACTTTCTTTATTGAGATTGAGTCAGGCAGAGATGTATACAGTCCCCATTATTTAATGTAATTCTAGAAATGCTATGTTTAGAAATGAAGAAAGAATAATTCTAAGCAGAGTCAACATTATTTCTATTTGTAGATGACATAGTAGTTTATGTAGAGAATCCAAGAGATGTAAAGAACAATAAAAACAAGCAAAATAGTTGCCTCAATAAAGTAGTTTAAAAAAATCCAAAATCTAACAAAAATTTGGCAAAAGTATATTTAAATATTAATAATAAACACTAGAAAAATCATAACCACTAATAAAATACAGCAATGGGATGTTTTAAAAATGAGTGTTTTTTGGTAGAATTAAAGAAAGACATAAAATATTGGAGGGTATGGACACAGTTGACACTTACTAATGCATATAGATGATTGATTTATCTCTTTTTCCCTAAAATTCTATCTCTATTGATTGATAGGCCATTAGCGTCTTGTAGGGAATAGAGAGCTAATGGAGTCAGAGGTAAAACTGTACTTAGCTATAAGAGATTATGATTGTCTCCCTACTTTTTCTCCCACCCTAACATGATCTTTGGTCTGTAGCTGAAAAGAAACTTAAATCCATCCATCTCATTTATGCATTAGAAAATTTCAGCAGAATAAATTTGAGTAATTAAAACTTACCTCTCATATTTAATTCAAATTTAAACTCTCTGTCTCTGTGTCTCTGTCTCTGTCTCTCTGTCTCTCTCTGTCTCTCTCTCTCTCTCTCTCTCTCTCTCTCTCTCTCTCTCTCTCACATACACACAAACACACACACA
>NW_027185712.1:5734787-5754605 GCF_028583685.1 Petaurus breviceps papuanus
CAGGCTATTGTGGGAATAGTGCTATCCCTAGAGTAAGCAGAGACCTGACTCAATCCTGCACACCAATATGATGTATGATGATGATGATGAAATTTGATATATGATGATCATGAATTTGAGGTGCCCATTGGCCAGTCAGACAAAAATCCTAATGTGCATTTGATGCAGAAATAAAATTCAGGAATATTTTTTTTTGCATTGACCTTTGATTTAATTGGTATGGGAGGTTCTGGGTAAGAAAGCACCCTCTACCAATTAATTGCTCTACAATTAATAATCTCAGAGAGATACCCAGGGTACTGAGATTTTAAATGACTTGCCCAGGCTAATAAAGTCAGTGAGTTTATCAAAGGAAGGACCTGAACCCAAGCCTTACTGTGTCATTCCAGGAAGATAGGCACTTGGAGAATCAGGCCATGCAGATTGTCATGGAAAAGTTGAGGACTAGATACAGGGGCTGAGAAATGAGTATGAGTGAAGGGTGACGAATCAGTGAAGAGAGACAGATATCTAAGAAATTTTCAGTTAGAAGAGATATATAAGAAAAAATCTTGAGTGGATAAAAGGGTCAAGTTGAGATTTTTTTCCTCACAATAAAAGTTGATATTTATACTGCACTGATTAAAGTTTGTTCAGTACTTTGTTCTAATTATCTAGTTTGAACCACACAAAATTTCTCTGAAATAAATATTTCATTATTATCATCTCCATTTTACACACTAGGAAACAATTTCAGAAAAAATGATGTGACTTTCTCATCATCATCATACATCATATTGGTGTGCAGGATTGAGGCAGGTCTCTGCTTACTCTAGGGATAGCACTATTCCCACAATAGCCTGCTGTCTCTCTTAAGTAGTGATCAGGGCAGGAAAGGGACTTATAGAAAGACAGACTGAAGATGCTTGAGAGAAAGGGGGTAAGCTCCCAGAAAAGATGAGACCACATGGTATCAAGAAGAGAAGTAGAAAGGTTAGCCATGACAAGGGAAATGATACCCTTCTTCCATTGACACTAGAGCCACATAAATCTTCCCTCCTCTATAACTAAGGTTAAAGTATATAAGAATATAAGATAGATAGATAGATAGATAGATAGATAGATAGATAGATAGATAGATAGATAGATAGATAGACACATAGACACATAGACAAATAGAGATGAGATAGAGATAGATATTCTCTCTCTCTCTCTCTATATATATATATATATATATAATCACTTTGGGTGTTCCTACTTAAACAAAATCTATCAAAAAGATGTTGTTTTTCTTGTTTTTTTTTCTTGGCAGGCAAGGGCTGTATTATGTTTATTATTATAGAGGTCAGTTACTGTGGTCCTATGTTGAAGTATGCTGATATACCTCCCCACGAAATACTGAGTTATAGAGAATTGTTTGTCACTGCACTAAATGATCTGAAAATGCTGTGGTCAAGATTTATAAAGCATACATATCAATGAGTATATTTTTAGATAGTTCTTGGGTCTTCAGACTCTGCTTTCCTCTGTCACTGTGGCTGTTGATTCCTTTTTATTAACTTTAAATTGTTCATGTATACAATACAGTTCTATGTTAATTGGATGAGTCACCATAATCTGAATTCACAACAAATACTCATTTAAAAAATGTATGAATAGACAGAAATTCATCTGAGAAATATCTAAGAGTATGGGGGTCATCCAACTCAATATCCATCAACATTGTGAAAAGAAAGCCAAAACAAAATGTTGAGTTTCATTAAGAGAGCATAGATTCTCAGAGTAAGTAGGTAACACTTCTACTGTTCTCTGTACTGGTCAGACCACATCTGCAGAATTGTATTGTTTTCCATAATGGAGATTAGGAAAAAAAATCTATAAGAAGGAAAGCTGTGAGAAGAAGAGCATCAGGAAGATGAAGTACTAAGATACATAACCTGGAGAATAGAAGACTTTTCAGAGCATGATTTCTGTGTTCAAATATTTGAGTGGCTGTCTCAGAAAATAGTGGTTTCTACTTTGAATATCTTTGAGTTGGGTGGCCATTTATCTGGGTTATTTTAGTGGCTTTTTTTTGCAAGTATGGATTTTATAGATAGTAGAAGAGAAATAAATTTGATGCTTGATCAAAACTGAATCCGCTTTCTTTGGATCTTCTTCATTTGAGAGACTTCATCTGAGAACTCAGCCTCTGGTTACAGTTTGGATATTTGCATACTCATCTGTTCCTTTTGCTCCATTGTTTTCCTCCCTTGACTTTGTATGTACAATCTTTAAGGAACAGCCCAAATGACAAATCAAGTTCAGCTATTTATTTTAAAGCCTTCCTTTCTGAAACATTTCCTTTTTTTAGGTGAGTTTTCAATTTATTATGATGCCTTAACCATAACCAAGGAGGGTTAGGAGCTTTGTATGACCCAAGATCTGTGCATTTATGTCAATTGAACCTTAAATTTTACTTCTTATTGGCTAGCCTTGTTCTTTGATTGAATGTGTTAAGATTCAGAATATCTTCTGAGTTCTAGTGAAAGTGAAGTTTCCTGTCAAAAGCTGATTTGATCATTTCCCTTTTCCTCTGGGGAGAGCTAACAGATGGACCTGGCACCAGATATTCATCTTTGGATGACACAAGCTCTGGATTCAGATGAGCATTCCACCCATTTTTGACCTGTACTTACCGCAGTGAATATCTCTGCTTCTCTTTTTTGCTAACATTATTTTATTTGGATTTTTGCCAATGTTTTTCCATTTGAATTTCATATAGAAGCTTTAAAACTAGGAATTCCCATTTTAGTGTTGATATAACTATAACATACTCTGTAAATGTGAGTTATTTTTGTCTCCTACAGTCATTCTCTCTACTATTATACCAAATGGGACCTCAGAAACACACTCTTAGACTTAAGTCCGTGTGAAATTGGGCTACTCATCTCCCCTCTAATGCCTCAGTTCTCATATATATTCAGTGAGGGTATTAGATTAAGATTTCACAGAAATTCTAAATTATACAGTTTATCCTGTCTTCAAATTTCTTCAGTAATCCCTTAAATTTATCTCCTTTTTTTACTTTTCATCATGCTCTTATATATGTCATCTAGTTCTGTCCTCCAGAACTCCCCCTCACCAAAACAAAACACCAGAAGCACTTATCCTTCAGCTGTACTATGACTCTCCACATAATTGATGGTCTTCAGGATAATACCCTTCCCTCAAAGTCTACTCTGCTTTAGGTAAAGCCCTGCAAGTTTCAAAAACAAAGTCTTGCATGACAAGGAACTGATTTTTTCCCATATCCTCTGAATGTCCTTCCGCTTAATTATGGTCCCTCCTAACTAGTCATCCAAATAAAGTGTAATGCAGTAGATATTGTCTTATTTGGAACTTTGCGTCCAGAAAATCATAAAGATTGAAGAAACTATGGAGGTCCTATAGTTTGAATGACACCTACTATCTTCTGTAAACATACACAAGTGGTCATTGAAATTGATTAAATATATCTAGTGACAGGGAATCTACTATGTCATGAAGCAGACAGCAACAATTTTACATGGCTCTAAGTGCTAGCAATTATTTTTTCCTGTATATCAAATGTAAATCAGAGTTTCTATAACTTCCACATCATTGTTTCTAGTTCTGCTTTCTGGATCCAAGTAAGATCAATCAAATTCCTCTTTTTCTATCTTCAGTTGCAGAAGAGAAAAACAATAAATCAAACCCTGATGTGTAATGCTTTCTGATTTTGAGGATTAAATACACAGGCTGAAAAGATTTAACGATCTGCTTCCTCAAGCCAGTTTGTGCTGACTCTGGCACACCACTGAGTATAGCATAGAATAGGATACAGTATAGCATGTACAATAGTATATATGATAGAATGATATCTATACTCACATAATTATATACTGTATAACATACATGTGTGTATATGTGTGAGTAGGGGGGGGGAGGAAATCCAGACATTTCCTTTTGTCCAATCTTTTAGTCTGGTTATATATTTCTCATTTTCCATAATACTTTAAATATCACTAACCAATATTGGCTCAGGAATTATATCTGCCAGTTGTTTTTTTTCTTTGTAGAACCCATGATATTTAGTTTATCTAAACCAAAGTTCTTCACTTCTTTGTCTATCAAGTTTAACAATAGTTTAACAATGTTACTTTTAGTTTAACCATAACGTTTATTTCAATGTCTTGAAATAATTTCAGATTGTGATGCTATAAGACAATGTTAACAATTTCTCTCATTTTTATATTATCTGTATATTTGATAATTGTGTTATCACTGTTTTCATCAAGATCAGTGATTGAAGTATTGGTACATGGAATGATTATTAAATTTGTAAGTGATACAGAGGTAGAAGATACCATTAATATCTGGCTGACAGTATTAGGATCTATCCTTCTAAGACATTATAAATGCACTAAACAACAATATTTGGGCTCAGTGTTTCACCATTTCTAAATACACCTCACTGTATTATAAGCCACCCTATGGTGCATTGTCATGTTCCCAAGATATAATAAAAAATTTTGTTAAATATTTTGCCAAAATATTTCCTTTATGAGCTTTCCATAAACCTATCCCTCTTTCCCCAAATCCTGTATACAGTAACTTTGGCATCTCCTGGACTCCTATTAACTTTATTGCTAGCACTGAGAATTTTACCTTTCATCATATACTATTTTAGCTTATACCTATATATTATCGATCAACTATTCAAATTGCATGTTTGTTTAACTTTTCTCATATTTTAACTTTTCTCTGGAAGTTAATTATTAACTATATGAAAGGCATTTTTAGATATACCATGGTCTTATTGGCCTTAGAGTTAGGAAGATTTGGGTTCAAACCCTGCCACTTGTATCTACTATTACAATGCTTTGTGCACCACTGTTGTTTAATAGATGTGGGTTGATTTGCCTTGTGAATGAGGGAGAATGAGAAATGTAAAAGACAGTTAGAAGGAGAAGGTAAGTTGGATGGAGATCATGAAACCAGATTTGCTTATCTGAAGAAGAACCAAAATTGCCTTTATGTTGCAGGCTATATAGTCACAAGTAGGACTTAAACTGAATTTGGAACAAATTATCTAAATAATTCTTTACCACAAAATTATTTTTCCTTAAAAAAGCTATCGTTGTATGTGTTTTAACTTAATTAACTTTCTATTTTTTCTGAATGGAACAGGCTGACTGATTTGGATGATCCATTCAGACAAACCTGTTGTACACATGTATGGAGACAATTATATATGTGTGTGTGTGTGTGTGTGTGTGTGTGTGCAACAAGACCTCTCCTCTTTACACCTCCCAGGGATGCTGTGAATGTAGAGTAATTAGATGATGTTTGTACAGTACATGAGCTATGCATAAAGATGTATTCAATGTAAATACAAAACCATGCAATGAAAACCTTGCTTGCTGGAGAGTACATACCATAAACACAAAAGCAGGATGTTTTTTTTTTTACTTCCTCCCCCTTCTAACCTAAATAATTAGGTTTCAACAAGACATTGTTTGGAAACAAAGAGCTTAGGAATTGTAGTATTTCATATGTTTGACATATTGCTTACAAGATATTCCAAATCTCTGATGATTTTAATAAAAGGGAAGTAAGGGGCTCAGGAATTTTCAGAAGTGTCAGAATACAAATGTGGGTATTATAACATTTACATTATTTTTGCATAATGCCATTACTACGTGAATATAGATGTGGTAGCTCTAATGCTTAAGATTCTTCCCACCTCTGCCTCTGAACTGATTTTTACTGTTTTCATTGGAAGACAGTCAACATTTGGAAAGGAAGACCATTCTACACTTGTTTTATAGTTCATATTTTTTATCCATTCTTCTGAATGTTTTTATTTAGTGTTTTTTTATTCTTTCTCTGTATCCATTTTTTCCTTAAGTAAAATGACATGTATTTCATTCTCTGTTGCCTTTCACCACCTATGAAGCCTTTTCCAATTCATCTAATATTAACATTTCAGATCTTGCTTTGATGCTTACAGACTAAACACAAGATTAGTGACAACAGAATATTTATAGGGAGGCCAGTTTAGTTCTTTCATTTTACATATGAGGTAAATTAGTCAAAGAATGAGTCTTACCCAAGATTAGAGATAGTGATTGCCAAAACTGAAACTAGACCCCAGCCATAAGATTATATGAATGAAACTGACATAGACATAAGAAACAATCTAGTCCAATCCCTTCATTTTATAAAAGAAGAAAATGAGTCTCTGAAAGGTTAAAAAATTTACCCAAGTTCACATAAGTAGTAAGTGTTAGAAATGGAGTTTATAGGAAAGTCCATTACCTGGAGAAACACTGCTCTTTCTAAAGTACCCCAGAAGGTTGATCTAGAACCCTTCTATCACACCTCTCTCATTCTCCTTTTAAAAGACTGGTGAAGATTTCTGGATCCCCACAGTCTCTCCATCATTTAGAATCATAGCATTTTATATTTAAAGATCAAATAGCAGTTAAAGACTTTCTAGTCCTGAGATTTTTGGCCTTGTTTTTAACACAGACTCATTTGGCAGCCCCACCCATAATAGCAGTCCTGTACCACCCCAAATGACTTTTCAATAGGTCAATCTTGGCATGTCTTTTTTCCTTCTTCAAAATAAAACATTAGAATAATCAAAAAAAAGTAGAAATTAGAAAGTATAAAAGGGTCATATCCATGTCACTTTGGCAAGCTTATCATATTTATGGGGAAAACTTGTAGGATAGGAAGTTTAAACAAAACAAGATAGTATAGGTAAAAAGTGAACTGAATTACTACTATTTCCTTGGTTTCTGGATTATGGTAACCACATCATAAAAGTCTTCCATAAAAACTTATTGATTTATAGTATTCACTACAAATCTGGAATCTCTAGAAAACAGAAAAGCGACTATTCCATTCTCACACTGACATAGTGTTAACTTTTTTCAAAGCAATTTCATATGCATGATCTCATTTTATCATCATGACAACCCTGCAAGTTAGGAAGGTCAGATATGGGACTATAAGTAGAACCCAGGCATGTCTTTAGTCTAGTGCTTTTTCTGTTATGTCATACCTCCCTTAAATAGCAGATTAACATGACTTCTGGAGACTGTTATGTCATAATAATTCTTTCTTGTAAATATTAATAAAATTACTATATCTTAGAGATGCAAGAAACCTTAGAGATCATCTATTTTATTCATACTTGAACAAGATCTGTTACAGCAGAACCCAAAATTGTTCATCTAGCCTCAGTGTGCTTCATCCTACTAGTTCTTGAGGCAATCCATTCTTCTTTTGAGTAGTTCTAATTTTTCTTTACAATTATCTTAACTAGACATTTTTGTTTTCTTTCTTTTTGAAAACCAATTCTTTTAGTTGTTCACTTAGAGTTGAAGCAGAGCAATTCTATTTTCTGTTCCATATAACAAATACTTAACCTCTATTGTGTCTGCACTAAGACTTCCCTTCTATATACTAAATATCCAGGGTTCTTTCATCTGATCTTCATATCAAGAACATTAACCAAATTGGTTGCCATACTCTGAACAATTTCCAACCAAATATCCAAAATTAAATACTCCATATGGTTTTATATCAGCAAAAAATATGGAAGAGATTAATACTCCCTCACTCTTAGATACTATGACTTTAAGGTAGTTTAAGCTGTCATTTTGGTTTTTTGATCATTATATCAAACTGTTGAATATTTAATTTTTATTAATTTTTTAAAAGGAACAAAGCTTTTCAGGAAATCTTCAGGCTAACTCTGCCTTCACCATCTTACAATTAAAGTAATCTTTGTGTACTCAAGTGTCAGACTTTATTTTTCTTCCGATGAATATTGTCATTATATGTGATGCCATGTTCCAGCCTACTAAGAAATTTTTAAATCCTAACTTGTGATTCTCTGTACAAGCTATGTATTGAAACTGTGTAATACATTGGAAAGAAATTACTCTGGAGTCAGAGACCTGCATTTCCAATTCTGTCCTTGATGCTTACTGACTTGTTTACTTGCTTACCGTTTGTCTTTCGGAAAGTCATTTATTCATCTTATAGTGAAGGAAACAAAGGCCAAAGGAAGTCTGTATTAGATGGCCTCTGAGGTCCCTTCCTGCTCTAGATTTATGATCCTATGAACCTTTGAATCTTGGGTTATTTGCATATTGGATAAATATGTCTTTCATATTCTTTGTCTTTGTCAGAGACACAAACATGTCTCTCATAAAATAAGTGATTAATAAAATATTCATTGTATAAATGTTACTTGTATGTATGTATGCATGTTAACTAGCTCAGTGGCAAACATTCTACTGGAGACATCCTACTGAATGAGCATGAACCAAATTCACTAGGGCATACACCCAAGCAACTTTTGCCTGTTGTTCTTTTTTTAAATAAAAGTATTTTTGAGTACTGAATAGTCAATCATGTTATTATTTTAATCATCAAACTAAAGAAACTATATTTAACTAAATATATATTTTTAAAAGTTAAACTTTACCATAGAAATAGAAATTTGTAATGGATTTTGTATGTACAGAATCATAGTATATTGGACTTGGAGAAATGAACTCTTTTGACCCTCATGTTTAACAAATGAAGGAATTGTCACCCGAAGAGGGGAAGTGGCTGGGATTCTCCCAGTCAAATCAGAATATCTCATTATCTTAAATGCCATTAAATATCTAGACTACTATTACTAGTTAGGATTATGAAGAGATGGGGCATAATGCAATAGTGATTTTCATCTTGCAGCAGGAACTCAAGTGTGAATTGGTGCTGAAAAGAGTTTTCTTTAAATACCAGAACTCTTGGACCATGTATGTATGTTGACTTCCACAGTATGGCATTCGGTTTAAAAATACAGTAATGTAGTTTGGCCTGTAGTTTCTTATACTACTGCTTTGAAGGCTACCTTTTTCCCCTGCCATCATGAAGAGTTTCTAGGAGCTTTGAGGTTTTAAAAATACATTAAAGTGTCAAATGAGATTAAAAAAGTATTCCATCCCTGATTACCATGTATATTGGGCTGTGACTGCTTTGTACACTTCCTCTACTGCCACCAGTACTCAGGGGAGCCTCTAAGAATTATGCATCCTTCCTTTCATAAGAAAAGCTTCACACTTGGCTTTATTAATTCCTACATTTATAGAAACACAGCACTGACCTTGTTCTGCTGACATTCATCAAATATTTACCCATGTCTGTGTCTTTTTTACATCTTCTATGTGCATGCCACTTCTATTGATGTCTCTGCACATCCGGCATTGCCTTTACCATAATGGGATATTGATGAGTTCTGATTTGTCACTGTTTCTCTCCATCATTATTCTGATTAGGCTGATTTTGTGGTGAGCTGGGGCTAAGATTAGGCACTCAGACTGTTTTGCTCATTCAAGTATGGCTGAATGGGGAATCCTCCAAGGGATGAAGAGGACGTATTTCAGGAATACTTCACCAATATGGAAGCACTGACTTTTGTGTTTGAAGAGCAAGCTAATGGTAGTGATTGCCACTTCTTTGTGTGTGGGGGGAGGGGAGAGGTTCTTTTATGGCAGTGGTAGAAACATTCCAAATTACTTTATTTGTAGTAGTTTACAGAATTTACAAAGCATACTGATAGTTACTGTTCTTCCGCATGCTGATCCACACCTTTGATGTTATAAAGGCTTATCGCCTATCATCCAACAAGTTTCAGGTTTACCTCTTCCCCCAAAAGTAGTTTTAATGAAAAGAGGTTACACTAGGAATTCACAAAATAACACAGTTGACTGGTTCCTCATTACATTTCCTTCTATTCAAATCAAGTTAGGAAAGAAAACAATTAAGCATCTACTATGAACAAAGCATGATGATAACCACAAACAATGGATTAGAAATTGGAAATCATTACTTTTAGCACCAAGTCTTGGAAGTCTTAGAATGTGCAGTCCAGAGATTTGAGAATCCATTCAAAGCAAGAAAAAGCAGATGTTAACTTGTGTGGAGTACAGGAGAGTTGTCCCTGTGCCAAGGCAAAGATGGGAAGAGTTTATTTTCAGAAACCAAGTGAGAGAAGATTAACTTCAAGGAGATGCACATTTTACTATACACATTATTAAGATATTTTTATTCTATTTTTGTAAGAAAAACCACTATTCCCATGTGTGCATATATCTAGACAGACAGCTTTGAAAGTGGAATTTCAGATATCCCTTAGAGAAAAATATATATGTTGTAATTCTCAATTGAACACCAGTCTTTGGTGGCCTCACAAACACAAGGCAACATTGTGAGGATTTACAGTTTCTAATTGTGTGTGCAAATACCAGGAAAACATGATAAAGGCCTTGGTTTCCCAGTAACAATTCATTTCAAAAATTACAAAACACCTTGGACATAATCTACTCCAAGAACTAAAGTAACTGTCCTGACACAAGATATGTATACTGTCAGATATTTTTTAATAATCCATAGCTATGAAGGTAGTGTTCTTAGTGTGACATGATTCTTCCAAATATTTTTGTTCAGTTGTTTTGTAGTTCTTTGTGACTCCTGTTCCTTTTTGGGGTTTTCTTGGCAAATATACTGGAATTGTGTGCCATTTCTTTTTCCAAGTCATTTTACAGATGGGAAACTGAGTTAAACAGGGTTAAGTGACTTGGCAAGGATCACATAGCTAATATGTGTCTGAGGCCAGATTTGAATTCAGGAAGAAAAGTCTTCCTGACTCCAGACCTGGCAGTCTCGTCCACCACAAAACCTATCTGTCCTCTATCCACTGTGCCACATAGCTGTGTATATACACACACACATATGCATATAAATATATACACATGCATATACATATGTATATGTGTATGGTAAATTTTATGCATATGCATTTAATTTACCACCAAGCCAGAGTTTTATTGTGCACTGATCTTATTCCATACTTCTTTAAATGTGTCCTTGGTGATTATATTACCTCTCTACTATTAGATCCATTGGGGTTATTTTTCTACTGGGGCCAGTTATAAGAGCAGACAATTTTTGGTATCATCCAAATAACCACTGATTTGAAGAATGCCATACAACAACCATTCTTGCCCTCCTAACCTGTCACAGGAGCTAAAATCTCCACAATTCTAGATCAATACACTTGGATTAAATAATTACATCTTTAAAATTCCATTTTAAGCCTGTATCTCACATATCCCCACAAAACCCTTACTTGATCTGCCCAACCCGGACAGATACTGTGCCAAATCTCTTTTCCCTTTTATGTCTAAGCTCCTTGAAAAGATCATCTACAAGCAATACATCCACCTCCTTTGTACTCATGATCTTCTTCATAAATTGTTGTTTGACTTCCAGCCTCATAATTCAACTGAAATTTCCCTCTGCAGAGTGACCAATGATCTCTTAATTACCAGATAGTTTTCTCAGTCCTCATCCTTCTTGACCTCTCGCATTGCTTCCTCCTGTTCTTTTATTTGTCTGTTTATTCTCAGTTTCCATAACTGTTTCTACGCAGGTGAATTTTTTCTTGGAAATTCAATCCCAACCTCTCTCCTCACCTCTGGTATAATATCTCCATGAGGTTATTCATTATTAACTCTCTCTTCTCCCTTCTTCCTAACCTCATATCACTCATATATCTGCTGCCATTATCTGCTCCTTCAACTTTGTCTCACATAAATATTTGCCTTTACACTTTACCAAGTCAAAGTCTTCTATCTGTGCAGAAAACCCCATTTCATTTTTTCTACTCCAACAAATTTTTTCCCACTGTCATGCCCACTCTATCATCAATTTTAATTTCTCCCTGTCTACCAGATTCTTACCTAGTGGCTACAAACCTATCCTCAAAAAGTTCTCACTTGATCTTTCCATCCCTGTTAATTATGGATCTATATCTCTTTTACCCCTTTTTCATGAAATCATTGAGAAACCCATTTAAAATAAGCACCTCCAGTTTCTCTCCTTTCACACTCTTCTTAACGTCTTACAATACAGTATCTGTCATCATCATTCCACCAAAACTGCTCTTTCCAAAGTTACTAATTATCTTTTAGTTGCCAAATCCAGTGGCTTTTCTCAATCTTCATTCTTTTCTGACTCTCTGTGTACTTTAAAACTGTTAATTATTCTCTTTTTCTGGATATTCTCATGGTTTTCAGGGGTGGCATTCTCTCCTAGCTATTCTCTTACCTATTAAACACCTTTCAATCTTACATTGCTAAATCCTCTTCCAGATGACAACCTAATGTTCCTAAATGTTCCACAGGTTTCTGATGTGGCCTCTCTTCTCTCTGCACTACTTTACTTGGTGATCTCATTAGCTCCCATAAATGGAATGACCATCTTTAGGTTGATGATTCCCAAATCTTCCCGTTCTACCTTCTCTAATCTCTCTGCTGGCCTTCAATCTTGGATCTCCAACTACCTTTAAGACATCTCAAATTAGGTGTCTAATTATTATCTTAAACTCAACATCTTTCAAAACCAAACTCATTATCATTCCCCTTAAATCCCCCCTCCCCCATGGAAAAAAATTAAGACACTAATGCAATGTTGGTAGAGTGGTTTACTAGTCCAACTACTCTGAAAAGCAATTTTGAGCTGTACCCAAAGTGTTATAAAACCTTGCATACTATTTGACCCAGGATGGAATACTATTGTGCTATAAGAAATGATGAGTAGAACATCTGGGTTGAAATTTCCCATAAGCAATGGAAACTTTTAGCAAGTCTTTGTTTCTTTCTAGCACCTTAGTTAGGGTTGAACTAGATCACCTCTAAGATTCCTGCTAGTTTTAAATCATCCAAACTCTAGAAACTACTGAAGACTTAGTATGTTTCATGTAATGGTATTTTTTATGAAGATAATATTGCATTAATTGAAAATAGTGATGGAGTTAATTTAGAATTTGTCTACTTGCATTCCTCAAACTTTCAAGGAGGCATCAACATCCAAGACAAAGATCTTATTCCCTGTATCTCACACAATAAGCACAGTGTAAATTGCATTTTGGTCTGAGCCTTGCTACAATGCTGAGATTTTTGGGAATCATACATCCTCTCTAGGCCTCAGTTTTCTCTTCTGTAAAATGAAATTCTAGTCTAAATCTTTTCTAAGTTGCCTTTGAATGGCTACATTCTATGACTTTCATGTAGATGAACACATTTTTTTCCATATTTTGAATTCCTCTGATAACTCATTGTTTAACAGAAATCTGTTCTTGCTATTTATTCTTTTCTCCCTTTTTGGATATATTTCCTGCATCTAGAGGATGAGTTCTACTTCTATTTATCCTTCATTATCACTTCAGAGGGGATTATGAGACTTTAAATGTGGTGGCTATTCAATGGATGGCAACAATTATAACGTACACTAAAAGCTGCATCCTCCAATAAGTTACAAGCTGCATTTTTAATAGCATTTCCATTATTGCCTAATAGGAATCTGTAACACCAATGCAATACCCAGAGAAGCTGCTATGAATACGCAAGTGTGTTTCCAGGGTAGATTCACAAAATATAATAAACTCTTTCTTTTCGCAAAAACAAAATGTTTATTTGGAACATCAGTGTTAGGATACCAAGAAGTAAGATTTAACAAGGTACTTATCTAGAGAGTGTCAACATCTTTCTGTTAGGCCTCCTCAAAAACAAGTACCCCTAGGCAAATTCTTCCACTTGCTCTACTTTTGCTCTCATTCTCTGCTCTGTCTCTCCAGCTCTATTTTAGTTATTTTAGAATTGGGCAAGCTCCTCCCACAATGGGGTCCATGTGACTCAAGGATCATGTGACTCAGGTTGTATCACAGCTGTGACCTTGGTCAGAGCTCAAAGCAGGTTACACAGGCCTACTGATGGGCAAGAAAGATCTTCCTATTCCATCAACATTACAGAATCCAAAACTAGTAGCTGGCATTGATGTGGAAACTGATTACAACAGAGTCGTGTTAGTGTTAGCTTTTTATTCCTTCTCCCCTCCCCCTTTTGGAGACATAACAGGGAGATCTCTGTTTCACACTACTTTTGCAGATAATTGAGTATATGTGAGCTATGTAAGTCATTATCTGTCATTGCATTAACTCAAAAATGGTATAAGAAAGGAGGTGAAAGAAGAGGAACACACCTCACTACATGAGTTAGCTTTTAATTAATTGTAATTTGGGGGCTGTAATTTCCTTTTTCACTTATGCACATGGTGAGTTTTGCAAAATCCAGTGAAGTCCTTTATCCACTTCACATTGCTCCTAGGTTAAAATATAACCTGCTCTTAATGCCTTTTCAATGCTGGTTCTAACTTCTCTTTCTAGGTTTATTGCATATTAATGAACTTTACCCAGCTTATTTCTGTGGTAAATTGGTTTGCTTGTTGTCTCCCTAATTTCCTCATCTATGACTACACAGGCTTATGACTCCCAGCCACCTCCACAATGTCTATAATGCACTCCTTCTTCTCAGCTTTTTAAATCCTTATCTTTCTTTAAGGTTTATCTCAGGTATCAAACATTTTCTCACCTGCTACTTTTTTGTGGTCTCCCTTTTTATATCACATTCTATTTAGTCATCCATTTGTACATTGTATCTATCAATAAATGCAAACTCCATGATAGCAAAACCTATTTTTTCATCAAAAAATAGACCCTATCCCTGCTTTTTCTTATGTATTTATCTTAACAAATATGTACAACTATTATTTGAAGTTTAAAGAAAATATAAATTATTTTATATGAAAACATTAATTAGAGAAATAAAGATTAGTTAGTATCTTTTTCAAGGCACTTATGTTCACAAAGTATTTTTCATGTTTAATTTTATTTGATCTTCATAACAATTCTGTTAGTGAGGTAGGACAAGTGTCCTTATTCTATCCTGAATGCAGTAAGTTGCATATAACAGATACTTCATGAATGTTTGCTGATTTAAATACAATCATTTAATTATTTTACATATTAGCAACCTGAATCTGGAAGAAGTTATATGAACTGCCCAAAGTAATACTACTAATAAAACCAGAAGAATGTGGACTCCACTATTTTATCTCTTAAAAATGTAGGCTGCCAAAAGGAGGGGGCAGAGGCAAGATGGCAGCATAGAAGCAGGAAAACTCCATGAGCTCCCCCCATAACCACCTCAAATACCTATAAAATATGACTCTAGACAAATTTTTAGAGCTGCAAGTCCACAAAGTGACAGAGAGAAACAAATCTCTGATTGAAGGCAGCCTGGAAGGCAGACAGGAAGGGTCTATCACACCAAGCTGGGAGCTGAGCCAGCCTCACATGACCACCAGTTTTAGCCCCAGGACAGCCCCAAACAGCAGTGGCCAGAGTTGACTTCTGAAGAGTGAATCACCAGCAGCTGTTGTGGTTTCCATAATTATCAACCCATAAATGCCAAAGACAAAGCAACAGGTCAGTGTGGAACCCTAATGGAACTGAGGGGGACTAGTATTGTGGTCTGGCCTCTGCCCCCTGAGCAAGGAGAGGCTGAGGGGCAACAGCTGTGCAGCTGGCTCCACACGGCTACTTCAGAACTCCTGGCTTGCAGATGATAGGGGGACTAAGCTACATTCTGAGGGTATTCACTCTTGAATTAAGTTGTTTGAATCTGGAATGCTATCTTGGGTGTAGATCCTGGGGTGTGTGACCAGTGAGCCACAGTTTGTGGGGGCTGTAGAGAGGGCACCCAACTAATATCTCTGGCAGCTGAGAAAACCCCAGCAATTTAAGACAAAACTCTCATCACTGGAAGCAAAGCTCTACTTTGGCAAAGAGTTCAAAAGTAAAGTAAATGAGTGGTAACATGAACAAGCAAAGGAAGTAAAGCAAACACAGCAACCAAACCTTAGATTCCTTTTTGGGGTACAAAAAAGGATCAAAGCATGGAATGTGAAGAAGACAACAAAGTCAGAACTCCTGCACCAAAAGCTTCCAAGAAAAATATGAACTGGCTACAGGCTGTGGAGGAGCTCCAGAAGGATTTAGAAAATCAAGTAAAAGAAGTGGAAGAAAAAATAGGAAAAGGAATGAGAATGATGCAACGAAATCATAAAAAGCAAATCCACAACCTGACTGAAGAAAATTATACATTAAAAAATAGACTAACTCAAATGGAAAAAGAGACCCAAAAAGCTAATGAGGAGAAGAATGCCTTAAAAAGCTGAATTTGCCAGATGAAAAAAGAATCTCAAAAGCTCACTGAAGAGAATCATTCCTTCAGAATAAGATTGGAGCAAATGGAAGCTAATCACTTTATGAGAAATCAAGATACTATTAAATAGTTCCAAACAAATGAAAAAATAGAAGGCAATGTGAAATTTCTCATTGGAAAAATGACTGACCTGGTAAATAGATCCAGGAGATATAATTTAAAAATTATTGGTCTACTTGAAAGGACTACCTCAAAAAAAGAACGTAGAAATCATCCTTCAAGAAATTCTCAAGGAAAATTGCTCTGATGTTTTAGAAACCGAGGGCAAAACAGAGGTTGAAAGCATTCACTGATCACCTCTTGAAAAAGATCCCAAAAAGAATACTCCTAGGAATATTGTAGGTTCCAGAGTTCCCAGATCAAGGAAAAAATATTACAAGAAACAATTTGAATACTGTAGAAACACAATCAGGATAACACAGGACCTGGCAGCTTCTACACTGAGGGATCAAAAGGGATTGGAATGTGATATTCCAGAGGTCAAAGGAGCGGGGATTAAAACCAAGAATCACATATAGTAAAACTGGGCATAATGTTTCAGAGGAATATATGATCATTCAGTGAAATAGAGGATGTTTAAGCTTTCTTGATGAAAAACCAGAGTTGAATAGAAAATTTGACATTTAAATATAAAAAGCAAGAGAAGCATGAGAAGGTAAACAAGAAAAAGAAATTATAAGGAACTTATCAAAGTTCAACTATTCCTACATGGAAAATTATAATTGTAACTTATGAAGCTTCTCAGTATGAGGACAGTTGGGAATATATATAATGTGTGTGTGTGTGTGTGTGTAGGAGTGTATATGGGCATATGAATACATATGTGAGTGTATACAGGTATACGTAGACAGAGGGCACCGAATCAATGAACAGGAAGGGATGATGTTTAAAAAAGTAAAATTAAGAGGTGAGAGAGGAATATAATGAGAGGAGATATGGGGAGACAGAATAAAGGTTTCTCATATAAAAGAGTCAAGGGAAAACTGTTACAATGTAGGGGGAGAACAAGGAAGCAAAAGTGAATGGGCCAACCTTACTCACATTGAATTTGGCTTAAGGAGGGAATAACATACCCTACAGGAAAGTAGGGGGGAAGGGGATAAGAGCAGCAATGATAGAAGGGAGGGCAGATTGGGAGGGAGGGTAGTTCAAAGCACATACCTTAGAAAAGGGACAGGGTCAAATCAGAAAACAGAACAAGTGGGGGGGTGGAATAGGATGGAGGGAAATATAGTGAGCCTTTTACAATATATCCACTATGGAAATGTTTTGCATAACTACACATGTACAACCTATATTGAATTGCTTATCTTTCCAGTAAGGGTAGGTGATGAGGGAAGAAGAGAAAGAATCTGGAATTAAAAATTTTAATAACAAATACTTAAAAATTATTATTATTATTTACATGCAACTGGGAAATAAGAAATAAAGGCACTGGGGTATGTAGATCCATCTTGCCCTACTGGAAAGTCGGAGGGGGGAATAGGGGAGAATATAGAAGACAGCAGATTGGGGGAGGGATTTTTCCGTGGGATCTCTATTTTGGAGTGGTGGGTAGGGGACAGATGGGGAGAAACTTTATAACTCAAAATCTTGTTGTAAACTAAAAATAAATATGTTTTTAAATATGGGATGTTGGGGTGGCTTCGTGGCTCAGTGAATTGAGCACCAACCCTAGTGTCAGGAGGACCTGAGTCCAAATCTGGCCTCACACTTAACACAAAACTAGCCATGTGACCTTGGGCAAGTCACTTAACTCCAATTGCCCTACCTTCTCCCCTCCAAACAAAAAAGCAAAACAAATGGGATGTTTTATTAATAGAAATAGTCTTACATAGACATAAAATGAGAATTATACCCAGTATGTTGTCCAGCAGATGTTGAAAGAAGTGCAATGCAATCCTAAAGCATAATATACAAGTATAAGTATTGTGCATATGACTTCACTTACACCTGTATATTTTTATCATTACACAGATATTAAAAAAAAGATGCCAGGCCACTCCTCTAATCCCCCTTCCATACGAATAAAGTTTCCTTGATTCATTTTTAGTATTGTATTCACATAGTCAAGAGAACCTGTCTCCTTTGTGATTTCTATATCATCTCCCTTGCCATTGAAGCAGTTTCCAGATTGCTTGTATATGGCTTTAAAGTATCTAGCCCTCAAAAGAAGCTGAATAGCCAACTCCATCACTTCTGACCTCTCTGCAAGAAAATTGCAATCTCTCCCAGTAGGGTGCCCATCTTTTCAATCACCTTATAAGGCTCCCTAGACTGTATAATATAAAGGAAAAAAGGTTTTGCTTTTGGTCCATCAAGCAAGAAAAAATCTCTAAGAGATGCCACAGTAAACCTTTCAAGAATTCATTATTCCTTTGTTAGTGCCTATCTCAACGAACTGAGAATTCTGGCTGGCTGGCCAAGGGACAGCTCATTAAATGTCTGTTGAACACTTCTTCACATATATACCACAAAAGCTGGTCTTTTCCCATTTCTCAATAGGCTAGTCTAATGAAAAACTATACCTTAACATCTTTAACATTGATTATTACCTACATAAGATATTTGCTAAGGCTCCCAAGTAAGATCACATCTAATTTAGTTTCTTCCAGCTGAGCAATGTACTCACTTTATATTAAAATAATCTTGGCTCTAACAAAGAACAATTTCCTCTCTTTTTCTATTATTTTCTTGGAGACAATTAAAAAAATACAAACAGATTAGAGGGCATTTTTAACTGAGATTTTGAAAAAAAATCAAATCCATATTCATGGAAGATAATAATAAAATCAGTATTATACTTTTGAAATTGTGTGTTTAATAATGATAATGATATTCCTAGAACATAAACTATTCAGGATTATTTAAATGCATAAAATGCATAAACTTTTCTCACTAATTTGGTCAGAGATCGTTAATAACAACAAATGATCATATCCTTGAAAAGCTGAGAGAAGCCCAGATTATATGCTGTGACCTGACTAATGCTTATGTGGGGGGACACTGTTAAGAAAAGATTAGAATAATAGCCTCTGTCCCACCCCCACCCCTTATTTCATTTCCAGGGAGAGGGCCCAAATTGGAATTTATTCAAGGTTATTAGAATCATAATAAGACTTGGAGTTCATGTAGTTACATGTCCTAAAAGCACTCCCATATTCAATACTGTTCCTTTTTGTATTCAATACTCTTTCATTCTGTATATCCCATCCCATTCCATCATGCTATTTAAGACATCTTTTTCCATTTATATTTCTTCTCTTTCCTGGGAAATACCCTATGTTTTCTCTCCTATCACAACTTTCATGTGCCACTTTTCTTAAATGACCTATTCACTGCTAGTTTTCCCCAAGGAAAGCTATCTCGTAAATTAATTAATGATAATGAGTTAGTAGTCATTAAGACTAATCTTCCATTGTGCTCATTTTACCATTTGACAATGTGTCTTTTCTATCCTCCACAGTATTTCTCTTCACTTACTTTTCAATTAAATCCCGAAACAGAAAGGGAAGGCATGTATTTAACAAAGAACAGGGAAGGAGAAGGAAGGAATGAAAGAAGGAAGAAATGAAGGAAGGAAGGACGGAAGGAAGGAAGGAAGGAAGGAAGGAAGGAAGGAAGGAAGGAAGGAAGGAAGGAGGGA
>NW_027185712.1:5755005-5759307 GCF_028583685.1 Petaurus breviceps papuanus
GGAAGGAAGGAAGGAGGGAAGGAAGAAAGGAGGGAAGGAAGGAAGGAGGGAAGGAGGAAGGGAGGGAGGGAGGGAAGGAGGGAAGGAAGGAAGGGAGAAAAAAGAAAAAAAAAGATCACAGAATTACCTACTTTTTTCTATTGTTTACTCTTTTCCTTAACTCACAGAACTATTTTTTAGAGTGGAAGGATCAACTGAAAAATAATTAAAGTTGAGAACTTTTTAAAACTGAATTTTTAAAATGGATATCTCTATTTTATCAGTGAAATGTTATTTAGGAGATGCCTTATGATTATACCATTAATATATACCTTCAATGGCAAATGGTGCCAGGTTGAAATGCACCAAAAGATGTAGTAACTGCCCTATAAAACATGCCCTGTTGTGTCTTATTACTTAAATTAGGTGAGGTTGTCAAGGTAGTGCTTGCATCCTATAATATCATGCTGGCTGAAGTTCCATATACTAAACCCCATGCCTTGCTTACACAGTCACTAATAGGGAAACTATTATCACAACACTGAAAATTTGTCATTGTTTGCATTGTCTCAAAAGCAAATCCATGGTAGGAAACATAAGAACTTGAAGAAATCCTACCTCTTCATAAATATCCATAGACAACTTTAGATTCCATCATTTTTAACCTGGAACAGACCCTGAGACAGTTTAGAATATTGATTTTTTTTCCTGCTTCTATCAACTCAGTATGCTATATTTCTGAGACAACCTAACATTGAAGTTCAGATGTCATAGTCAATGGTGTTGAAGATAGCTTTCACTCACTATTTAATCACTTTTTCATCCAACAAACAGATATTGCATACCTAATATGTAGACCCCAGGGCCAGCATGGCTTCAGAAATGGCCAAGGAACAGTTCTCATGATATTAGCTGCTGAACAGCTCCAGGAGAAATGCCAGGAGAAGAAAAGAGGTATATATACAACGTTCTTCAATCGAACAAAGGTCTTTGATACTGTCAGTCAAGACGGCTTGTGGAAAATTATGCAAAATCTGGTTGCCCAAAGAATGTTATCAGTATGGCTTCTGAATAACAGATAATGCTCTTGTGCTTTCCCATTCACCAATGGAGTGAAGCTGGGCTGTATGATTGTTCCCATGTTTTTTTTTTTAGCCATGCTGTTAGATGCTTTCAACAAGGAATAAAATGGTATCAAGGTCAGTTACCACACTGACTATAAGTTATTTAATTTAAAAAAGCTTCAAACCAAGACTTAAGTGGAGGGACAGTTATTGAGTAACTTTTTGTTTCCAGATGATCATGCATGCAATGCAGACTCTGATCTTAAGATGCAACAGAATAGAGATTGATTCTTTTCTGCCTGTGATTCTTTTGGCCTACCAATTAGCACCTAGAAAAGATAGGTTCTCTACCATCCAGAATCATACCATCAGTTTGTGGAACCATTAGTTATAGCAAATGGAGACATTTTGTATTCTCTGGATAAGTTCTCTTGGTAGTATATTTTCCAGGGATGTACACACCAAAAAATGAGATTGATGAACAAATTTCCAGAAATAGATCAGTTTGTGGCAGGCTCCAAAGGAAAATGTGGGAGAGAAGATGTATTAGATCATCTACCAAAATGAAAGTTTACAGTCATCATGTTCATTGTTGTATGCCTATGAAACCTACCAATGCCACACTGGGAAATGGAATCACTTCCCTTTGAATTGTCTTAAGAAAATTCAGAAGATCACCTGGAAAGACAAGGTACCAGACACTAAGGTCCTTTCTCAAGATGAACTACCAAGCATTCACACTTTACTGCAGAAAGCACAACTCTGCTGAGCTGGCCACATTTTTTGATTACCAAACATGCATTTGCCCAAAAGAATTATTGTGTGGAGATCTCACACAAAGCATACATTCACATGGAGGCCAGAAGAAGTGATACAAGGACACTTTCAAAGTGTCTCTGAAGAACTGTGGAACAAATTGTGAGACATGGGAGACACTTGCATTTGCACAAGATGCTTGCATCAAGGAATGCATCGTACTCTATAAACTAAGCAGAATTGAAGTAGCTCAAGAGAAATATGAGATGTACAAATTTGGAGAAATATGCACTCCAAATGTTCATGTGAACTTTTGTTTCTAACCTGTGGTAGTGCATTCTAAGCTCATATGGAACTTAGCAGCCACAGTTGGATACACTGTAGCTTGACCCCAACATAGTGATATCATTTTTGTCCTTTTTGATAACAAAGGAGAACCAACCAAGCTCCACTCAGCCAATTATACTGTATATCTTAAAGTACTGCAGTTCATAATTTCAAAGAGAATAAAGTGAAATTCAGTCTCTTAGTATATCAATAAATTAGGAAGATGAATGAAAATTTTCTCAATTTCTGAATTAAAAACAATTTATTAATAGCATGTTATATTTCTTCACAAGTAGTCCAGTTTTAATTTTATATTCATCATGGGTTATAACTATTATGGCAAACACTAAATTCTTTAAGTAACAGAAAATTAAAATGTACTTTTTGATAATTTTGCATTGGTTGTTTGTTTTAATTCACAATGTAGTCCTTCTAGAGTCTTCTTATCTAGGTTAATGTCATGATTTTGGCATGGTAGCCACTCCATTTACGGACTCACATTTATTAATTTCTTCAGTTGTTGGGGTTAGTGGGAGGTAAATAAAGCATGGAAATAAAAGATTTCTAAAAATGTGTCCAAGTGGCATAACTAGTGCTATGTGGGTAATTTAGCCCAATGGCAATGTAAAGTTGGGCATTAATTCTGGTTGGTGTTCCCAATAACACAAGAAACTGCCTAGTTTATGAATACAATTTGTTAATTCACAACTACACTGAAAATAATTTCTCATTCCTGACTCATGATAGTTTCTCTTTGTTGATTAGATTACATTATATTTTACAGTTAATTTCCACAATGGCTGATATGTAGTTTGAAGTGGGAAGTTTGCTATCTCAACTCCTCTGGGTGTCCACATAGTCCTTCAGTGTCATATTTCAACTGCAAATCAGCCTAAGTGAAATTGCATCTGAAATAATTCCTTGATTGTTTGGCAATAGAAGAAAAGAAAGCTCAGGTTGTAAATAAGGCGATCTCTTCATGGCAGGACAGCTGACAAATGATCAATCCTTGTTGTGATGAAGCAGGTTTGTAAAAGTCCTCTATCCTCTTGCAGTTAAAATGAGGTATTAGACAATTCAGACCCTTTTAAACTGAAAGTTGTTTCTGTTTTGATTCTCTTAATGTCAAATTAGTAGGGCCAAAAATGCATCTTGATCTAACTAGGTATAAATTATGCAATGCTTCTTTTTTGGTATTAAAAAAGAATAGGGCATTTCTTCCCATGATAAACATTGTCATCACTTTCAGAAGGATTTCTCTCTGGAGCTTGTTTCCCTGGAATGTACTGTAAGGCTCTTTATAATGTAATTTGAGAGGGGAATAATATTTGCTTTACATTAGTCAATATTGGGGGGAAACAGTAAGATCTTAAAAGAGCCTTACATTATGTACCTATGTTTTTATAATTAATATGATACATAATCATTCAGTGAACCAACAAGATTTATTCAGTATAAACTATGTATTCAGTTAGGTCCTGTACAGGATACAAATGAGAACATACATATTCTTTGAAAAAGCTTACAAATTATTCTGAGGCAAAATTTACACAAATGAAATAATCTCTACTTTAAAAAAGTATATAATGAGGTACAAAATGACATAGGATAGAAAGAAACATTACATAGTATAGAACTTCTAAGAAAGCCATCAGAGGAGGAGGAATTTAATAAGGGACCTTTTTTAATTTTTCAAATGCTTTATTAAATTCTGATTTACATCATTCATTTCTGCCAGATTTTGAGTTACAAATTTTCTCCCCATTTTTCTCCTATCCACCGCCCCAAAATAGCAGTCCCACAAGATATCCCCTCCTCCAATCTGCTCTCTCCCATATTTTCTCCCATACCCCTTTCGACTTTTCCAGTGGATCTCTATGCCCCAGTGCCTGTATATCTTACTTCCTAATTACATGTAAAATAGTATTAATATATATACATATATAGAAATATATATACGTATATATATAATTGAATATTTGATTTTAAAACTTTGAATTCCAGATTCATTCCCTTCCTCCCTTGTCACCCACCCTTACTGGGAAGATAAGCAGTTCAGTATAGGTTGTACATGTGTGGCTAATGCAAAACAATAACATAGTAAATATATTGTAAAAGACTGAGTATATTTCCCTCCCTCCTATCCCACCTCCCACTTGCTCTATTCTCTACTTTG
>NW_027185712.1:5759407-5780183 GCF_028583685.1 Petaurus breviceps papuanus
GGAGGGTGAGATATCCTATTTAGTGTGTATTTCATTCCCTCCTCAAGCCAAATTCTATTGTAATAAGGTTGACCCATTCCTTTTTGCCTCCCTATTCTTCCCCTCCATTGAAACCATTTTACCTTGCCTCTTCTATATGAGACAGTTTACCCCATTCTGTCTCTCCCCATCTCCTCTCATTATATTCCTTTGTCACCTATTAATTTCACCTTTCAAGTATCATCCCTTACTGTTAAATTAGTCCTGTGACCTCTATCTATGTATACCTGTAAACATATATCCACACATTCACATATGTATTCATATGCCCATATATCCTCATACACACACACACACACACACACACACACACATATATAATTTCTAATCCCTTCAACTACTGAGAAAAGTTTCACAAGTTACAATTATTGTTTTTCCATGTAGGAATGTTAATAGTTCAACTTTGATAAGTTCCTTATGATTTCTTTTCCCTGTTTACCTTCTCATGCTTCTCTTTCTTTTTGTTTCTGAATGTCAAATTTTCTATTCAACTCTGGTTTTTTCAGCAAGAATGCTTGAAAGTCCTCTATTCCACTGAATGACCATATTTTCCCCTGAAATATGATACTCAGTTTTGCTGGGTAGGTGACACTTGGTTTTAATCCCAGCTCCTTGGACCTCCAGAATATCATACTCCAAGTCCTTCGATCCCTCAGGGTAGAAGCTGCCAGATCCTGCATAATCCAGATTGTGTTTCCACAATATTCAAAGTGTTTCTCCCTGGCTGCTTGTAATATTCTCTCCTTAATCTGGGAATTCTGGAACCTGGCTATAATATTCCTAGAAATTTTCTTTTTGGGATCTTTTTCAGGAAGTGATCGTTGGATTCTTTCAACCTCTATTTTGCCCTCTGGGTTCTAAAACATTGGGGCAGTTTTTTTGAGAACTTCCTGGAGGATGATTTCTAGGTTCTTACTTTGATCATGGCTTTCAGGTAGTCCAGTAATTTTTAAATTATCTCTCCTGGATCTATTTTCCAGGTCAGTGGTTTTTCCCATGTGATATTTCACATTGCCTTCTATTCTTTCATTTGTTTGGATCTGTTTAACAGCATCTTGATTTCTCTTAAAGTCACAAGCTTCCATTTGCTCCAATGTAATTCTGAAGCAATGATTCTCCTCATTTAACTTTTGAGATTCTTTTTCCATCTGGCAAATTCATCTTTTTAAGGCATTATTCTCCTCATTGCCTTTCTGAGCCTCTTTTGCCATTTGTGTTAGTCTATTTTTTAAGGTGTTATTTTCCTCAGGCTGTTGACTCTCATTTTGTAATTTTCTTGCATCATTCTCATTTCTCTTCCCAATTTTTCCTCCACTTCTCTTATCTGCTTCTTAAAGTCCTCTATGGCCTATAACCAGCTCATATTTTCCTTTGAAGCTTTTGGTGCCGGAGTTCTGACTTCATTGTCTTCCTCCTGTTCCATTCTTTGCTTCTTTTTGTCCCCAAAATAGGAGTCTAATGTTGGAATCTTCTGTCTGCTTTGTTTCCTTTACCTGGTCATGTTGCCCCTCAGTCACTTGACCCCTGGGCTTTTTGCCACAATAGGACTCTGCCACCAGACAGGTTAGCTTTCATACCAAACACTGGGGTTTTCTCAACTGCTGGAGTTATTAGATGGGTGCCCTCTCTGAGGTCTCCACATTCTCTGGCAAGCTGGACACACACCCCAGGACCTCCACTCTAGACTGCAAGATCCAAGCAGGTTAAAGCAAGAGCGATTACCCCTCAGACTGGTGCTTGGTCCCCCTACACTCTACAGGCCAGGGGCTGAAGCTGCCACGTGGTGCTGGTTGGCTGTTCAGGCATCTCAGAGGCTTCTTGCCCTGGGGGCAAAAGCCATGCACTCCCACTTACTGGGTCCCAAAGTCCAGACTGCACTGACCTCTCACTTTGTCCTTTGCATCTATGTGTTGATAAATCTGGAAATGGCCACAGCTGCTGCTGATCTGGAGTCCCTCTGGCCATCAGCTGGTCAGGCCTGCCCTGGGGATAAAGCCTTGGTGTGGGGCTGGGCTCAGTTCCCATAATGATGTGCTGGCCAATTCCTGCCAGCCTGCCCGGCTGTCCTCAGCTGGAGGTTAGCTTCTCTGTGTCATTTTGTGGGTTCTGCAGCTCCAAAGTTTGTTTAGAGTCCCCTTTTTACATGGATTGGGGAAGGTGGAAGCAGGAGAAGTGGGATATCCTGCTTCTACTTTGCCATCTTGACTCCGCCCCCTCTATTAAGGGACCTTTATCTATTTTGCATTATCTTCCTTTTTAGGTTGTTCAGGTATCTTTTGGAGTCACTATAATTAGAATGATGAAGGAATGGTTTGGAATCAGTAGTGTGTGGATAAATGTTTAACAACTAGATTTAAAAAAAATCAAAAATACACGTGTTATTTTAGTATGTATTAACACTTTCTTCATTATTTTCTTAAGGGTAGAAAATCAACAAAATTCAAAATTGAACATTTGTAGCATTTGTTTATTTCCAATGTATAAAATTGAAATTTTATTTGAAATTGAAAATTTAACAGTAGGCTTGTTCTCTAGCATCCTCTAATAATCAAACTTAGATGGTTACAATCTACTCATCCAGGCATTTCTCATTTTTTTTCACTACAAACTGCCCTTGCTGCTGAAAACACATGATGCTATCTCCTGTATTCATGACAATCTGCTGGCTTCATAATTGATCTCTCCCCTCCCCCTATCTCATATCTGGAATAAATATTCCTTTATCAGTTCTTCCTCTTAGAGTTCTTACTTTCTCTCCAAAGAGATCTCACAGATCACTATCTGGATGAAAATTTATCCTGATTCCCTTGTTTACTAATAACTAAGCCCCCTCCAAAAAAAATTACCTTGTAATTATTTTGTTCAAATGTACATGTGTACTTGTTGTTTCTTTGAATAGAAAAAAAAGATTATAAACTCTCTGAGGGAAGGAGATTAATTTCCAGCTTTTATCCTCAGCCTAACATGCTCTGTGACATAGCTTAATAAATGTTTATTAGTTGTCTGGTCGATTAATTGAAAATAACTATCTCAGATAGTAGATCAATTAATGAGAACAGGACTGCTTTTCTTCTGTAGAATAGCACAGTTTTTTTTATGAAAAGCTGACTGTTCTTATTAGGGGAATGGGCTCATAAAAATTATTGAATAACAAGAATCTGTGGTGTAGTCTTCAACAGCATCACTATTTTTCCAAGAAGTTTAGTGCATACTGATTTTGTCAAGTTATTTCTAAGAGTTTTTAACATCCTAATCAAACAAATTGACCATTACTCTTAACTAAAAACTCACTAATGAACTGATGAAGGAACAAAAAGCAAATTCTTATCATTTAAGTAAATTCAACAATTTTTTATTAACAGCCTGATGTATACAGGCACTGGGGATACAATTTCCTTTTAAATTGAAAAAAATAGTATATACATTCACATATATATTTTACATTCCACTGGGTTGAAGTGTGGGTTGGAAGAAGGACAACATGTACATACACAAAATAAATAAATACAAAGTAATTTCTTGGATTTGGGGGAGGACTAACAAGGGGAGACAATCAGGAAAGGGACCTTTCTCCCAATTTATTAGGATAGCTGTTCCTGATCCTCCAGATATAGTGCTTCACTTTCCTTGTATTATTAGTTTTTAGCAATGGCAAAAGTAAAAGATTGGGAATTAGATAATCTCTCTAAATTGATTTCAATTATATGTTTACATACTTTTTTCAAAGAGGAAACATATGTCAAAAATTCACAGGTGCATAAAGAGCAACCCGTTATCAATTCAGTGATTGCAGAAAATTGTGTAACATTTGTGCCCCTGTATTGATTGTCTCAAAGTATTTGATTCAGTTTCATACTTATGGCACTACTACTAGAGCATTTATTGACCATATAGAAAATGGTTCTCCATTTAAAACACATCACTAATGCAATAAGGTCAAGAACACTTGATATAAAATGTGGGATTTCAAAGGAGAATATTTAGGCTTGGTAGCTTCTTCTTAGAGCTAAACCCATTACTATCACTCCTGAATAGAATAGACTGTGGCTTTCAAGTCAAAGTCTGAATTGAAATAAACAAAATATTGCTCACTTCCCATACATGGATAACACAAAGTTATTTGGTTTCACTTGAAAAGTAACTTTATCTTGTGAAGCTTTCTGCAGTGATACTAAAATGACAAGGTTTTATATAAGCATAAATTCTTAAATTATCCCCCAAGAAGAGTAGAAAATAAAGCCTTTGAGCTTTAATCTAGAGGTTAAATTTGGATGTGACACTTTCAAATTAAAGTGACAGTTATCAATACCCTGATCTTCTCCAGTAATGATAAATTGAAAATATGGCTATCAAAGAGAAAGGTGAGGTCAAATATATCTAGAGACTAATGGGTCTTGAAGTCAAAGCTTAATTGGAAGAACTCACTTAGTACAATAAGCATCTGTCACTGCAGTCAGCTAAAATTAAGCCCCTATTGAATATATAATATATAAACTGGTGTCCACAGTCTTACATCAAAAATTTACTCTTATTGACTAAGAAAGGATAAATTCCCACAATATAAATATAGACCTTAGAGTATCATGGGAAGCTCAACCAATTAACTGTATTTGCACCAAACCATCATAACAGATTAAAGAATTTCTTTGATCACTCAGATATAACATCAATCCATAAAAACTTAAGAACAATGTTTGCAATTAGTGTTGCCATGCAAAATACTCATTATACTCATAAGGAGGATTTTTTTAATGCATGGAATGGACTAGGTGGTCGTAGGAGACCCTTCCTACTCTCAAATTTTATGATAATATCCAATTTACATGTAATACAAACTTTCAATTTATAGAAATTTGGGAGAGGCTTGCATAAAATCATGTGCACAAAGAATGAGGTATATAACATCCCCATTATTCTGGCTTCTATGAGAACTGTACCAAGGACACTTTCAATGATCCTATGAAAAATGAGTTTATATCCTAATGCTTTTATTTAGTTGAAAAAATAATTATTTTATCCACTTCTGCAATAGTCCACAGAATATTAAATGTAAAATGACTAGTAGCTTCATTTCCATCTGAACCATAGGAAAAATGAGAAGAATGTGACAACACGAATTTTATCTTCGTTAGCACCTTTATCACCCTCCTTATGTCACAAAAAAATGAGATTTGTTGTATAAATATAATTGCTGTGTAATACGAGAAAACTGAAACTTGAGTCCTAATAAACCTATGAGTTTAAATTCAAAACCTTAGGTTCCTAGCTACAACTCTGGTTCTCTTTCCACTGGACCATACTGCCCTTGGAAGAGAGAAGGTAATATAATATTTCAGAGTTTCAGAAGTATTATAGCTATCAAAAAATAGCCCTTCACCATCTCCATGTAGGACTGAATTCACTTTTACATCTGGAGCAATTCATAGTAAATATCACAAAAATTAGGATTTTTTTTCACTGAATAGGTTAATTGAGTGCTTCAGACATATGCATTCTATGGAGATCAGAGGCAATTAGACCCTATTCAATTAAATATAGTCCGATCTCTGACTATAGATCCTGCTCCCTTTCTGACACAACTGTGTTGTGATTCTTTTTATAACCCTAACCCTAGCCCTAAGCATTTCCTCTGAAACTGTTGCCACATGAATTAGCCAAGTACAATTTTATTTGGATGGCCACATTCTCAGGGCTTTTACAATCACTAGAGGACTTTATAGAGTTGTCTTGCTTGTTTATTTTATAGAATACTTAATTACTTCCAAATAAATGTCAAAAGTAAATATGTTGACTGACTGTAGTATACAGGGAAGAAGTAATTACAAATGGACACTAAAACTAAAATAAACAGTTTATGAAATGATCTGAATATATTTCCGTGAGTTGATCCTGAACAGCAAGAGGGATTGATTAAAGACTCTGAAAATCCTTCCATTGTAGTGTACCACCTGCAGAAGTACAGAGAATGCTCTTAAAATTCCATCAACATGGCAGTCGTTACCAGACATCATTATCCAATTGAAGAACCTTTGTGAACAAAGACAAAAAGACCTCTGCGATGTAGTTGCAAGGAATTCAGCTGACAGCTTAATTTTCTCAACATTCTCTTGGGGTTTAGCAACTGAGGTTCATAAGTAAAACAAAACAAACAAAAAAACCAGCAATAATAAAATTTTACACATTAGAAATTCCCATTTTGAGAGACATAATTTGTCAATATTGTCTTGCTCTGGCTCTATGGGATAAAATAGCCCTACTGAAGAGTGAAATTCTCCACCCCCACTTTACACTTGACATATATTGGTTGTCTTATTGTTTATTTCTATTTATGATACTTAATTTCCTACTCTATGGATTTCCAGGAGAGGTAAACAAGTTATGATAAATAAGAAATTGGCAATTGAATTAAAATAGATAAGCTATTATCACAGATGGATAATCTCACACCTTTCAATATCAGAGTGAGATTTCCTTTCCCCCTCTTCCCTGAAACTAGAGTAGCTCAAACACTTGGCTGTACCTCCTTCTTTCATATCTGTAATGTAGATATTTCTATTATTACATAAGTCTTTTAGGATATTATTATCAAAATTTACCAGATGACAATTATCAAAGAACTTCCTTGAAATGTTAGTCTGGAATTTTCTAGATGTATTCAATAAACACTTTTTGTGTAATTAATTTTGATTCTATGCCTTCTAAAGCCCATCTGTTACTAAATTTATTATGCTACTATTCATATCAAAACTCACCTGCTAAAAGATTGACTACAGAGTGGATAAAGATTTTATTGTCAGTGATTGCTAATGTCCAACATGACCAATGTATGACTATCAGTATTTTCTATAGAACTATGAAGTTTTAAGTCTTCCTTGTTGTGTACAAAGACCTTAGACTTTAGGGTCACATATGTTTTAGAGGTAAAGAAGTCCTTTGAAATCACCTAAACCTGTTCTTCCACTTTACGTATGAGAAAAATGGATCCCAAAGAAGTTAAGTGCAATGTTCACAACCCTGGAGTCACTTACTGGAAATATGGCAAAATAAGCTTACAATTTGAGGCAGGATTTTGAATCACCAAATATAGCTTCAAAAATTTGGTCAGCCACCTACTACATATCCCTTTAGGCAATTCACTTTAGTTTTCCATTTGAAAAATGAAAGAGTTGAATTAAATGACTCCTAATTTGCCCTTTCACTCTATATCTATGATCCTATGAATGATGCCATCAAGAGGCATTAAATCCCAGGTCTATTGATTCCCAATTTAATACTCTTATGTATTTACATCAAGCTGACCTATTGTTGATAAGGTTTTTTTGAATTTTGCTCTTATATAAATCCCTAATTTCACTCTTCTTCACAGTAACATCAGTCTCTATCATTGAATATAATGAGAAATGTACTATGATCTATTCAATACTTCCTAAGTACATTAAAGTCTTAGGAGTGCAATAGGCAATGAAATTTACAAAAATGTCCAATTTTTAGATGTGGAACTCAATAAATAACATTAAATGATAGTTTCCTTCCAAAGAGTGTTCCAAGCTCAGATAAGAAAATATTTTAAGGATTCAAAGAAAAATCAAAATAATGACATTAACCCAATGACCACTTGAGGTCATTTCTAGTCAGATAATTTATCATTCTAGTCTCTATGATTATTTAATTTCCTGCCTCCAAATTATCTTTACTCATTTGGGCTTAGAAGGCTATGACGTTGATAAAGCTATATTTCATCCAAACTGTCTTTATCATTATCTGACTTGGATGGTTTCAAAATCTCTAACCCTTCAGAAAATCATCTGTACTTCATTCAGCTTCTGAGCTCATTTAGTTGAATACAGATCTACAGTGTGAAAAAAAAAGTCTCCAGATTTCTATCTGGGCCTCAGTTTTCTTTTACAAAAAGCAAAAGGTTTAGAACAGATGATTCTTAATATTCATTCGAACTCTAAATCTAAGGCAATATTCAGGGTTATTTGGAGTTGATTATTTAGGAAGCTTGAAGATTCTAATCCAGAGTTGTCAAACTCCTGGGCAAGAAGTGACAGAACAGCAGAGTGCAACCCAAATCAATAAAATATCACTGGGAAATGATTTTAAAAATAAATAAAATCTATGCTACTGCATAGATCACATGAATTCATGGTTATTTAATTCAGTATGTTGCAGGTAGGGATCCATTTCTATTTGAGTTTGACACAATTGATTATTAATTATATTAATTATATCTTTCCTTTTCCTTCCCTTCCCTTCCATTACCCTTTTCCTTTCCCCTTCTCTTTCCCTTTCCCTTTCTTCCCCTTTTCTTTCCCCCTTTCCTTCCCCTTTTCTTTCTGCTTTTCCTTCCCCATTTAATTTCCTTTTCTTCCTTGGAATTATTTAATGTGTAGGGTTTTTTAGTTTTATTTTGTTTACCCATGTAAATTGGTGACTGTCCTGTAAATTATAGGGTTCTCTTATTAAAGTAGTATGCTGGGATAATAAAAAAAGAGTAACTGACTGGCCCTGAGTCAGGAGGACTTGGGTTGGATCCGGCTTCAGACACTTACCACACACAAACAAACAAAAAACAAACAAAAACCTAGCCATGTGACCTTGGGCAAATTACTTAAACCCTCCAAAAAAAAGAAAAAAAATAATAACTTACCCAGAGTCAAGCACTCAGTGTGTTTCAAAGGTAGGATTAGACCACCACTCTTTATTATCCACTTGGCCCTGCTTCTCAGTCTTTTTTAGTGATCAAAGAGAAAAAAAATGAAGTTTAAGAAATTTAAGTGACTTGATCAAGGTCTTACCTGACAAAACTAGAATCTGAATTAAGGTTTCCTAACCACAAATTAAGTGTTGTTGTTTTTTTTTAATCTTGCATAAGAGGCCACTTTAACAACCTGAAGGAAAAACTAAATTATAGTTGGAGGCTAATGAAAGAAAAGAGGACTAAAAATACATTGAATGAATTAGTCAGAAAAACTGCAAAATTCTTAAAATAAACAAAACTGTTACTGATGATTTTTCAAGGAAGAAACCCCAACAACATATAATGGGAGATCTAATTTGTCTATTCAGTTTTTGCCTTGGTGAAGGTCTTTCTACATAATAAGATACTCCATGGATATATACTAATTCCCTTTCTTGTCATTGGCAAGCTGCTTGGAAGTTATTTCCTGATCATTATTTATCATGTTTTATTTTTCATGAGGTTGAATAAAAGTTTTTGCCTCCAGTTAACAAGATTTAATACCAAGATCTCTCTTGTGTACTTTCTTGCTTTTCTTCCTGTAAATGACAGAGTATGAATCAGCTTTTACAACACATTGTGAACTGTTTCCTGTAATAAAAATGCATTAAACAATAACTCCATTTCTGTTATTAGATTTCAGTTGTTATACTGTATTTGCATTCAGGCTTTAGCATTAATCTCTTTTTTTTATCACCACTGGAAATCCATGCTGTTGTAAATACCAAGTCCCCAAGTTGCAATCATCTGTTTTGGTTTTTTAAAAAAAACCAAAACTAAGTTAGACCTATGTTCCCATGAGTCAGTCCCAAGTGAATGTTCTTTATGAGAACTGTGTAGGGAACAATGAAGGAAAAGCACTTCAACTAGAAGAAAAGTGCCTGTTTAATAAGTCAGTTTCTATTTAATAAAAAATAATTCCTCATGTTTACTTAACATCTATCATCTTATTTCATTCTCATAACACTTCTTGGGTATAAATGTAACATATAATAAAATATATGTGTGTGCATATATATGTATAATGTTTAGATATGTCTATGTATATGTGTCTATCATTTCATCAGTTTAAGAATTTCCCAGTGAGGAACGTTTTTGACAAGTATAAAGCTGTAATTCTTA
Source organism: Petaurus breviceps papuanus (assembly GCF_028583685.1). Taxonomy (NCBI): domain Eukaryota; kingdom Metazoa; phylum Chordata; class Mammalia; order Diprotodontia; family Petauridae; genus Petaurus; species Petaurus breviceps. The sequence continues at coordinate 5,769,312 of NW_027185712.1, forward strand.
ATTTGTAGCTTTGAAGAGTTACCATGGGTCATTGGGATTTTGAGGAACTTGCCCAGAGTTATGCAATCCATATTAGTCAGGAGTAAGACTTGAATATGTCTCCTTGACTGCAAGGCCAGCTTTCAAGACAATATGCCACAATATATCTCAAAACAACAAAAGCAAAAATAATTTAACTAGTGTTGTCATTTAATTTAAAAAATGTAATTAATAAAACAATAAAAATCAAGGTGTCATAAGGTATACAAGAAGTACCAAATGGGCTATATGAATGTTAAATATGGCATATTTAGAAGAACAATTGATCACTTTAAAGGAAAAAGTGTGTGGCATTTTAAAGGATAGAAAGGAATTTTGAGAGAAGAACAGGGGTGGGGAGGAGGATATTTTGAGAAAAATTCATTCAGAAAAGACAGACGTTAGAGAAATTTCTAATGTTCAGAGCATATAAAGCAAATTGAATTAGTTTGAGTTGAGTTTCGTTTTGATTGGAATTTGACAACAGCAGTAAATATGTGATATATAGAAGGTGTGTGATGAAATTTGGAAAGGACATTGGCATCCAATTAAGAATAGTCTAGAAAGTCAGATTATTTTAGACATTAAGTTCCTTCCAGTGGTGCTTCTATTTTTTTTTAACTTTTTTTCCCTAATCAATAGTATTTTACAGATTTCAACATTCACTTTTAGAAGATTTTGAATTCAAAATGGTTTTTTTTCTCCTTCCCTCTCTCCCCTCCCCTCTTTTGATCAAAAAAAAAAACCTATGAGAAAGAAAACAAATACAAAATGAAACTAGTATGCCTTGATCTGCCTTTACTCCCCATACTTCTTTCTCTGGATGTGGTTAGCATTTTCCATCATGAGTCTTTTGGATTTGTCTTGGATAATCGTATTGATGAGGAGAGCAATCTATCATAGTTAATCATTACACAATGTTTCTGTAGCTCTGTACAATGTTGTCCTAGTTCTGTTCACTTCACTCAGCATCAGTTCATATAAGTCTTTCAAAGTTTTTTTCTGAAATCTGCCTGCTTATCATTTCCTACGGAACAAAAGCATTCCATCATTCTCATATTCCACAACTTGTTCATCCATTTCCCAATTGATGGGCACCCCCTCAATTTCTAATTCTTTGTCACCACAAAAAGAACTACTATAAATATTTTGTGCATGTGGATCCTTTTCAGTTTTTTTTTTATATTTTTGGGATACAGACTTAGAAGTGGCCCAGTAGTGACAATGACTATGACAATGCCATTATTGGATATCTATAATATTCTCAGGGTAGATTACTAGGGATTATTGTAAGAATTATCTCAGAATTGATATGCACTCAATTTCAAAACAAATATTTTACAAATGGAGTATGGATGAATACAGCAGACCTTTGTGCAATGGGAGGTATCTGTTGACTACTCCTCTGGCCCATCACAGTTAATGCATATATATTTTATAACCATGTGCTTCCCAAAGTATTTACTACTGATTTTGCTTTATGTTAAGTTAAATGAGATCTGATAGGCTGCATAGCATAGCATATAGAAAACTGGCCTCAAAGCTTAGACAACCTGGGTTCAAGCCTTTTATTTATTTACATTTATTACATCCTTGTTTTATCACCCTATGAAGTCACTTAACTCTTTAAGTTCTTACTATGTGTCAATTCTGAGTTCAAATCCAACCCCACATACTTACTAACTGTGTGACTAGGCAAGTCACTTCACCCGTTTATCTTAATCCACTGGAAAAGGAAATAGCAGACAACTCCAGCATCTCTACCAAGAAAACCTCAAAGATAGTATTGGCATGTTATGTTCCATGGGGTCAAGAAGAGTCATACACAACTGAAGGACTGCATAAGAACAATAACATGTCAATTACTATGCTAAGTACTGAGGAATACAAAGAAGGGAGAAAAAACAGTGCCTACTCTAAAAGAACTTACTCTTATGGGGGAGACAATAAGTAATCACATACGTACAAACATGACATATGCTAAATAAATTAGGTGTAGTCTTCCAGAGAATGCATTTAGATTAAGGAGGACTGCGACACATTTCCTGCAAAAGGTGGGATTTGAGGAAAACCAGGAAGTAGAAATGAGGAGGGATAACATTCTAGGCATAGGGGAGAGCAGGGGAAAATTCTTCCTTTCAGGAAATGGAAGTCAGTTTCACTGAATCACAGAGTATGTTAAGGGGAGTGGAAAGGCAGGAAGGGGCCAGTTATGAAGGACTTTAAAATTCAAAAAGAGGTTTTTATATTTGATTCTAGAGGTATTGAGAAGCCACTGGAATTTATTTAATAGAGGGGAAATAGAGTCCGACCTGCATGTTAAGATCAATTTGATAGTTAAGAGGAGGATGAATTGGAATGGGGAGACTTGAGGCAGAGAAATGAACCAGCACCCTATTGCTGTAGCATAGTCATCAGGTGATGAGAGCCTTGCATCAAGGGGATTGTGATGTCAGAGGACCGGTGGAGATGTCACAATACAGGAGATGGTACAATGAAAAAACAGGATTTGATTACTGATTGGATATAGGAGTTCAGAGAGTAAATGAAGAGTAAAGGATGACATTTAAGCTGGGAGTGTCAGCAATTGGGAAGATAGTGGTGCCCTTGACAATAATAGGGAAATTAGGAAGAGGAAAGGTTTGGGGAGAAAGATAATTATTTTAATTTTGGACATGTTGAATTTAAGATTTCTATGGGACATCCAATTAAAGTTGTCTAATTAGTATTCAGAGACGCAAGGAGATGTCAGAAGAAAGGTTAGAGAGGGAGAAGAAGATCTGATAATCATCTGCACAGAGATGATAATTGATTCCATGAGAGCTACTCTCTCACTTTTATGTCTTAGAATTCTAAACTCCCATCAGTGGTCAGGTCAGGTGCTATTTCCTACCTGAGGCCTTCCTGGATCATCCCCATCCCACAACTGTCAGTTCACCCCTTTCCTTGTCATGGAATTAATGGACATTTTCTTTGTTATAGAATTTGTATTAATTTACCTATTTGCATCTTCTTTCCCCTGAGTAGAACATAAAGCTCCTTGAAATCAAAAACTGTTTTCATTTTTCTTTGTATTCCCAATGCTTAGCTCAGGCCCAAGTAGACTGTTTTTTTGTTTTTTTTTTTTGGAGGGGGGAAAGTAGGGCAATTGGCATTACGTGATTTGCCCAAGGTCACACAGCTAGTAAGTGTCAAGTGTCTGAAGTCAAGTTTGAACTCAGGTCCTCTTGGCTCCTGGGCCAGTGCCCTATTCACTCTGCCACCTACTGCCTCCTCCCCAACCCTGGGAGATTCTTAAGAAATGTTTTGTGGATGAAACTGAATTACCTCCCTAATAGTCTTTAGTGACTGACTCCATGTTCCCAGGCTTAGAAAAGCTACATATCCAGACACTGAAAGAATGAACAGATGTGTATTTAAGTGGAGTTAAAACTGCACTAAGACTTTTGGGATACAAGGTATAAATTCCTTTTTTCTCTTCTGAAGTCCTTTACAACTTTGCCTCCACTTATATTTCAACCTTATTTTGTTATCTAGACAAACAGGCCATGTTTTAACTGCTATAAGGAATTCCACTCCCATCTCTGTGTTTTACACTAGCTCTCTGCTATACCAGATAGTCATTGTTTTCTCACCTCTGCTTCATAGATCACCTTTGTTCTTTAAGAATGCACCTCAAGCACTCCCTTCCTCATTAGCAGGCTTTCCTCATCCTCTCAACTGCTAGTGCTCTCCTCCCTCTCAAACCATCCTATGCTGAACTAGTTTTATTTTTCCTTATATCCTTTATATATGCAGACATTTATATATGTCCCTGTGTTCTTTAGAATATAAGCCACTTACAAAAGGAATTATTTCATTCATTATACGTTCATCCCCATCTTCTAACAGGAGATCTAGTACATAGAAGGCACTTAAGAAATACTTGCTGATTGATTATTAATGTTGTAATTCCATTTCCCTATAAAACTTATTCTTTGTTTCCACAGAATAAACAGAAGCTGAACTCTTGCTCAGAGTGACAGAAGTAATGGATGCCTAGGGAATAAGGGCCCCAGATTTGATTCTTGCATTTACTAAAAAGTGATACTATTTGCAAATGAGTGGAATACAGAGAGTATAGAGAGACCTCAGGCTGAACCTTTAAATGGAAGATATGAGGATTGTAAAGCAATTATTATAAAGGTTTTAAAAAGATGTTGATGTGGAAACTCTTCATTTTGCCAAATAAACAGCTACCTACATGTAAAATAAATGGTCTATAACCTTCCTCCCTCTCTTTAATGTCTTCTTAGTTGATGGAAATATATATATATATATATATTTTTCATTTTATATATATATATATACACATATATATGCATATACACACATTTTAAAGCATGTTACCTGCCATCTTATGGTCAGAGTCTAGGGAATTTTTGTCTATTCCTCAGTTGTACTCTTTCTTTTTCTTCTTGGGTCACACAGAGTAAGACTCCATGCATTTTAGAACAAAAAGACATTCTTTCATGGGAAAATCAAAATTTTCCAGTCCTAGATCTAAGAAAAACAGATTAATAAGTCATTGTAGTGACAGAGCCCTGATACGCAGTGGACATCTGATCCTGCTTTCCTATTTGGAATTTGCTCATTAAAAAAAAAAAAGTTACTACTAAACAGGCCAGGAAAGAGAATAAGTTGAACATTTTCACAGGTGAAAATTTGGTTCCTGCAGTCATTATTGCACATCTATGTTCTGTGTACATGATAATGAAGAAGCAGTGGGATATAGAAAACCAGGAAGATTTGAGTTCAAACCCTGATGCTGATACATCCGGGATATGTGATCTTAAGCAAGTTATTTAACCTTTCAGGGCCCCTAGGCAACCAACCCTAGGTAAGTAACAGAGAAGGTGCCAACCTGTATCAGCAGATGAAGTTTTCCTACCTTAGAATTCTCTATACCAAGGAAATCACATGTCTAGTCCCTATTGCTATATATAACAATAAATTATATTAAAATATTACATAGGTTTTACCTTGGTAAATATTCATATATATATTAACAAACATATATGTGCATGATGCATATATTCAACATATATGTTTACCCACACATATATACAATGGCCATTCAATAATCCTTTCATGACACTAGTTCATTTTTTTTTCTTTTTCTTCTTTCTCTTTTCCTTTCTTTCCTTCTTTGTTCTTTTTTTTGTCAGCTACTAGGTATTTTTGACTCTTACTAGGTATTTTGCCAATTGGAATAGTTGAAGACTCATTTTACTTCTCCACTTCTTGTCATCTGAATAAACTTGGTTATAATTATATGGACTGTTTAAGAAGCAATACATTATAGTAGAAAGAGTGGAGTTCTTACAGTCAAGATTCGTTTGAAGCCCCACTTCCCTACCTATTACCTGTGTGACCTTCGGCAAATCACTTAATCATTTGGGCTTTATTTTCATCATCTATAGAAGAAGTTGATGGGAATATTTGAATTCTCATGTTTCTAAAAGTGCTAATTATTAGTATATAAAATTGTGTATTTCTTTCCTACTCAGATATTCAAAGACTCATGTTTTCTTATCGAAAAGGCATGCAGACTAAAAAAGTTTGTACTATCAGGCTAGATTTTTACCATCTTTTTTCATTATACTTAATCTTTTTCTTATGTTCCATATTTTCTTTGTAAATTTCAGTCAATACAGCTTTAGAAAAATTTTATATAACAATGTGAAAATTAATCAGTGAATTGGTGACTAAAAAGATATCCCAATCACTTTCTGCTGAGAAAGGATTCAGCCACAAAAAAGCAAAACAAATAAAAACCTCCTGTTATCTTTCAGCTTATAAGTATATGCTTGGACCATTATTAGCTCTGTGATTGTTGGTTGATTTCTTTTATTTTTCTGAGTCTCAATTTCTTTATCTGTCAAATAAGCGATGAGGATTATGACAAATATTTTTATTAATATTATAATATTAAGGACATCTAACACAATACTCTTGGGCAGCCAAATGGCACAGAGGATCAAGTGCCAGGCCCAGAGTCAGGAAGATGAGTTTTCTTGAATTCAAAACTGACCTCAGACACTTACTAGTTGTGTGATCCTGGCCAAGTCACTTAACTTTGCTTGCCTCAGTTTCCTCATCTCTAAAATGGGCTGGAGAAGAAAATGGCAAATCACTCCAGTTTCTTTGCCAAGAAAACTCCAAATGGGTTCACAAAGAGTCAAACAGAACTGATAGAATGACTGAACAATAACAGTAACAAGTACAATGCCTTTACTGTACATATGAGGAAATAAAGTCCAAGGAAAATCAAGTAACTTTCCCAAAGTCCTTTTCTCCTTTAATTGAATCCCTCCCCAGTTGATTGCAGGGCACTGTGTTGGTGATAGGTGAGTCCCTCCCTTGTTCAACAGAGCTGTACTTTTGCAAGGATTAGTCTCTTTGTTTATTGGACAATTTAGCTGCTACAGTTTCCCCCCACTATACTACTTGCCTCTTGCTACTACTTCTGATTATTGGTGTAACCTCTGAAGACTTTGACTGATTTCTAGGTTTCACTGGTTATCTAGCACCCTAATCTCTGTATAAGCATTCACCTAAAATCAGGACAGAATGAATACAAAATAAATAGAAGTGTCATCAGCCAGGGGGAGAAAAGTGAATAGATTCCTCTAATAATCAAATGGCATTATACAATCCTCCTCACCTGAACGCTCCCAGGAAAGAGGCTGAGAGAATACTGCTTGAAAACAGGCAGAGAGGGGGCAGCCAGGTGGCTCGGTAAGAGCACCAGCCCCGGTGTCAGGATAACCTAGGGATCACATCCGGGCTCAGATACTTAGCACCACACCCAGAAGTAACTGGCCGTGTAACCTTGAGCAAGTTACTTAACCCCAATTGCTTTAAAAAAAAAGAAAACAGGCAGAGAATATACACCACATGCTAAATAAAGAAGCAGAAAGGGCAAGTTCTAGCATTCCTTAAGTCATGGACTTTTATTCTTATCATTACAATTGTAAATGTCACAGAATATACCATTTCTGAATTTGACTTCCTTTGTAAATAATATACAACTCTTGCTACCTTATCTCAAGAAAATTAAAAAATCAACACAATGTAACCATTCAATATGAAGTCATATAGCTCCATTTTTCCCAGCACCATTCTAGACAGGCTATTTAGTTCTGAATGCAAATCCTCCTTGAATTCTGGGATACCAAAGTTTAACAAAGTTCCAAAGACAGTAATGTATAATGTCAGCTAAAGTTGCAAGTGGTAATTTTTTCCCCTCTCCAAATATGCTGAATCAGGGCTGATTTCTCAAGGATGAGAATGGCAGGAGCTATTACGCCTACCTCAGTCAGCCCTTTTTGCTATAATAGGACTGCAGTTGTTCCTGACCCAGAAAAAGTGAAAGCACAGTGAAATATAGGAATCCCTTTATTTTCTTGGGTTCATGAAAAGAAATCACAGCAAAGTTCCATTCATGACAGAGTAAACCCATAAGAAGTTTTTCTTTGATCAGACAGACACATAGACAGACAGATAGATAGATAGACAGACAGACAGACAGACAGACAGACAGACAGACAGATAGATAGATAGATAGATAGATAGATAGATAGATAGATAATGTCATTATATAAATATGGATATAGATATATATCCTCCAAAAGACAGGAAGGTCTATTCTTGAATCCATTCACAAGAAATCTTCCTTAGGAATACTTTTGACATTAGGGGTCCTATTACTAAAGATTCAATGATGAGTTTAAAAGCACACACTAAGAACTTTTTAAAGTCCCTCTTTGGCCTCAGGACTAGATATATGTCCCCCTAAGGGAACAACCACCTCCCTGAGTGGGGTTCATTTTTTCAATTTTTTTGGAGGGGAGAAGACAAGACAATTGGGATTAAGTGACTTGCCCAAGGTCACATGGCTAATAAGTGTTTTTTTTTTTATTTTTTTTAAAGCAATTGGGGTTAAGTAACTTGCTCAAGGTTACACGGCCAGTTATTATTTCTGGGTGTGGTGCTGAGTATCTGAGTCCGGATTTGATCCAGGTCATCCCGACACTGGAGCCAATGCTCTTACTCGCTGAGCCACCTGGCCGCCCCTAAGCAATTGGGGTTAAGTAACTTGCTCAAGGTTACAGGGCCAGGTGTTTCTGGGTGGGTGCTAAGTGTCTGAGCCCGGGATTCGATCTCCAGGTGTTCTCAACACTGGAGCCGGTGCTCTTACTCGCTGTGCTACCTGGCCGCCCCGGCTAATAAGTGTTAATTGTCTGAGACAGGACTTAAACTCAGGTCCTCCTGACTCCAGGGCCAGTGCTGTATTTACTGTGCCACCTAGGAGCCCCATGGGGCTCATCTTTTAAAACTAAACATAGAATTGAGGGGCTACTCATTTTTAGCCAACCATCAACTACAATCAAGGCTATTATACCAATATGTTGGGAAACAATTTTGGAATCTTTTAACTTTGGACATTTGAATGACTCAAATCTTAAACTTCTCTATCCACTGCCTTCTCTCTCTGTCTCTCTCTCTCTCTGTCTCTCTCTCTCTCTCTGTCTCTCTCTCTGTCTCTCTTTCTGTCTCTCTGTCTCTCTCTCTCTCACACACATACACACACATATTGCATTTGTTTCTGTTTGTGTACATTTTGTATGTATCAGTACATTTTCTCCTAAAAGAGAGTGAGTTCCTTGAGGGCAGGGATCATGAATTCATGATCTCAGAACCTAGTGCTATGTGTATCATATATGGGTACATAAAAAGAATACTTATTTTCTCAGTCCAATTCTTATTGAAATGAATTGAATTAATGTCAGTCATATAATAAGAAGTTTTCAAGAATGGTCAACAAGTAGGTTCAAAATAATCTAGGAGTAGTGGACTGGTGATATATCCATCATCTTACCATTTCATGACTAAACAGGCAAACTCCCAAACTGAGTCTATATCTCTGCCTCTTGCACAAAGAACACAGACTTAAATGTTAGTTGTTACTGTCATTGTGCCTCATTGGTACTGTAGGGAAGAACAGATACCAAAATAAAAGAAAATAAAAACACATGTAGAACATGGTCTCTATCCTACAAAAGCTGATAATTAGTAAAGTTTGTTCCATTTAATTGATGTAAATATATCTGAGTAGCAGCATATAGGTATTCATAACAGTTATGCAAATTGTCAGACAATCCTGTATAAGAAGCATTAATGATAAGAGTTTGTAAGTGCTGTTCAAAGAATGAGGGGATAAATATATTCTGGAGTGCTAGAAGCAGACTTCAGGGAGGTGGTGGTACTCAATCAGAAATGGAAAAAAATCAGTTCAATCTGAACAATCAGAACAATGCCCAGGGACCTTGTAGGTTGAGAAGTATGCATGAAAAACTTCCTTGGTTGTAGTGGAGAGGAAAACAAAGGAAAAGAGTCTGAAAAAGAAGGGGGCAAAGATGCCTCTTTGCTACCCATAATCTACCAATGAAGAAGCAGATGTAAGACAAGGACATTTAGACTAGAACAGTCTTTTTGGTGGAATAATGAAATATTTATAGGATGCTTTCAGTTTCTTTGTTAGGGAACTACTTCCTGCACTGCTGACTCAATCCATCAACCAGGGAACAGATGTACAAGGTTTAAAGCACCATGGGGGAAACTAGAAAAGCATCAAACATAGATCCGTGCCTGAAAGAAACTTATAAGGGGAAACTAGAAAAGCATAAAACACAGATCCATGCCTGAAAGGAACTTAGAATCTAGAATAGCAAAAAGCCTGTTCGGTTGAAACAGAGAATAATACACTAAAGAATCACATGTTAAAACTGAATGGTTTAGATGAGAGTAATAGATGTTCAAATAATCATGGTCAGGAATGTTGACGGAAGATTTATAGAAGAGGTAAGGCTTGAATCAGGCCCTGAAAAACAAATTGACCAAAAGGAGATTGCAGTGAATTTCAGGAAGAAAAAAATGGAATGAACTACATTTCAATTGTTTCCCCAAAACATATTTGTCTTGAACTAGGACCATCGTTTCTTTATATTTTCTCTCCCTGGAATTATTCATATAATTGGCATAATTTTCAACTTTATTTTGCCATTCTATACCTAACCTAGCTCCTGTTAACTGGTGAAGATGAAAAAAAAGAGTTCTTCGTTATTTCTTTAGAGTTGTCTTTCACTGATAGTTTTATTAAGCTGCAGACAAAGCTATTTTCCTTAGACATACAGATTCTGAGTTATAGTGTTTGACTAAAGGCATAAGAAAATAATATACATAATATATCGCCCAGGGGGGGAAATAAACAACTTTCTGTATTAGAGTGGGCACATATTGCCCTTCACTTTGGACTGCTAATGTTGTAAACAAACTCTTGTGTCTCTGGCCACCATCATGAATGAATAAACTTTATGCTTATGGTTTCTGGACTTATTCTGACAGATAAAGTACCTTACTCTGTGTCACATGGGTGACCTTAGGGAAAAGCTAAGCTAAAATGAAATATGGGAGATTTTGTTTTCTACCCAATCTCCCAAATAACTAATATTGCTGACCTCAAAAACTGTCCTACATGGATCCACATAGTACTTCATCTTCTTATGAGGATGTGAATTAATAAACAGATAGAGAACGTACTGAAGAAAAACAACATTTCAAGCAAGGGAGGAAGAGGAGCTTTAGAGATAGGTCAGATCATTTTTTGAAATGTTGGGCTGAATTGACTAGTAAATTTTTCAAGAGAGAGAAAGAAAGAAAGAGGAAGAGAGAGAGAGAAAGAGAGAGAGGAAGAAAGAAAGAGAGAAAGAAAGAAAGAAAGAAAGAAAGAAAGAAAGAAAGAAAGAAAGA